>NC_044200.1:2699675-3048697 GCF_900880675.1 Sparus aurata
GTGGGCGGGGCTGTATGAGGGCGGGGCTGGACCTTCCCGCAGGCTGCAGCCGTTAGTACTTGGCCTTTTCTGCACCGACAAAGTTTGTGCCATTATCAAAGTGCATGATGGTGACCTGTCCTCTTCTGCTTATGAAACCGCGCAAGGCGTTGATGCAGGAACTGGTGTCAAGACTGTCTGCTACCTCTAGGTGTACTGCTCTGATGGCGAGGCAGGTAAACAGTACCCCATACTTTTTGACAGTTTTATGGCCCCGTTTAACATCAAAGTGTCCAAAGAAATCGACACCTACATTGGTGAAAGATGGTTTGTCTAGAAGGAGACGATCTTCTGGCAGATTTGCCATTTTCTGTTGACCAGCTCGGCCTCGTAGTCTTCTGCAGACTGTGCAAGCCGATACAAGCTTCCTGAAGGCTGAGTTTGCTTGAGGAATCCAAAATCTTTGTCTTAATTGCAACAACATGTAGTTGCCCTAGCAGAAAGTAAGGGCGTAACCAAGGTATAGATAATGGGGGGGTCCAAATGATATTCTATATATAAAAATTCGCACATTTAGAAGATTTGAAGTCAACATTGACTATTTGAATTCACATGTAAAGGAATATTCTGTAAAATTGCATGGATTCCTACAGAATCAAGATAAAGCTTCTCTTTAAATTCCTATGAAGTGAAAATCAATGTTTTTATCTCAAAGGTTTTGCTCTATATCTCGCCTATATGCCAGTATCAGGCCCAGTGTTACTAGTTTTATTTACTGCTGACATGTAGGCCTAGGTTAAAACTAATGTTATCGAGCTGTTCTCATTCAAATTTCTCACCTGATCACCTGTATCTCCAGAGCATGTCCCTGCCTGGCCACTGCTTTCACCGTGCCTCTCCCTCTTCCTGTGTCTCTGTGCTGCCTACATTGTGACCAGATACCATTATTTAACCAAAAGAACAATGGCTGACCTTGATCATTTTAATTTGAATTTGTGTTACTAGTTTATTTGCTTTAGCTATATAGTAAGTGCATAAATAACAGTGTACAATGTACAGCAGTGTAGCTGAACTTATCTGGACATTACCTGGAGGGGCTGTATGTGTAACAAATGAGAGCAGTAACAGGGATGAGTTGATGTAGGAGATTTTCTTCATTGAAAAGAAGTTTATAAGCTCCAACAAATAGCTTTAAATTACGTAAATGAACACCTACATGGCATTAATGCACAAATATGAATGTACTCCTGTCACATAACTCCACTTACATGACAACTTGACATGAAAAAGAAGTCAATCTTCCTCTTCCCTTTTGGCATTCCTAACAAAAAGAATAATGATCATGTTGAATAATATCAAAATCAGTGGATGTTCCTAGAAAACTGTCTGTCAGTTACCATTACCTTTACCTGGCTTACCTGGCTTGGCCTAATTGTTTGCCACCTGGCTTGCTTAATATTAGCTAACATGGCACAAAGCAAGACAGAGTTATTTACAGACAAAATTCTACATTATTAACTAGTTAAATAACTGTTTCATACCTCCGCTCTGTTCGCTGTCTGCAGCAGTGAGTGACGGCAGCTCGGTGTTAGCATGTAATTGTTTACGTTCTCGGGCGGCCGGGACTAGTGGGTTTGGTCAAATGGCTGTGATTGGCTTGAACGCTGTCAATCACTCTGACTTGACAAATGGGTTTTCATGTATGGGGGAGCTACTCAGTGTACTGAGGTGCACTCCATTTCAGTATGCTGTTACACCGCGAGGGCGGGCAAACGGTTTAATACCTTAGGATGGGCGCAACCAAGTTTACAATTAGGGGAGGGGTTAACACACTTATGTTTTCCTTAAAAACGGAAATAAATTGAAAATAAATAAGAAATAACGAGACAGATCTGTTGACAGGGTTTATAAAAGAGTGCATATTTAACATATTTTCTACTGTATATTGGGGGGGACAGATTGCAATTTTCTCAATATTGGGGGGGACATGACCCCCCCAAAGAATGCGTGGTTACGTCCATGGCAGAAAGGAATACTGGTTTTGCATCTTTTGGCATGGCAGATTTTTCCAGCCGTCCTCCAACTGTCATTAAGCCATCTTGCAAACTGGGATCAAGCTTGTACAACTGATTATTTCTCTTGATAATCAGATTGCAGCGGAGAGCCTTCACTTCTTCAGGAAACCATTGATCTTGACTGTGTTGAATGATCTGTCTCTCTGCCACCATCAACTGTTCCAAAGTAAGTGTTTTCTTCTGCATAGCAGATTTGCACTTCTCCATGTGCTGTTGCAGAAATACCCTCTGTCTCGCTGGGCCTATTTCTGACTGACTAAAGCATTGGAACTCTTTTCTTTTGCCTTTCAGGTGGTGTGTTTCAATGTTCCCTGGACTGGGTTTCTCACTGACATGTAGCATTTACTCTTGGTTGCTCCCATACCAACAAGGTAGTGACACAAGACAATGGAATTTTCTCCTCCCATTTGCATTAACAGTCTTCACTTGTACCCTTTCTCTGCCAGACACACAACCCAGCATCACATGTGCAATCGGTGATGATTCTGGCACAATCCTGTCTCAGAAAGTTTAATCAGCAAAACTTTTTTCCTACACTGGGATAGCAGATTAAAGGTTAGTCATTTCCCCCCTTTACACTTTTAGCCATTTGCCACATTGCTGCTTTTCCCAGGTCAGAAGTCCAAGTTATATATGAGTGTCTCAACTGCTTAGAATTGATATCCTGATATCCCTGGTCTTACTTGCTAAATGACATCTCAGAAAACTATAAACAGATGAAGACTGTGTGTTCCGTGGAAAAAAGGAGACACGGCCAACAGAACAGTTTGCTAACCTGTGGACAGCCAGCTAGCCATTTATGTTTCTCATACGTGCTGGCTTGAAAGTGACGGATGAAATTCTTTGCAGTTTTTGTTATATTTACTTCAGGAGTAGGCCGTCCACTTGAAATTATAGTTTTCTTTTCCTCAAAAGTTCTCAGCGAAAACGGCACTGAACGCAAAGACTGAATAGAATTAATATTTTCACTCATTTTGACCCAGGGTACACGATGAAATGAACCACTGACAGTTTCCTGCTGAACAATTCAAACAAGTCAGTTTTGTGCATGCGCGTTGGCAGATAAGCTGCTTCATTGACAGCTTTTTTGCCATTCAGAATGCTCATCTACAGTAAACACAGCCTCTAGCAGTAACTGTACTACTCGGTGTCACAGTGCGCATGCGCGAAACAAGCTGTCAGCTTTCCAGCTTTTCGCAAGCAAAACGGGACAGATTAGGCACGGATTTAAGACCAAAACAGTAGAACTAAGGTATTGTATAATTGAACACACTGCCAGATTAATATTTTCAATTATTTTTATTGAAGGGCTTGGGCATGCACTGCATTTATAGCTTATTATGACCGCTCGCCCATGGTATACTGTTATAAAGTGTTGTGATTGTGATCCTGACCCAACATGCACCATGAAAAGTGACAAAGATTTTTTTTTTGCTCTCAGTAAATGGCGAACCCTGTCTGGCTCTCACTCCCAGAGAGGGATGCTGTTTTCCTGGGGGGAAGACCACTGAGGATGTGTAGGGAGGCCTGACCGAGTCACAGTTACTTTTCTTCATTAAATTGAATTTGTTGAAATCAGATTTTGTTTTCTATATAAGTGCTTGAATCACCACCAGTAAACAACAGGAGGCTCCCGGCTGTTGCTGCTGGGGACAGACGATGTTTTACAGGCGGAAGTGTGACAAAAAATCGGTAGGACAGAAAGCATGACTTTCTACATGTAAATTTGCCATTTCTTTCTTTACGTTTACCATTGTTTGGTCTTGTTACGTTGCTTTAGTGGGACATTTCTCTTTTGTTTTGAGCATTATCCAGAGAAGGATCAGTTTAGTTGTCAGACTGTGAATTCCATCACTATGTCACAGCCCTGTCCTGCGCTGCCAGCTTACATGTACATGAGATGTCAGTTTAACTCCGTTGTGGCTCTGCAGATCAGAGATCAAGGCTGAACAAAACTGTCTCCCATTCCGCCTCTGTGACTTTCTTACAGAAGGCAAGGCAGAATAATGATGCAATGTTCCCACCTTGAAAAGGGGGTGTGAATGGCGCTACTGATGTCAGTTTCACCCACGGTCATATATAACCTGATTATCAACACTCAGCTGTGTCAGTTGTGAGAAGAGGCCACATAGAGGGAAATGCAGCTTGTGTAAGGGAGGCTGAGAGCAGATGGCAGACTGATTGAAAGGATTAGTACAAATTAGTGGGAGGCTGTTACCTATAAATGCATGAAAATATATCAAATAAACGAGAGGCAGGTGAAAGAACTAGGTATTAGGAAAATGTGTGTTTGTGTGTGTGTTTGTGCTTGTGCGTGTGCACAGCTGCCTCGGTGAACAAGGTGAATGCAGATATGGGTCAAGGGAGAGCAGATGATGTATTAACTGAAACAGGAAATGCACCTGCTTCTTCTGCAGCTTTGGGCCACAAACACACCTTGAAGGCAGACAGCAGTGAAAACACCATCTGCCAGTCTCATCCTAAATAAAAGCCAAGATGTGAATGGATGCAATTTACCTTAAACACAGCAGCAGAGTCAAGTGAAAAGTGGTGTATTATGGACACATAAGAGAACATCTTCAGTCAGATGAACTATGATAAATATTAGGCTGGTCAGTATTGTACTGTTGCCACAGGCTGATTTATGGACTAATGGTAGGGTGATGAATTGTAAGTTTTATGAACTTATTCCATACAGACACATTCCCTTTGAAGGAGGGGAGGCTGATTTATTACTTGAAACCTTGCTGAACAAGGCTCTAAATCACAAGGCAATCATGAAAGCATCTTCTTGACATCACAACATCACTCTAGTTGCGAACCATATGCAGGTGAACACAGTAAACTGCCTTTTCTAGGCTGTTCTCTTAACAACTTAAATTATCTGAGTTACGATCCTAAATTACTAATACAGTATTAGATCACATTCCTTCCACATTGCTTTTTATGCCTTGTTTCTTGATGTATTTTGATGATTCCTCAAAATGATCAGGGGCCTCATTTGTACAACTGAGCAAGTTTCCAGATGTATAAAGTTGAATTAGTCTCAAAACCCACAGACATACAAACCAGATAGGTACATGTGGTATGAGCTCACAGAACAGTATCTGTAAGCTGAAAAACATCCCATGAAAGTAGCATCTCTGCTTTTTCAGTTAATCAGTTTGAACTTTTGGACATTGGAGACTTGGATAAGAATACAGACTGCTGTGATCTTTGATTGGCTGTTTGGTTTGATCACTATAGTTGAAGACTGGCTGTTACCTGAAAAACCAGCCATTGTCATGCAGCCATCATGTTGGAGCAGGTAGGTAAGTCTTGACCTAAGTCAACATCTGTCAGAGATCCAATTAAAGTATTGTTTAAAAAGGTAGGCTATTTTTTGTATTTTTTTTTTTTAATGTATAGGCCAAATACTCTAAATACAAGCTAAGTAGTCTATTTGATGTTAGAGAAATGAACATAAGTGTCCAGTGAAAGGTTTGGAGACATCAGCTGTTGTCTACTCCATCCCATCCCATCTGTCCCATCTTGTAACTAATGTTCTTTGATACCCTATACACATTATACAAACATAACCTAGCCTTTCTTTGCCTATTTTACACAAAATGAAAGCTGATCTTCATTGCAGCTTTGTGCTTCAGAGTGTTTACAAACTATGAATCCCTGAAATTGATCAAGTCTGATAAAAACAGTGATTTTTTTACAAAACCAATACTGAATCTCTCGGAACATGACCTTCATTTCTGTTGGTTATCAGCATACCTTTCTATGAGGAACACTGGCTGTATAAAGCAATCAGACTTGTGAGGCAATCTAATCTGGAACCTCAGCATTTTACTATTACATCCAGAAAGCGTTTTATGACTTGCTGATTAGAAGCTTCTCAATGTGTTTTGCCACAGAAAGGAAAAAGGACACTCACATTCAATAAAAGCAGGGATGCAAAATCAATAACTCATTAAATCAAAAGTCTATTTTATTTTAAGAGAAAGATAACAGTTTGTATGTCAACAGTACACAGACTCACCCACATGTCTATAAATGATATACTACAATGTACTGGGGTGTGAATAGAATCTTCAGTCCTGTCTTCTGTCTCACTGTCTTCAGGTCTTCTGTCTCACTCCTGGTGACTGTCTTATTCTAACCTCTGTACCTCTACTTCACACATGGATGTATATCACCATGATACAGTGCTGTGAGAGCACTGCATAGTCCCCCCACAGTACTCCCGGGACACGATCGTAGGCTTTCTCCAAGTCTACAAAATACATGTAGACCTGTTGGGCCAACTCCTATGACCTTGTTGCCCTTGAATCGAACACAACAAGTCAAGGTCAACAGAACCCTTTCAGAACACAGATCAGTCTGTACAGGTCCCACACAAGGTCATGACAGTTATCCAGCTCTGCTAACGTTATACACAAAAGCATGTACGAACAGCCACGCTAGAAACCCCATTTTTTACATTTTCAGACGAGACCGCTATCCTCGGCCTACTATATAAGGACACTAATCCTTCAGACTATTTCACTGAAATAGAGCTTTTTGTGCGGTGGTGTGATGTTGACATCTCATCATTAATGTCAAACTGATGAAATGGCTCTGGAACCTAAGTAAGCATGGGATCATAGTTCAGTGGTCATACATGACAAACCAATCAATGAGATATTCTCCACTTGGATTGTAGCCCCTGCTAGAATGTGGACAGTGTATGTTCTTGTTTACAACAGAGATTATAGATTTTGATGTAGACTCAGGGTGTATGGCGTGGACTGGAAGATCATGGTTTATTCTACCAGGCTGTTCTAGAGAGCATTATTAGCTATGTGATGAATGCATGCTATGGCAACCTTGCAGGTGAAAAACAAGCTCTCTCATCTGGTACAGACTGCTGCAGAGGTTATTTGAATAAATGAATATCAGTCTCTTTAGTCCATATATAAACAGTCTGTTCTCAGGCAAATACAGAATATATTGTCTAACCTATGAGCTCTTGTCCTCTGGCAAAAGATATAGAACATCCCAGTATAAACTTAACTGTTATAATTACTAAATTGTGCCTACCTTAATAAGATTTTTAATAGTTGCTAGGGCTCTACAGCAAGTGATTAAAACCAGCCACAACATCACTGGTACCTATCTATGGAGGATTAGTGATATCAGTGAAATGTGATGTCTGCACAGAGCCTAGAAGACATCACCCAACCCAGCCATAGTATGTTCACCCTGCTGCTATCTGACAAATGATACAGAAGTATCTGCTGTTGTAGCACCAGAATACAGAGCAGCTTCATTCCCCAGACTGTGAGACTCCTCAATTCATCATCAACACTACATTTTCCAAAATAGATGTAGCACAAACATTGTTTTTTTTTTTTTTTTTAACCCTTGTGATAAAAAAATACAATACATTTCCTTGATTTCAGAGTTTCTGTTATTGTGCTTGTGCAAAGAAGAAGTACGGAGAAGTTGAAATGCCAAAACAAATAAAAGAAAGAAAGTGAAATTCACATTGTGCTGTAGTGTTGCTGCTGCTGCTGAACATTTCAGTTAGTTTGCGACATTTAGCAGCTTCACTCTCTAAATGTTGCATTTTTTTTTCCCCTCGCCTTCTCAGCCCCACCCTTTTATTTGCGTTTTTTACCAATGTTATCCAAATTTTTTCCCTACAAGTGCTATTAGCTTTGCTGCTAATACTTCTTCTTCTTCCTTTTTTCAAGTAGCTGGTGGGCATGGATGGCTGCTGGCTGGCATCCAACTTAAAGACGCATTGTTTCCACCTACCGGACTGGAGTGTGAAACAGTAGATTAGCAGGGAAAAAACCCCCCAAAAAACTGCAGATGACTGCGTGGCGGCCGTTGGCCACTGGCCATCCTGGAGTACCGGCCATTCTATGATTCTCCAGAACACACAGATGGCCAGTCCGCCCCTGCTATCGGGGGAAGTTTAAGTCTAGGGTTATTTTAGTTAACCAGGGGTGGTTGATGTAATTAATCAGTAGGGGGTGATGAGAGATTGGGCTGGTGCGAGGATTCGGTGAGTGTGTTGAGCATCCTTGACCAGATTATGAAGGGAAGTGGCACAATGGGTGCAGGGTCCATTGAGAGGGAGTCCGGAGAGTAGTGGCAAGCAAGAGCATCCTGAGGTACCCAGGTGATGGGAGAGCTGGTGGAAGTCAAACTAGTTAGAGGAGCGGCTACTTACTGTAGTCCTGGATGACTCCCCTTTTAAAGTTTGTGAATCCCAGAAAGTGCTTAAGCTGATGTGGGAAGTGGGCATGGGCCATTCCTGCACGGCTCATATCTTTGCAGGTTCCGGCTGAAGCTACCCAGGAAGTTAACAGCTGAAGCATGGAACTCACGTTTCTCTAGTTTGATGAATAGTTTGTTTTCTAGAAGCTGCTGGAGCACCAGTTGCACCTGTTGAACTTATTCTTCCATGGTAACAGAGAAAATGAGGATGTCAGCCAAGTACACAAACTGATTCAGGATATCCCGAAGAATGTCGTTGATAAGCGCCTCGAAAACAGCTGGGGTATTCATCAAATTCACCAAATAGTTGAAATGTCCGAGGGGGGTGTTGAAGGCGGTCTTTGGTGGCCTTCTGCTCCTGAGTCCACTAGTACATGGATGGGAAATGACTCACTCGACCACTGGAGTGAGGCAGGCAGGATGAGGTGAGCTTGAGTGCTGAGAAAGCAAGTGAGCCTGCCCTTTTAACAAGGAGGGACAGGTGGCTAGCACATGTCTGGGCTGCACAGTAGATAACCACCTTGTTGAGATAGATGGGAGAGTCCTAGGGGGTCAGGCGAGTTTGTCTGGAATATCTTGAGTGGCTAACTCATTCTGTAAATGTTCAGTTAACATCTCCTTTAATGCAAGTTCATTCATTCCACTCTCTGCTGCTAAAATATGAAAATGCAGTAGGATGTGGCTGACTGAGATCCTTGCCTTAGCGCTATTAACCAATGAGCTGCCTCCACTCCCTGTACTGGATGATCAAAAAACTCTTCTCATTTCATCAACGAAGGTTTCAAATCTCATTGTACTGTGTATAATGACAATAAAGGCTTTCAATTCAAATTTTCAATTCAATATGACTCACGTATAGCAGACCCTCCCACAAAGCTGTACCGCACTTAGTGGCTTTACCCTTCAAGAGATTCATCATGCACTGCCATGCAAAAGTATTCACCCCACTTGAACTTTTCCACATTTTGTCATGTTTTAATGACAAATGTAAATGTATTTTATTGGGATTTTATGTGATAGACCAACACAAAGTGGTGCATAATTGTGAAGTGGAAGGAAATTGATTCATCGTTTTAAATTGTTTTTTACAAATAAAAAACAGAAAAGTGTGGTGTGCAAAAGTATTCATCCTCCTTAGTCAATACTTTGTAGAACAACCTTTCGCTGCAATGACAGCTGCATGTCTTTTGGGGTAAATCTCAACCAGCGATGCACATCTAGAGACTGAAATATTTGCCCATTCTTCCTTGCAAAATAGCTCAAGCTTAGTCTGATTGGATGGAGTGTCTGTGAACAGCAATTTTCAAGTCTTGCCAGAGATTCTCAGTTGGATTTAGGTCTGGACTTTGACTGGGCCATTCTAACACATGAATATGCTTTGATCTAAATCATTCCATTGTAGCTCTGGCTGTATGTTTAGGCTTGTTGTCCTGCTGGAAGGTGAACCTCCGCCCCAGTCTCAAGTCTTTTGCAGACTCTAACAGGTATTCTTCCAAGATTGTCCTGTATTTGGCTCCATCCATCTTCCCATCAACTCAGACCAGCTTTCCTGTCCCTGCTGAAGCAAAGCATCCCCACAGCATGATGCTGCCACCACTATGTTTCATGGTGGGGATGGTGTGTTCAGGGTGATATGCAGTGTTAGTTTTCTGCCACACATAGCATTTTGCATGGCAGCTAGCGGGCCGATGGAGGGATTCAGTTCAGGGATGAGATTATTAGGACCAAAGAAGAGAACTTCGGTTTTGTCTGGGTTTAATTGAAGGAAGTTATGAGACATCCAATCCTTAATAGCAGTCAGGCAGTCATGGAGGATATTGATATTGGCCATGTTGTTGCGTTTAAAAGAGAAATACAGCTGCAGGTCATCAGCGTAACAGTGGTAGGATTTACATTGAACTGCCTGATCAAATTGCCTAGAGGTAGCATATAAAGTGAGAAGAGGATGGGGCCAAGGATTGAACCTTGCGGAACTCCACATAGTATAGGTGCATGAAGTTGTCTATGACGACCCGACACTTCCTGTTTGATAGGTAGGATAAGAACCAGTTAAGAGAGGAGCCCGAGATACCAACCCACTTATTGAGGCGTTCGACCATGATTGAGTGATCATTGGTGTCGAAAGCGGCAGTTAAATCAAGCAGGACCAGAATTGAATGTTCGCCCTTGTCAGCCTGCATGAGGATATCGTTTGTCACTCTAAGCAGTGTTGTTTCAGTGCTGTGAAGATGGCGAAAGCCGGATTGGAATTTGTTGAAGATATAGTGTCCTTCAATGACCTCGAGTAGCTGCTGTGAAACGATTTTTTCAAGAATTTTGGAGACGAATGGTAGTTTTGAGATGGGTCTGTAGTTGTTTGGTTGGGTTGGATCAAGGGCTGGTTTTTTCAAGATAGGTTTGATGCTTGCCATCTTAAAGCCATCAGGGACAGAGCCAGAAGTGAAAGAGTGCTTGCCATCTTAAAGCCATCAGGGACAGAGCCAGAAGTGAAAGAGAGGTTAATAATGGAGAGTAGGCAAGGGCCCAGGGTGGGGAGGACCTCTTTAAGGAATTTGGGGGCATTACATCCAAGGGGCAGGAGGACAGGTGCATATGGGATATAATGTCAATGAGATAGGGGAGAAGTCAGACAGGAGAGTAGGACAGTGGACTGGTGGGTCAGTGGAAACAGTGGGATTATTACAATTGGAGCGAATTATGTTAATTTTGTTAAGAAAGGAAGACAGCCAACTATCACAATCTAATGGGGAGGAGGCTGATACAGTGAGATGGGCAGGGTTCACAACGTGTCAGTAGTGTTGAACAGGAACCTAGGATTGTGTTTGTTGTCGGTAATTAGGTCTGCAAAGTAGGCAGTTCTCGTGTCTTTGATGTTTTGGTTGAGGGTGGAGAGCAATTCTTTCAGATGGAGGAGATGGACCATGGGTTTAGATTTCTTCCAGCTACGCTCCACTCTTCTAGCTTCCCTTTTCAGAAGGCGAATGTTGTCGTTGATCCAGGGGCGCGAATTGTCTGTGGAGAGTGATCTGGTCGTGTAGGGGGCTATGCTATCTAATGCTGAGGCACAATGATTATTAAACCAGGTGACAAGATCATTCACATTAGAGGAGTTAGGTGGGGGAGTGTAGGAGTCAGAAAAACAGGATGAGAAAGCTGTTGCAGAGTGGGTATTGAGGAAGCGAGAGTGTATTGTGTGCTTCTGAGGTTGAGCAGAAGACTGGAGCATGGTGTCAAAAATAATGCATTTGTGGTCAGAGGCAAAATCAAACATGGAAAGAGAGTTCAAAGTCAGCAAGAGGGTAAAAACAAGGTCGCGGGTGTGACCATGAAGCATGTGTAGGGCCAGACACATGTTGAACAAGGTTGAAAGAGTTGGTGATATTTAAAAAGTTAGTTGTAAGACAATTTGAGAGGTTGTCAATGTGCACATTAAAATCACCAGCCATAATAACTCTATCATATTTGAGCACCACTGAAGTTAATAAGCTAGAGAGGTCACATAAAAAAGCATCGTTAGGTTTGGTTGGACGATAGACAACCAGGTATTGTACAGACAATTTCAAAAGAGAGTAATTCAAAGCTGTTAAAAGTACCCCATGTAATCTGATTGCAAATACAATTGTTCTTAAATATAACTGCAATACCCCCACCACGACCTGTGGGCCTAGGGAGTTTGAAGGTCATGTAATCAGGAGGATAGAGCTCTATTAGTGGGGAGCAGTCCCCAGGTTTAAGCCAGGTCTCAGTTATTAACAAGAAATTCTGGTTATGAAATAGAATAAGATCGTTAAAAATAAAATATTTGTCGGACAGAAAAAGACAGAGATTAAGTTACACAGCATAAACATAGCTGGAGTGAAGGGATTGGCTGTGAGTAAGTTTTTGATGGAGATCTGAGCCACATTGTAAGTGTTATGAGCAGACTGACGGTGATAGACGCTTTTAGGTGGGCTGTTATTAATTATAACAGGGATATGTTGAACTGGAGGAGGATCCGGATCCGCCCAAGAAATACAGGGCTGTGTCCTGGCAGTGGGAGAGCCAAGAGGACCCACGCACGATATATAGTTTAGCTTTGGGTCTCTACGTGCAGCTGAACGTCAGACTGAAAACGCCATGCAATGGATGAGATTAGAGGACAGTTGCTTAACTCCCTCACCGTTTGGGTGAATGCCGTCTTGAGCATTGGAGATGGGATGGGGCCAGACAGGATGCAGGTTTTTCCCAGGCTCTCTAAAGTCAGGGTGAGGGATTCAAAGTCAGATTGATTATTGATTGTCTTGACATGACGTCATCAGTACCCACGTGCACGATGACAGTGTGGACAGTTGGATAGCGATCCAGTAAGGCTGGGATGTGTAAGGAGACGTTGGAAACTTTACATCCAGAGCTCATCTGGGCAGGCGGCTCATCTGGATGGTTGGAGCAGGAGCGCTGAAGCACAGGCTGGCTGCTTTGGCAGTAGCGTGTGGAGCATGAGGCAAGGTGGATCCAGAGGATGAGGAAGGTTTGGTGGCAGAGGTGCTAGAGGCTGAGTGGTGGGGACACAGAGCTGGTGAAGGTAGATGGCAATCTTACATCTGAGAGATGAGATAATCTGTCAGTGATTGATTTGAGAGCTCACTCTGCAGGTGTTTGTTAGACAGCAGCTTTGGCAAGCAGCATCCACAGTGCACCTCTGGAGAAAACACACAAAAGCAGATCCACACACAAAACAACAAAAACACTACAATAAAAATCCCAACTGTGACACTCAGATCTTCCTCCAGAATTGCTTTTTGCATCCTTATGCAGACAGTTTGTCTCTTTTCACAGTCGACCCGTTTTTACATGAGGGCCCTGTGAAACTTACATACAACAACTTACAACTCACATACTGAGAATATAAGGCCACCAGGATCAGACATCTGACAAGTGCTGTAATTATTCTGGTATTGACAATGACAATGTCTGTATTTCCGTAAAAACCTCTACAGAATAACAAAATTCACTTTCATGCATGTGGTGTTTTGTGTATGTTTGTAAGTTTTTAGACATCCCATAACTCACCTCACACCTCATAGACTCTGTTGATTTTAATACTGAGCTTACTGAAATTTGACACCAGCACAGCTGTTCTTTCACAAGGGTGAGGACTTTACATCCCTTAACAAATTGACAGCATCAGAAAGAACAATTGTCCCCTCAGCATGTGATCTTTCATTGAAAATGAACAATTAACTCCCTGCCAAAGCAGCAGAGCGCTGGCAGGATTTGATCATTTGATTCCTGCCAGCTGCATGGGAGGCGCTCATTGCTGAATGCATCTCTTTCTTTAGAGGAGTCCTTGAACAGACGCATTTAAAAATATCAGGTGGAGCTGCATGTGGATGGGAAATCATGGTCTGCGCTTACTTTCATGGATATAATAAATGCTGAGTAGAAATTACCATATCATATTACAGCTCTGTTCATCATTGACATTAATTCACAAAACCCATGTGTAGAAAACACAACCTCATAAATTCACTTCCAGTTATTATATTGAACATTATTAAGCTTTTTCATTTGCAGAAATGGAATGTGACATTCATAAATAGGTTTTCATTAGTGTATGATCACCTGAAAATAAGAACTGCTGTTTGTATTTTAAAATGATCCTTTTGTATCTACAAAAGGCGTGGCTCCCCTTCCATGTTTCTACAGTAGCCAAGAACGAACCAATCAAAGACACCAGAGAGGGCCTTACATCACTGCATTTTCAGTGCCACTGTAGGGGAGGTTGAGACAAGGGGTATAGAGTTAGTTGTAACTGCAATCTCCCTCCCTCCCTCCCACACTGGACCTTTTAATAGTCAAAGATAGCACAACTCTGCATGTGCCTGCGTGATGTCACTGCCTCAACCTGTGAGATGATACCCATGTCTCCCCAGTGGCACAGACAGTCAACTTATCTGGGGATACTCCAGTCAGTGTTGGAGGTTGGAATTTCCTAGTTTATATTTTCAATTTCAGATCTCTCAGTGTTCTTGACTGACCATAAGTGATATATATTTTTTTTTTGTTTATTTGTTTATTTGACAGGGATGGTGCAAAGCTCCTCGGCTTTACCAGAGTTAGTAAACATTTAATTTTACATATGCAGTCCCATTGCAGGAAATAAAACATTACAGTACAAGAACAGTTACAGGATATTCACATAATCACCATACCTGTTATCTCTTTGACAAGTGTACACAATATTGAACCCCCTGCAGAGCAGCTTGCATTCATAAACTAAATAACAGAGGAAAACCGACACAGATGCCATATATGTTGTGTTTTATGGTATATAATACCTAAAACAAGTTACCGCCCGATCCCCTTCACTAGAGGTGTGGACATTTCTAGATCATATGCATCGCGATGCAGACGTGAATGATTCTGCATTGATGCAGAGACAGAGCATAATAGAGAGTCTGCAGGTTATATTGATTGTCTGGCCTCAGCTGGACAATATTTAGTCACCCATGCTTTGAATTGTGGTTGGATATTAGCAGGGGTCTGCAATCTGCGGCTCTGAACCTGCATGCGGCTCTTTTGTCTCCACTGTAATGGCTCCCTGTGACTTTGACATTTTACATGAAAATGAATGATATTTTTTTTCGTCACTGTTTTAGGCCTACAGTGATTAATACATTCTCCGACAGTAAAGATGCGTAGCCTACACACAGAATTGTATCTGTTCTATCAAGTTGTGATTTATTGAATGATCCTGAGTTAATGTCACTGTGTTTTATGCTCAAGCCTGAGAGTTGATCGCTGCATGTGGCTGAGGATAAAAAAAAGGATGATTAACTCACAATGAAATGGACTTTAAACTTTCCTGTGTATTTTTTTTTACCTTTTACTGTTGGCTACTGCTATGTGTTAATATTATATTATATATTGTTGGTATTGATAGAACAGCTGAAGATATGATAGGAAACAGGGTGAGAGAGAGGGGGGAGTGACACGCGCCAAAGGGTGCCCAGAACAGGACTTACCCAGGGCCGCCACAGCGAGGACAAGGCCTCTGCACATGAGACGCCTGCTCTACCAACTGAGATAAAAGGCGCCCCAAAGAGGCTACTTTTTATTTTGTAAATTTTCACAAACACAGAGAGGACTTGACCACGTCTGCATAAAGTTCTGTTTTGCTACTCTTTTTCTATTTATTGTAGGCTAGTTCTTTTATTTCGTAAATGCACCAAAACATGGCATCATTGTGTATAGTCATAGTGTAAGCAGCCCACTGCAAAGTTGCCAAATTATGTGAACATACAAATTAATGCTCATCTAGGCATCTATTTTCTTATTTTTTTTAAATCTATTTTCTCGAGATCTGAGGAGGCGCTGTCAATTCTGCAGTCCAACTCTGAGAGAGGTGTGTGCAGCGGAGTCAATAGATGCCTTTTCATAAAGCTGCTATGTGAAAACAATATTATTGTAGATTACAACAAACGTGTAAGACACTGCAGATGGATTCATGTTTTGTTTGTGTAATGTTTATGTATTAAAAAGATGCAGCTTGTATTAGTAGACCTCTGTAGTGTGATTGTTGGAAGGACTTTCTGAATAAAAGGGGAATTAAATTATGAAAAAGTAACCATGTGCAGTAATACAGATCATTGAGGCTGACATACACTGATCCATCGAGAATCATTTTACATTCAAATAGTTGACAGCTAAATCTAAGTAGAATCAAATCATGAGGCCAGTGAAGATTCACACTTCTACTCTCCACATGGGGGCTATTATTGTTGTATGATGTCAGAAAAATGCTCACTAATGAAGTTGGGTTTGATGGATGTGCCTCGGGTTTACAAGTAGAACTTCTGAATGTGTGTGGCGTACCATTCAGGTTTTCAAGTAGGAGGTTGGAAATGTCCCCAATCATTGCTCTTGCAGCTGTATAGATATATTTTTTATTAGTTTTAGTGTTGACTTTTATCTATGTGCATTCCGGTATATTATGATAATACATGATATAGCCTATGTGATGATAATTAAAATAAATGGGCCATATGTGTGTTTGTGCGCCTGTCTTGCTGTTGTTGGATGGAGATGATCATTGAGTCCAAGGCGAATGATGCGTCAGATTTTTCAGCATAGACGTGACACAAGAATAATGTGAAAGCCATCAAAGTAATAAGGTGACCCAAACTTCCTTCCCCTACACCCTTCTACCCTTCAACCAGCCCCATGTCACATACTGCACCAGTCCTCATTTGTGGCTGTTTGTTCTCCTTCACCTTTTTCATCTAATATCCTCACTGTAACACTTTCTTATCCAAACTAAGAGTTGTTATGTAGCAGTCTCACCCAGTCTCATTTTGTTTCAGGATTACAGTCCTTGTTTTGTTGCTTCCTTAGAGAGCATAATTGATTTCACTTCCATACTAAGCTATATTGGAACTGCTTTTCTGGGTGACTAAACAGATTATTCTGAGGAACATGGACAGTGATGTGCACAAGGGGGGGGGGCAGGGGGGGCAGTCGCCCCCCCTCGTGGCTCAATTGTTGAAAAATGTGCGTTAAAGTGCCCTCCTGGGAGCCAAAAGGTGTGCTAAAGTGCCCTCTTGGGAGCCAAAAAAGCGTGTCAAAGTGCCCTCTTGGTTGGCAAAACACACTAAACTGTCCCCTTGGCTGGTTAAAACATGATAAACTGCCCTCTTGGGAGCCAAAATACGCGCTAAAGTGGCCTCTGGGGGGCAAAAACGTGCGCTAAAGTGCCCTCTTGGGAGCCAAAACGTGCGCTAAAGTGCCCTTCTTTTCGCCCCTGCCCTTCAAAAAGTCTGTGCACGCCACTGAACATGGATGTAAAGAAATGTGTCAATTAAATTTTGAGATATGTACAGGTAAAAGTGCTTGGGGGAGTAGGGCTCATCAACATTAGGTAGAGGTTCAGCAGAGCTGTTGTCTTGAATTGGACTTCACCTTGTGTTCATCTGCACGAGACATTTCTTACTTCAAACTTTAACCAACACTTCACACACACAGTACATTGCTACCTAGCTGCACCCATAAGCCGTTTTTATACTGGGCAATAAGCCACCAATTTGGCCGTCCTTTTTGTCCGCGGATTTAGACAGAAGGTGGTAAATTGGGGGTCTGTTTTGGTCTGCCAATTTGCCGCCTCGGAGGGTACATTTATTTCCGCATCCATTGCTATCTAAGTCCGAGATGTTGATGTGCCGGAAATTGCATGAGATGGGCCAGTTCTAAACTCCAATGGGGTGCAATGTAAAGCTCTTATTTTGAAGACAAATATGTTGTCACTGTTCACTGCCCAACTGCGTGCTTCACGTCACGTAACATGTTTACGCCTACCCCAGTGGCAGCCAAGTGGTGGCTTTTGGAAAAGGAGGAATATTACACCTCCCTTTTTGCTAGACAAGGTGGCACATTGCCGCCTTTATCTTGTAGCAAATGTGCCACCTTTTCTATCTAAAAGGGGCTATAGATTGCAATACAGGTGGACAACACATCTCCACTTCCTCCCACAGTGCAAAAATTACGCACAATTTGATATTGCTGTGTTGGTGTTGGTGCTGCAATATCATAACCTTCCAGGAAGATAGCTGACACAGAACAATCCTTTTTGTTAAAATCAACATAAAACCAGGACCAATTCCCAACAGTAGCATGGTGGAGGCTTCATGCACTTTGACACTGCCTTGCTATACAACTGAGAACACAGTGGATGATGGCTTGTGCTAACACTCCAGAACATTAACTGGCTAGTTGCCAAAGTCCTCATCCAAGTAATACAGGGTATAATCTTCAATGAGTTCAAATGCCTCCTTCACAGTCTCATAACTGCTCCACAGTGCTGTGTGACAGTATCACTCAGGTGTTCTATCATAGCATTAACTTCTTTGATTACTGATAACTAAATAGAAAAATCAACAACCTGAATGAAGGCAGGTGGTGAGTCTTTTTACTTAACACTGGCAAACAGTGTGACGTTTCAATGTCACCATGTGTTTGTCTCCCACAAAATATGCTGTCAAGGGATATGTATCACCAAGTTCACTATGCTGTAGCAGGCTCATTTTCCCAGACTGGTCCAACATAAATGCCCTAAAATGTTCACACCAACAATGAAATAATAATCTTGATTGCATCCAGTTCTCATATGTGTTCCCACCAATACTTTTGTGAGAGACCAAATCTTTTGGGATAGTTTGAGTTTGAGGAGGGTGAACAAATTAAGACATAGTGCTAATTCAAATGGATATAAGGCTTCAAAAAGATTGTTGGTTAGGGTCAGGGTCTGGTGGGTGCCCTGTTACAAAATTAAACATTTTCCAGTTATAGGACCACCGTTCTACACACCTTAACAGTGTACAAAATCAGGACTTCCCTTTGCAGACTGAACATGTTAATCACAAGCCTCTTTCACACTGCCGTTTGCATGCGGGGATCCTGCGCCAATTCTCCGCACCTGCCTCTGTGTGAAAGTTTTAGATGCGGAGAGGGGGGAAATTTCGCTCTGGCGCTGATCCGCCTCTGGAGGTAGTATCAGGGCCGCATTATTGGTGAGCCGTCCCAGTGTGAACGGATAATCCGGAGGCACGGAGCGAGGGCGTGTCGGTCGTGACTAGTCTGATAACTACACAGGTCCTTCACTCAACTAAATACAGAGAAATGTCTCACAAAGCAACGTTACAGGACTGAACAAAAGTAACATAGTAACTGTAACTGTCTTTTGCAACTTATATGAGGAAAACAAATACCACAGCTGTATGTGGAGAAGCGTCTGTCCTCCTGTCTGTCCTACCGACTCTTCGTCACATTTCTGCCCGAAAAATAGCGTCTGTCACCGGCAAAAAACTTTAACTCACAGAGTGTTTGTGATGAAAATAAATCACCGCGACCGTCAGCCCTCCGGACCGAGACTTCACCGAACTTTCCCCTAGAAAACAGCCTCCATCCCCGCGAGTGACAGAGTCAGACGGCGTCCTGTTTACTGATGGTGATTATGTATAATTATGTAATTTAGCGCGAAAAACTTCACTCCGTCACTTTCCAGGTGGGTCAGGATCTCAATCACTACACATTATAACAGCATCTATATGATTATAAACTGTCCGCAGGTTTAGATTAACAGGGGAACACCTGGAGAAACACCGACGTCATCAACATGACGTGTACCGTCACGTCTCTTTAGGAGCCGCAGCGCCGGCTTTCTGTGTGAATTACACATGTGAAGGCGGAGATGCTTCGCTCTGTGTGAATCACCATCGGCGGAGAATTGCCGAACCACCTCTCCGGAGATAATGCGGAGAGGCTGTTTAAAAACGGCTACTGTTATGTTTTGTCCTCCTGAACATACTTCCTTTTGGTAGTCAGAATGCTCGCCATTATAAAACCTACAGATTAATGTCCAGAAAAGCTTTTCTACCTGTCCACTCAAAGAATGAGCACCAAGATTATCTGCTAAAACACAAAAAACAGTACCTCTGATATTTGCACCAGCCTGACGGAAAAAAACCTCTTTCGTCACCAATGTTGCGAGATCTTTCAATAGAGGCTCCAGTACAGTTTCATAGCCATTTTTTTTTTTTTTTTTACATCATTTGCTTTACAAAGGAGAGCCAAATGAGTTGATGTTAGCTGTGATCTCAGTTCAGATAGAACATCAGCAAGTACCCAGTACACTGCTGTGACTTTGTGTTTTTTTTTTTTTGCAAAGTTTCAAGAGGATTGCAGAGTTCCAAATCGTCTACCTGAAGTAGACTGAACCCTTCATTAGCATGAAATTAAATTAGCTTGAAATATTCAGCATCATGGAACAATGTCGTCTATGAAATGTTTGAATGTTTGGCCAATACATTGCTTACAATGTCTTCATTACTCAAGATTTACATTCATAAATATTCAATACATTCAATATTCAATTCAATAACCTCCCAGCTGACATCAGACAATCTGCTTTATTGGAGCGACACAGTCAGTCTACAAATTCACTGACAATTGTTTCATCAACAGCACAGTTAGTCTTTGAAAAAATATCACAGATTTACGAAGTACTGAGTTACTGTACACAGTTTTTTTGCGCTTCTCTGCCTGCTCTCATTTCTGCTTGCATATTTTCCACTGTTGTTCTTTTTTCTTCACTGAGAGATTAAAGCAGCGACTCCTGGATTTTTAGAAAACCACTGGGACTATAACTAATTGTAGATAAAGTAGGCTTCTTCCTTATTTTAACAGTTTTTGGAAACCAAGGTCCACTGGATAGAAGTACATGTGGAAGTGAATGGATTATGTGGGAACGACACCACTTTTCCATGGAATCAGAGCAGCAGTCAAGAGCCTGCTAACACATGGCTAATTAGCTCCAACAATGATACACAAAAAACAATAAGGAAAGGTATGAGACCAAATCTAAAAGTAAAGGGCTACAGTGATAGCTAATGACTGGGCCTAAAACACTGATTGTGGGTGATGGGGTTGTGAAGAATTTAAAAAGCTTTTGCAGCAAGAAGAACACCAAAGTACTCTTTTCACCAATGAAATGGTCTCTGACATTACAGAAAGAATTCTGGACATTGTGCTGAACACTCAACACACACTGGTGAATCTGTTCACCAGAGGTGTGCATGGATCTGTGTAGATGTGTGTGTACATGCTTTTCTTTCATTTCTTTCTGTGTCCTAGTGGATGGAACTGCAGAGTCGACTTGAGTGAAGAAAGAGGGTCTCTGCATCAGTCTGTTGCTTTCTGAGGGAAATGTATTACCTCTGCATGGATGAGAGGCTGGGTTGTCCAGCATCTCTGGTTTCGGAACATGTTTAGTAAACACAAAGCAGTCTGTTGCTCCTCCAGTGAGGTAGACTAGACGCTGGCCTAGATGAAGGTAAAACTCCAAATATTTGGGTGCTCCCTTTTAGTAACTGCTACACAGGATAAAAGCTGTTGGTTTCAGCAATGCGTTACAGTGGTACAGCGGTACAGTGGGGTCCAGCGCTGTTCTTAAATTCTCCTGTCATCAAGGCTGGTCTGCTGCAACTGCAGTGTGTTTTGGGCATGTGTAAATACTAAACATATTTCACAAAACCTACTTAAGACTGAAGACTTGCATTCTATTTATTTAAACTTTAAAATTTCAAGATAGGAATCAATAAAGCCTCATTTAGACACAATATGGTGTTGTGCCGATGAGCTGCAGGGTAATTCAGATGGTGTGAGTGTCATTCGATTTGTGTGATCTGTTGTTTTTAACTTGGCTCCCGTTGATCCAGAGGTTGGCAGTAACAAACTAAAAGCAGTTTGCCGACCTCCATTAAAAAGCACAGGAAAAGTTGCTACTTTTAGCATATGCCGGTCCTAAAAGTGATTTTTCCACATCTACAGATTAAATGAATAATAATAAAAAACAGGATGACAGGCATATGATAACAGTGCATAACAATGAGTTTTAAACTGGTGCACAAAACCAAATGAATGAATACAAGTGAAACACAGCGTAACACACAAAAAAATCCACTGTGTTCTTCCAGTAGCATTTAGCCATTCCACTAATAAGTCTGTGATTGAGGCCAAATTGAGTGAACATACATCAAATAAAATGTTACACTCTTTACACTCATGCTGTCAATTTACGTGACTGGTCACAGCAGCAAGACATCATATTTTGATTTTCCAAAGCTGATTCATCTGTCAATTTTTTCACAGCAACAACTGTGTCTTTTGTTTTTCAGCAACCTATCCTTATTAAAATTAATGGGAGGACTGGTGGTAATGCCTTATTTGGTCTGAATGGGGCCTATACCTAGGGGGCCAAGGAGTTTTTTCAGTCATAGAATGTTATGAAAGGTTGTGATCTAGAAATTATGTCCTAAGACCTTCTAGGATCATAACCTGGGTGGACAACCTGGTCAACTAGCTAATGGAAATGTACAGACAGTAGGAATTATAATTTTCCACCAGAGCAAATAAAATGTGCTTTCCGCACCACTCTTTGAACCGAGTTAAACCTATTTTTGAGTTGAAATGTTGAGTAGTCCTTGGTGAATTAATATCCGGATTTATGGAAATCATTGTCTGTTTGTATGAAAAATTGCCCATTTTGATAATCACAGAAACAAAATATAATCAACTGTAGGAATAAAACTTGTGTTTCTGGTAATTAATTGTAGATTTTTCATGATTGATCCCATCAGCCGATTTTAGCACAGAATGAACAGAAGTTGAACGGAAAATAATCGTCTAGAAATGTAAATATTCTTTGCTTAAGGGCATTGTTGGACTAGCAATATTTGCATCCTTGTAAATGATGCTTGCCATAGCAGCCCTTTTCAGGTGCCTTGCTGCCATTTATCATACTGCCATCTTCCTGGAGCTGCACTTAACTTCCTAGTCAACAAATGTGCCTTGTAATGTGTGTCATGCAGAATTGAAGTAATTTCAGTGCTCTTTATTGCAGTTTTGCATTAAATACAATTTTCTGATACTTGTTTTCATTTGATCACCAGGTAATGACTCAGACAGACACAGTCAATGGTCAGGTTGTCTTTGACTGTAGAATCAGCACACAGAGTAGTACATCTAAACAGTGTGTCTCCACTGCTGCCATGACCTTGACTATTATCTCTACAACCCTGGTGACACAAGTCAGGTCCAAAAGCATTTCACTAGCAAGGACCACACCTTCAACAAGATATGTTTAAACGATTTATTATGAAAGAAAGAGAAAACGAAAACGTTGAAGATCTTGGTTCTTCGAGCTCTTCGAGTGCGTTGTGGGGAAGCTCTGTAGAGAATCCGTCGCCGCACTCGGGCAGCGACGGACCCCCTCATGGTCCTACGAAGGAGAGAAAGGAAAGAAGAAACAGGGAGAGAGAAATTGGGTGGGGGGAGGGGCGCAGAATACAAGAAGGAAGACGAGGAGAGGGTCAGGTGGTTATTTATAGGAATATCGGAAGTTGGCACTGTTGAGGTGTGGTCCTGCTCCTGAAACTTCGCCATATAAGCTTCAATTCAGGAGAGACATCATTGGGGTTGCCATCTGCTCTCCTCCCCACAAATGCATGTGCCACCATTGCTTCAAATATTTCTCTTTTGGTCCGGCAGGTTCTTCCTCTCAACCAAATACAGAGGCCCGAAGTTGGCTGCTCAAAATAACGATGAACATGACATCTGGATGATCTCTAACGTTTGAGTGACAGTTTCTCACTGTGACTGTCAGTGTTCGGTGTTTCCTGGGATAACTTAAGGAATTTAAAGTTTTGTTATAGGGCTGGTGTTAGTTCAGTTATCGCTAGCACAAAAAACACTATTTCTTAGTGGGGTTGAATTGTTTGCACCCACCCTGAAGATTTCCAGTAGCTAGTTGACCAGGTTGTGCACCGGGGTTGTGATCTTTGAAGGTCCTAGATATCATTTATAAGTCCCAATCTTTTATAACATACTGTGTCTGATTTCTGAAAAAAAGAATGGTTTGCTGGTACTAACAGTAAGACAGACATTACATAATGTAAACATAACACTAAATAAAGCCTATAATTTGACACCAGTGTGGAGGGCAGGTATTAATCATCACGGAAGCATGAATATCAGTAAAAACGGCAGTCATGACACTCATAGAAGATATTCCTTTAGTTTGGATTTTTTCCGGAAGTTTATCAGAAACCCCAAAAAGGCACTTTAAGGTACTCCATAAACACTTTTCATTGTTGTTTTTAAACTTAGTATTGAATTAATATTGAAGAGTTGTGGAGCAGAGAGAGAATCAGGAGAATTTTCCCAAATCTGTGGACTGTGCATGTTTTACATAAATACACAAGCATGCAGGCAAGAGTGAAACATAGAGATATGAACACATGTAAACAGATGAAAACTACAACAACCACACATGGAGGCATACATCCAGACATATGGAGCTTAATCTTCACTGCCCTGGAAGGTGACACCAGCGCTCCTATTGGCTGGCTGTGGATTTGCATTGTAAGTATTGTGGAGAGTGATGCATCCTGCTTTGTGTTCTTGGCAAGCACAGTGAGAGTGTGTGCCAGCTGCTGTGCCTCGGAAAACTGACGTCCCACAGTGTGAATCAGCACAGCAGAAATGAGCCACGCATGATGTCAAGCTCACTGTGGAATATCTGTCTGGGTGATGCAAACTGCCAGCAGTGCAAATGGGGAGTTTCTAATCATAATCTAACATGTTGTGTGAATTATTGATTCCTTCTGTGGTGCTGCTGGATGAATCAGTGATCATAATTATGTACCCTGTGGTATTCTGTGCATCGAATGTTGATTTTTAAAACCATTTAAAACTATTTTCTGTGGAAAAGCATGTTATTCAAGAGGATTCACTTTGAAACTGTATTGAAATATGGTTTATGTTATAATTCTGCTACGCCTTTGTTCCACCGTTTTTATGAGGTATGGCAGAAAGGATTAAGAGTTTAGGACAATGGCGCAAGTGAACTTTAGGCACATCCGACTCCGATTCTCCAGTTCAGCAGTGAATTGTCTGGGTACACAGTAAGGAACAAGGCACAAGGGGGTTGTATTTAGTGTCTTATGATGTATGCTGGGTGTAGCGTATCAAACAAAGGCTTTTTGTGCCTGTGTTGGAGTTCAGAGACACACACACACAGACCCAATGATCTATGACTGTAGCTACACTCGTTCTTGAAAAAGGCCACGAATCATACTGATGTCAAGATTCATCTTTTTATTTCCTCCTCATTCTCCTCCAACAATGACACGACAAACGATCCTGAGACACCGTGAAAACTAAAACATAAAAATCTAAGTAAGGCCAATGCAGCACAAAATAATAAACAGAATACAGTCCCATTAGAAATAACCAAAATAATACACAGGCAAACAAAAGTATATTTACCGTGTGCGCCTCTAGAACATAGTGTAGTCTGTTTTCTTTTCTGACCAGGCGTCCGCCATGTATCCGGACTCTTTGCTCCAAGCGCGCGGTCTCCTTCTACCCACAATTCCTCATACAACAAGGTCATGTGACTGTACGTTTCAAAATAAAATAGACCTCACATTGAAACTCTCTCTTTACGCTCTCATTTTTAATACTCTAAATTATTTATGAATGTATACTTATTTATTAACTTTTTAAACCACTTCATTAACTCATGAAATACTGTCTCCAACAGTTACAATGACCTTAAGGAGGATTTTAAAAAAAGACAGGGAACAGAAGTTAGAAAACATGCCTTGACAACTTACCATCAACTTTGCATCCTCATGCTTGTGACTTAAACCTATGTTGGAGTTCCACTGAACATCAACAGGGAATTTGGTTTAATTGTATTTATCAATAATAATGAATGATTATCAGGGATAAATATTAATGATAATAAAAATAAGATCCAATTTACATTAGTTCACGTTGAGGGTACTGCACTTGCCTTGGAGCTGCCCTTGCAGGTACTGAAATGATCAAAATCAATTTTATTTAAATAGTCCAAAATCACAATCACATTGTTTCAGTGGATTTTACAATCTGTACAGTGAATAACTGTCAGGTTGGGGTTTAAAGGGGAAGACTAAGGAAAGGGGAGGTGGACCCAAACGCAGTTACTCTCAGGAGACAAGGATATGGGGAACAAAAGGCGAGCTTTATTTAACAAAAGCTGAAGGATACAAAAACCAAGGAAGTCCAGTGCCAAAAAAAAAACAGACAAGGGAACAAAAGGCAAAGTAGCAACTAAGGCAAAAATGCTAGACAAAGTGCAAAGAAAAAGCAAAGTTCAAAATTCAAAGAACACATACCATGGAAGGACTGGTATGACATGACATGACATGACATGACATGACATGACATGACATGACATGACATGACATGACATGACATGACAAGGAACAGGAACAGGAGGCAGACGCAGACAGTGACAATTAACCGACAAGGAGTGCAGGTAAGCCACAGACTTAATACACAAACACTAATGACAAAACGAGGAACAGGTGAGGAGGACCAACAGGTGAGATAACGAGGGGAATGCTTGGAGGGAACAAAACTACAGACAGAGGGAAGAACATAAAAGACACTTAAAGGACACAGTGGGGCATGGAAACTCAAAAGACAAGATACAAAGACACAAAATCAAAATACAGGAGAATAAAAGACAAAAAAAAAACATAATCTGAATTTACAAAGACATGACTCTAGAGTCATGACAATAACATCCTCTGTCCTGAGACCCTGGATTGGAGTGAGGAAAAACTTGCCATATTACAATGCAAAACAAACAGTATGAACTTTATAGTATATTTTATTCATTCTTTCCTTCTTTCTGTCTTTTTTTTTTTTTTTTATGAAATCATGAATGATACCATCAGGCCATAGTGTAAACACACATTTTGCTGAAACAACTGTCATCTCCCTCTCTGATGTACTGAAAGAGAAATCTACATACATCTGAGAAACATATATTCAGTAAAACATCATTAATTCTTAACATTTTACAGTGTTAATTCATTCCAGGGTTTCTGCAGGTTTAAACAAGTCAAATTTAAGACCTTTTTAAGACCATTTTGAACTAAATTTAAGACCTAAACAAAGTACAAAAAAGTAAGGAAGAATAAAATCCCAGAACTAATTTAAAAAGAGCACAGAGCATCTCAAACAATGAAGAATGGAGTGAGTGAGTGAGTGTGTGTCAGGATTATTCTAGTTTTTAAATTTCACTAGTTTTTCATTTTAATTTAGTTTTTCAGTTTAGTTTTAATTAGTTTAACAAGTGATGAAGAGTTTTAGTTCAGTTTTCATCTAGGAATTTAATTTGATTTAGTTAACTATAATAACCCTGGTATGTCGCACACACACACAGTGTTCAAAATCCAAAACACCTCCGCTTTTAACGTCGGAGTTGAGCCGACACTGCCCTTCAACTTCATTATGAGGTTTGGCTTTTAACCAACGGAATTCTGGTTGTTCAAGCCAACACTTGTTAGATTTACACTTTCCCAAAGTTGTAGCAGATTCTACAGTTGAAGTCTTTCTGGAACTGGCGAAGTGTATTGCAATAAATTCCAACTGGGTTGTTAGCAAAATGCCACTTATGTTCCTGGATACTTAAGAAATAAGCACAACACGCAGAACTAACTGTGAATCTCACCAACACATTTCCCCAAAACAAAACAAAAAAAAGGCGACGACGGAAGCGGTAAATGAACATACATATTTAAGATCTAACTAAATGTAATTTAAGACCTATATGCAAAATATGGACATATTTAAGACTTTTTAAGGCCTAAAATTGAGACTGTCAAATTTTAGACTTTTTAAGGCTTTTTAAGACCCTGCAGAAACCCTGCATTAATAATGCAGTATGCAATTTTCCAGATTGTGACAAACATGTAACAATTGTGTATTTTCTTCACATCAAGGACAATATATTTGTATTGATTCATATCAATGTGTATGTTTCACACAGCCTACTATTGAGGCTAGTCCATGTGAGGGCACACCCACCTCAGGGACTGAGATTTAACCAGGAAATCAGTGTGTGATGTGAATAATTTATTTGCTGGTAAATACAGTAAATACTGCTTACAATTAGAATGTCACCATGCAGAAGCTCTTGCAATAGTTCAGACAGGAAGACTACTCTTTCACATACTCAGTTCTTAGTCCAATAGCACAGTGAGACACCTTCAATGTTAGCCAATCATCTTGCAGCTATCTTCCTAATGTGATTGTCTCCTGCCTTTCATTCATTCATGCTGCTGTTTTGCGTGCACCCTCCACCTTTCCATCACCACCCAGTCTTCGCAGAGTCATCAGATTCATCTGCTTCATCATTCCATCAGCCTGCATGTCTCTGAAGAGTCATCAAGCACCACCACCACCAGTATTTGGACTCCATGGGGGGATTCTTGCTTCTCCTGCTCAGGGCAGACACCCTTCGATCATGAAATCTCCCTGTAGAATCTAAGCACTTTCTTAGAAGACTCATTACCCAACAGTAACCAGTTCCGTTACTTTGTTTACTGGTCTCTTCTGATAGACTCACTGTGTAACACTATTCAATCTTTATGGGGCACAAGTGAATACCCCTTTATTGCCTTGTGGGATAGCAGGTAATGCAATGCAAGACTGACCAGCATGCCCGGGTTGAAGGTTGAAATTGCAAAAAACAAAAATTGCAAAAAATGGACAAATAGAATGTAATCTGCTCTGGATAACGTAAGTTATGACTATAACTATGGATCTATGAGACCGAACGATGACCGTCACCACGGTCTTCACCTTGAATGATACCATCATCTCCCTATCCTCGAGACCATATAACAACAAAGTCATGTGACTGACCTTAAGGAGGCTTGACTCGCCGCCTACAAAAGCATCCAGGTGAGCACGCCTCTCCCTCTTGCCTGGAACGCCTCAGCCCGTTCTGAGCGACAAGAGATGGTGACGGTCATCGTTCGGTCTCATAGATCCATAGTTATAGTCATAACTTACGATCTATTTCGACCTCACTCAGACCGTCACCACGGTCTTCACCTTGGATGACTAGTACCATCAGCGTCGCAAGGAACCAAGGACTCCACCCCTCCTCGTCCAGCAGCCGAGAGCACGGCGGAGCCCAGTAGAGAGGGCGACGCCACGTTGACCCTATAAAATCTGGCAAAGGTACAGGGAGCACTCCAAGAAGCTGCTGCACAGATGTCAGAAAAGGGGACCCCCCGCAGAGCATCCCAGGAGGTGGCTACACTCCTGGTGGAGAGGGCAACCACGTTTCCCGGGACTGGGAGGCCCTGCATAGAGTACGCCTCAGAGATAGTATTGGCAACCCAGCGAGACAGACATTGTTTCGACACGGGGAGGCCCAGCTTGTCACCACGAAAACACACAAACAACTGCGAATGCGAGCTCCTCAGAGATTGAGTACGTGCAATGTAAGTGCTGAGTGCCCGCACAGGGCACAAATTAGGGTCAGGTCGAAAAGCACTGACCTCAATAACTTGATTCACTGTCTGAGGGTTTACGACCTTAGGCAGAAATGCAGGGTTCGGCCAAAGAGACACGCCAGTGTCATCTGCCTTCCCCCTCAAACAATCCCCACTCGCAGACAGAGCGTGTAATTTGCCCACTCGTTTAGCTGAACATATAGCCAGGAGGAAAGCTGTTTTGTGGGACAGGAACTTGAGGGTAGACTGATCAAGGGGCTCATACGGGGGTTGAGTCAGGGACCTCAGCACCAACGGGAGGTCCCACGATGGAGCTCTGGGGGACCTGGTCGGACGCAGGCGACAGGCCCCTTTAAAGAACTGCGACACCAAAGGGTGCCTGCCTATGGTAACCCCACCCACTGCCTCATGAAAGAAAGAGATAGCAGCAGTGTATACTTTAATGGTGCTAGCGGCCCTCCCTGAGTCGAAGAGAGACTGGAGAAAACGGAGGACCAGTTCAATGGGGCACGTAGATGGGTCAACCTGTGCACGTAGATGGGTCAACCTGTGCGCGTTGACACCATGTCAAGAACACACTCCACTTCTAGCTATAATTGGCACGGGAGGGAGCTCGGGCATGTCCTATAGTCCTCAGAACAGCTTCATCTAATCTCTGAGGCCGGGACTGAGGAGGGGCCATGCCCAGAGCTGCAGAAGAGCAGGTCTGGGATGCCAGATCTGGCCCCCCGCCTGAGAGGAGGTCCACCCTGCCCGGTAGGGCCCAGGGTTGACCGTGAACAAGGCAAAGGAGCCTGGGGAACCAGTGCTTCCTCGGCCACCGAGGGGCTATCAGCAGCACCTTGTAATGGCCCATAGTGACCCTGTGGAGCACCTGGGAAATCAACGGGAGTGGGGGAAAAGCGTACAACAACCTGTCCGGCCACTCGTGAGACAGAGCATCCAGACCCAGAGGGCCCCCCCTGCCCATTAGGGAGAACCACATCCTGCAGTGTGTTGTCTCCACAGAGGCGAACAGGTCGGCGCAGGCCATGCCAAACTGAGCCCACAGGAGGGCCACCACCTCTGGGTGAAGCCTCCACTCTCCTGGGAGAGGGCCCGTCCTGGACAGGAGGTCTGCCGCCCGGTTCGCAATGCCGGGAATGTAGACTGCCCTGAGTGAAGCTAGATGTTGAGCCGCCCAAAACAGAAGTGTCTGCACCACCTGGAGGCAACGCAGTGACCTGGTGCCCCCCTGGTGGTTCACATGGAACACCGTGGAGGAACTGTCCGTGCGTACCAGGACATGCCTGCCCTGGATGGAAGGAAGGAGAGCCTTCAACGCCAGGAAAACTGCCCTCAGTTCCAAGATGTTGATGTGCTCCTCCCCCCAAGGGGGTTCCCAGACACCACGCACCATCCTGTGTTCCCACAATGCCCCCCACCCTGTCAGGGAGGCATCCGTGGTTACCACCGTCCTTCTCGAAGGAATATTCCCAAGGGGAACACCCTGGAGAAGGAGCCTCGTGTCCCTCCATGGGCGCAAAGCCCGGAGAAACGTGCGTGTCACCCGAACCATTGCACGTCTGTGCAATTTCGGGTGGAGGCCGAGAGCATTGAACCATCTCTGCAAAGGCCGAGCCCTGAGGAGACCAAGAGGAACAATGGCCACTGCAGCTGAGATCATGCCCAACAGCCTCTGGAACTGGACCAACTCCAGCCGCTTGCCGAGGCGAAAATGGGACAGAAGGGCCAGGATGTTCCCCATCCTCTGAGAGGTGAGTGACACGGACATTGTGACAGAGTCCAGGCGCAGCCCGACAAAGACCGCCTGCTGACCTGGCTTCAGGTTGGTTTTCGTCCAGTTCACTTTGAGCCCCAGGGACTGGATGTGGGAGAGAACCAAACCCGTATCCTGTAGAACTTGGTCGCGGGACGGGGCACAGATCAGCCAGTCGTCCAAGTACGGGAGGATTTTCATACCCGACAGCTGGAGAGGGTGCAAAGCTGCTCCAATCACTCTGGTAAAGACCCTTGGTGAGAGGGAAAGGCCAAATGGGAGGACCTTGAACTGGTAGGCCCGTCCCTGGAAGGCAAAGCGGAGAAAAGGTCTGTGGTCTGGGCAGATGGGCACGTGGAAATAAGCGTCCCTTAGATCTACTGATGTGAACCAATCCCCCTTTTCCACAGCCTCCAGGATCTGACTCGTGGTCAGCATCTTCAAGGGCAAAACCTTTATGAAGGCATTTAAGAGTCTGAGGTCCAAGATGGGGCGTAGGCCTCCATCTTTTTTTGACACGAGGAAGTACAGAGAGTAAAAGCCAGCGAGCTGTTCGCTTGGCTCTACTCTCATAATTGCATCCTTCTGTAGAAGGGTCAAAATTTCCCCTGCTAAAATTTTCTCCTGGACTGGGTCCCTGACCGTGGTCATACGGACCCCGGAGAAAGGGGGGGGGGGGTCGCCGCCGAAACTGGACTCTGTACCCTGTGGACACTGTAGCCAGCACCCAGGGGTCCAAAACCCTTTCCTCCCCGCTGTCCAGGCAAAGCTGGGTGGAAACTGCGGCGGCCGACCCCCCGCCCCTATGGGGCCCCAGCCTATTGTCCCGTACCCCTGGGGGGGCGTCTCCTGTGGGACACGTCTTTACCCGGAGGACGGGGCTGAAACCGCTGCTGCCAGCATGACGGCGGTTGTGTATTACCAGAGGCTGGGAAACCAGCATGCTGCCGCCACGGCTCCTGGCGCGCGCCAGGGGGATGGTTTGAATGCTGGGGACCCCTAGAACCATACCTGGGAGCCATGGTTCTAATAAAGGTGCGCCGCACACAGTCTCTAGTGCGGCGAGACTGTTCGGCTTTGTCCAACATGCCCTGAGAATCAGGATGAAAAACGCGTGCAAGCACAATTGGCATGTTTGTGAGCTCCTTCCTAATGTTCTCTGGAAGGGATGTCTGCGCCAAACAAATCTGCCTCCTGGACATCATGGCAGAGGACATCACTACACCAACATCCCTTGTAAGTTGGGAGTGAGTGACAAGAGCAGAGTCTATCAGGCTCATAGTGTCCTGATCCTCTGGGTTAGCTGTCCTCCTGAGGGCCACCAACAAGATGGCGAGCGCATTACCGGAGCGGGCAGCCCGGGTGGCAGCATTGTAAGAGCGAAACACCAGGCGGTCGGTCTTTTCGCATTCCTTTACAGGACAGCGAGGGTTAGCGGTCACCCGTTCTGGGCCTAGAGACGTAAGGGCCGCCATCTCCCTCTCAACCGGGGGCATGTCCCCCATGCCAGTGTCAGGAGCGTACATGACCTTCGTCAGCCTCCGGCATCCAGCGTTGAATTGAGGTGCACCACTCGGGGCATTCCAAGAAGAAGCATGTGCAAATAATCTGCTGCCACAGGAACAGATATGGGGTGCTGAGACTGGGAAATACCAGCCCACACACCATCCATCGGAGCAGGTGCCACAACTGGGATGTTGAGTCCCACAATCTTCGCGGCACTCATAATTTTGGAAATTATGTCGAAGGCAGAAGACTCGCCCCCGCCAGCGGGACTGAGGTTAGACATCCCCTCAACCGCAGAGGACCTGAGCTGCTCGTCTGAAACAGCAGTGTCAGACTGTTCGCCGCTCCCAAAAGGTGAGTCCCGTGCATACAGGGAGATAATGTCCGGAATATCACCTCCATCCCCCTGACCAGAGGGCAACTCATCAGGGGAGGGCTCCTTCAAGTGCCCCTCCCCCGGTGTGCCTTTCATGGCGGGCCACTGGGCCTCCACTCTGCCCAATCTCTCTGACAGACCACGTATGGCAGCCAGGATTTGCAATTGGGTGTCTCCATGGGCACCCTGGCCACCCGGAGCATCCACAGGGTCATCAGGGGGCTGGACCGCCTGCCTCTCACCAGAGCCACGCCTTCTTTTACGGTTAGGGGTGCGTTCATGTTTACGCTTCCGAGAGCGTGTCTTAGGAGCATGCACACCCTCCTCACTGAACTGGGAAGGGTCAGGTTGCGCCGCCCCTGCACGAACAGACAGTTCCAGTCGTTTGGCCCTGCAAGCCCGTTCTTCCCTGGGCAGCTCGACTGCCGCTGCACAGGGGTTGGCAACATCCTCCAACACATGGGCAATGCCCAAACAGGAGGGGCACTCCCGATGGCCGTCACGGGGGTCCATAACACCCAGGCAAAAGCGGCAGGCATGAGAGGCCATTCATCTATGTAACCAACCTCTACGAATAACTGGTCAAATGGAAACCAAAAACCAGGCTGCACACAACCAGTGAAAGAAAAACAACCCACCTACTGCAAAAAGCAGGGATTTAGGGCGAAAAAAAAAAATTCTGCTACTGCAGCTTTAAGTTTAACAGAAAGTGACCCAAAAACGGGAGAAAATTAAACGAGCCGCCTACTGCGCAAGGGGGCTGCCTATTAACTTAATTACCAATAAACCGGTTGGGAAGAAAGCAACCCCACAACCAACTTAAGCTCACCAGCCCCACTCGTTGTGCGCGAACGCATGGGGGGGGGGGACACAAGCTCCCACCCACTGCGGACAGCGGGTTAACGGGGAAATCAACACTAATACAAACAAAGGAGGCTGCGACTTCTGAGCACGCTTAATTTGCTTGATAATTCACACCTATGAAGGAAAAAACGCTATGAAAACGAAACCACTTACCACAAGCTGCGGGTCTCTAATGACAATCACCTGAAACAAAGAGAGAGGTTAAAACGCTCTGCTTCATGTGGCGTAACCTCTGTCATGTTTACAATTCATCAAATGCGCAAAGGAGACAATCCACCTACAATCCTCAGGGGCGCAAGGCACCTGCACCGCAGTGACGGATTGTTAATTGTGGAGTCCAAAAAACGCTACTTACCTGCGGTCTCGGATGAGGCGAGTGAGGCAAAGAGGGAGAGGCGTGCTCACCTGGATGCTTTTGTAGGCGGCGAGTCAAGCCTCCTTAAGGTCAGTCACATGACTTTGTTGTTAAATGGTCTCGAGGATAGGGAGATGATGGTATCATTCAAGGTGAAGACCGTGGTGACGGTCTGAGTGAGGTCGAAATAGATCTGTCTGTGATGGAGAAAATCCTTGTGTTAGTTTCTGGGATTGTTCTTGTGTATGTCACCCACCTCCAAGATTACAAGATGTTTAAAGATAAAGTGACAGATATAAAGTTATGCGAATGGTTAGGGAATGGAAAAATGTCCTTTGTTACCCCTTTAACCCCTTAATGGCATTTCACTTACTATCTATAGGTGACATGAAGCAAGCAAAAGATGCTCCACATTTTGAATTGATTGTCAATTATAAAGGGAAACCGGTGTAGGAGGTGCACTCTCTCTGTGTTTCGCCCATACACCACCTTTTGACATGAATCCTATGCACAGTTTTATAAATGAACCCATTTTTGAAATGTTTTTTCAACAAAGGCCACAAGGTACCTAGCACATGTTTGTTAATGATGGCAAAAAATGTATGTCGCAGAACATTAACCAGTGTGGCATATTATGTATCATGTTCACTGTACTTTGAATGACCAGAATAAGCCACTTATAAAGAAAAATATGCCTTGCATAGACATTGGGATATTTTCTGACACATGGTAGTTTTACTGTTAACTGTTTTATTTCTGGCTTATTGTGATAAGAACCTGTTGATCCAGCACATTAGCCGTTGGACATCGATATACCAACTGATCCAGTGGTTTAAGCCTTCAGGTATTATACTGGCTAAATTTTGGTGTGTGTCTATTTGATTCGTCTTTCTCTTTATCAGTGGCTTATTCTGGTCATTCAAAAAAGTACAGTGAACATGATTCATAATATGCCACAATGGTTAATGTTCCATGACGTGGAATTTATATGAAGTCATGTATTATTGTCCATCCATCCATCCATTTTCTTCCGCTTATCCGGGGCCGGGTCGCGGGGGCAGCTGTCTGAGCAGGGACACCCAGACTTCCCTCTCCCCGAACACTGCCTCCAGCTCTTCCGGGAGGATCCCAAGGCGTTCCCAGGCCAGCTGTGTGACATAGTCACACCAGCGTGTCCTGGGTCTTCCTCGGGGTCTCCTCCCGGCGGGACATGCCAGGAACACCTCCCGAGGGAGGCGTCCCGGGGGCATCCGAAACAGATGCCCGAGCCACCTCAGCTGGCTCCTCTCGATGTGGAGGAGCAGCGGCTCTACTCCGAGCTCCTCCCGGGTGACAGAGCTCTTCACCCTATCTCTAAGGGAGCGCCCTGCCACCCTGCAGAGGAAACTCATTTCGGCCGCTTGTATCCGGGATCTTATTCTTTCGGTCATGACCCAAAGTTCATGGCCATAGGTGAGGGTAGGAACGTAGATTGACTGGTAAATCGAGAGCTTCGCCTTTCGGCTTAGCTCTCTCTTCACCATGACGGACCGATACAACGACCGCATTACTGCGGCCGCTGCACCGATTCGTCTGTCAATCTCACGCTCCATCCTTCCCTCACTCGTGAACAAGACCCCAAGATACTTAAGCTCCTCCACTTGAGGCAGGAACTCTCCCCCAACCCGGAGGGAGCAAGCCACCTTTTTCCGGTCGAGAACCATGGCCTCGGATTTGGAGGTGCTGATTCTCATCCCAGCCGCTTCACACTCGGCTGCAAACCGCCCCAGGACATGCTGGAGGTCCCGGCTCGAAGGAGCCAACAAGACCACATCATCCGCAAAAAGCAGAGATGAGATCCAGTGGCTCCTGAACCAGGTCCCTTCCGGCCCGTGGCTGCGCCTAGAAATTCTGTCCATAAAAATAATGAACAGAACCGGTGACAAAGGGCAGCCCTGCCGGAGTCCAACATGCACTGGGAACAGGTCTGACTTACTGCCGGCAATGCGAACAGCCCTTAACAGAGGGCCTCCGACCCCGCACTCCCGGAGCACCTCCCACAGAATGCCACGAGGGACACGGTCGAATGCTTTCTCCAAGTCCACAAAACACATGTGGACTGGTTGGGCAAACTCCCATGAACCCTCGAGTACCCTGCGGAGGGTATAGAGCTGGTCCAGTGTTCCGCGGCCAGGACGAAAACCGCATTGTTCCTCCTGGATCCGAGGTTCGACTATCGGCCTAATTCTCCTCTCCAGCACCCTGGAATAGACTTTCCCAGGGAGGCTGAGGAGTGTGATCCCCCGATAGTTGGAACACACCCTCCGGTCCCCCTTTTTAAATAGGGGGACCACCACCCCGGTCTGCCAGTCCAGAGGCACTGTCCCTGACTGCCACGTGATGCTGCAGAGACGTGTCAGCCAAGACAGCCCCACAACATCCAGAGACTTGAGGTACTCAGGGCGGATCTCATCCACCTCCGGTGCTTTGCCACTGAGGAGCTTCCGGAATACCTCACTGACTTCGGCTTGGGTGATGGATGGGTCAACCTCTGAGTCCCCAGCCTCTGCTTCCTCTATGGAAGGCGTGACAGTGGGATTGAGGAGATCCTCAAAGTATTCCTTCCACCGCCCGACGATGTCCCCAGTTGAGGTCAACAGCTCCCCACCTCCACTGTAAACAGTGTTGGTGGAGGTCTGCTTCCCCCTCCTGAGGCGCCGGATGGTTTGCCAGAATTTCTTCGAATTCGAATGTATTATTGTGTTCTCCTATTAAAGAAAACCTGTCACAAAGTATTGTTTGGTTGGTTGGCTTATAGTTTCTGCTATCGATTAGTCAGACTGGCTATGGTGGCTGGGATAACATTAGCCATGTTAGCTAAGGCTAGCTTTTCCATTAGCTTTGAGTAGTTTATAGGCAGAAATTAAGACATATTACTTTATTATCATATCGCAAGAATCCCAAGTGTGATTACTTTATATATGCCTACATGCCAACAACATAACATACAACGCTCTTGTGTCGACGCTCTCCCTTTCCTCCTTGCGCTGCCAATTATCTCACTGGGATGATGTCTTTGCAGATGAGCTTACATGGTAGTCGTGTTACTGTTAGCATAAACAACACGTGTTGCACAATGCTTGCACGCACTTTTGTCAACAACTTTCTTACCGCCATCATCGTCGGTCACTCTAAATGCAAAGTGGTCCGATACAGCAGACCTATACAGTGCTGCTGGTGCATCTTCTAGCACTTTTCCACTCGCCATGCCTACAAACGTTTCCACAACTGACCCAAAGATACTCTATTACTATCTGCTACACTGCTTTGCTTCTTCTTCTTGTTTACTGGTGGTTGGCATCAAGCTCAATACCGCCACCTGCTGCTCTGGAATGTACACAGTTCGCCTCGTTAGTAAATGAGAAAAAGAAGTTGCGCATGTCTATGAATTGAACACGACACACGCAAACCAAACCGAGACAGTCGAACCGAATTGTTCAGATGGTTTTCATAAACCTTGATATAAAACAAGCCCAGTGGCATTATATTCATTAGGGGGTGGTACCTATCCAACAGTCTTTCAATGGCATAGCAGTCTCAAGTGGCACATACCATTACGTGTCGGTGGAATACCAGTGGAATAACAGTGGCATACCACTCTTAGGATTGGTTTACCAGTCTAGGGATCGGTATATACAAGCTAAAATGAAGTTGCCTGTAAGTAGTCAAACTATTTAATCTACAATTCCTGTGAATTTAGCTGCTGGTTGAGACATACCAATGACAAACAAGTGGTTAACATGTGCACTTAAAGGAAGCGGGCTACGTTCCGCCTCCTGTCTGATCCTGATGTAATTGTGGAGATTGGAAAGTGAAGTTTGTGCCTTAGTGTTAAACCTCTGCTAGGTTAAAATTAGCTTGCTTAAGACTATGAGTTTCCATTTTCTACAGCAGTGCAACCTCTAGAAAGCAGCCAAAGTTACTAATTGTGGTATGTTCTGTTGTCAATATCACAAGGGCATCTGCAATCTTTTATTCACCCTCCAAATGCCCTTGTGCTCAATATTTATCAGCCATAATATTACAAAGCCCATCCAATTCAAACTGCTTATGTTAGTTTGCTACATTGTGACAGTAATAACATGTGGTAGAAATGTACCAAAATGTTAACCAGCTGCCCTGAAATAATAAAATATAGTAAAGGTCTATGGATAATCAATTTATGTTTAATGTTGGGTATTCTTAATTTGTGCATGTTAGTAGTTAACATACTTTGATGGCTAATTATAAACTAAAGAATGTTTTCTCTTTCAAATTCTGGGAAGCAGCCGCTAATCAGCTGTTTTCTTGCTGTACAACCTATTTGGAAGAATAGAATAGTATACTAGGTCCTATCAATGGTCATTGCTTGTGGTAAATTCTCTTTACAATATCACAAAGGCATTTGTGATTATTAAGCCACCTCCTAATTGGGCTGTGTAAGAATATTGAATCTATACGATTCTGACAAGTTGAGCATGGCAACTGTCTACCAGGTTTGCTGAGCAAACTAAATGTAAATGTAAAACTTAAAATGTGGTCTTCTCTGTAAACTAAAGATATCTCTGGTGTCTGTTTTGTATGTTTTCTCAGTTATCCATGCATGTGGAAATGTAAGGACTGCAACAATTCATACTCAAGAAGATCTGAACTTCTGAATATTGTAAAAGAAGTCGAGCATTAAAGACATCTTGGAGAGATGGCCAGCACCTTTTAAGACGGAAGAGATATACTTTTAGATGCAAAGCACCTCAGCTGCGTCACTCCATCACTCACTCATTCATTCACTCACTGTCTGTCTAAAGTGTGTGTGAAATGTAGAGTTTCACAGGCATGGTACTGTGTAAGACCAGTTGAATGTGATCGATCAGATGAAGTATTTAGATCTTTTACTCAGGTAAAAATAGCAATCCTATAATTTGACAATTGCGTGCTCTGGTCTGTCTGGTACACTTCAAAGTATTATTTACTGTATGGTGGCATAATTTATGGTAGGCTGTAGAATGCATTGTATCAAGGCATTGTATTTCATAGCATTAAAACATTTTTGTAATCTTAAACCTAAATTTAACTAATGTAGTGCAATAATTATCTCTGAAAATTCATGAAGCTGAAGAATAGCATTGCATAAAATTTTAATTCTCAGATTCTCTCACAATAACACAACTATCAGAAAAGAAACATTTTACCTTCCACAGTATTGCAGCTGCACGGCTTCAAGTTTGCCCAAGTCCTGCTACACATGAGCACCCAGCTGCTTGTATTTCACCTTAGGCTGACACTAAAACCCAGGCCTGGTAATGTGGGACTTAAAGCCTATTTTAATGTTACTACAAATTTAGGGATAGGTCCCTGGATGACAAAAATAGTCTTGTATCTTTGGTGCTAAGCTGAAGGAGACTGTTCATCTTTATACATCTGAAACAGATTTACAGGTTTGATCCAGCTTCAGAACAGTTTGCACAGTTTTAAAAAAACAGGGGTTAAACTAAATAAATTATTTACATTCAGTCAACATCAAATATTTTGTGTGATCGATTACTTCAATTTTTTAAAATAGATTCAACATTTGATATTTTTTAATGAAGACAATGCTCAGACTGACTTGTTTTTATTGTTAGTGATAGCTTCACTAAATAGAAGACTACATAACAGACACAGAGCTGGAATTGTTGCTGTTGTAAATAATATTAGCTGGCTTGATAAGTTATATGTCTTGTTTTGTTGCACTTGCTTGATGTTGTGCAAGATGTGCTGGGACAGTGGTCAACTCCCTACGTTTTGATCACAAGCCAAGTCAGCCTGTCTCAACTGGATTTTAGCTTATAGCATGGTATAGTATTTTCAGCCCAGGTTAGATACCTTGTTGTGTTGTTAGTATTCTGAGTTGTACAAAGCACTTGAGCAAACTTTGACTATATGGAAAATATACCTGAGCATGCATTTGGCAAAACCTTGGATTCGTATATACGACAATTGTGTTGCACTCAGAAACAGTGGGGAGGCGCTAAAATTTCCCAAATATGAATGACTACATAATGATGTGTTCATAAATTACAATAAAATCTTTGAAATAAGTGAATTAATTATTCCTTTCACCATTTAAGCATTTTAATGTTACATAATGCAATACAGTATAACCCCCCAAAACCGACTTTATATGGTTTTGCTGTCCCCTCCGCAATGCACATTAACCCCTAAATTAAGTCTCTGTTTCGCTTGGCAGCGTATCAACTCTGTTGCATCTCCGGCAGTCTGGACCCTTCCATAGCAGATATTTTGGCCAAATTCAGCACAGAGCAGACAGGAAGTCACACATCACAACAACAACGTAACAGCTGGTTAATTGTCAAAATAAAACACTCCGTGTTGACGTCAGCACAAAAAAAAAAAAAAAAAAAAGAGACAAATCCAAGCACTTCTTCTACTCTCTCAATTGGAAACACTTCTTGTTGTTGTGTTGCTGTTGTTGCTGTCACACATGATTCTTTAATTATGGCGGGAACTCCTCTGTCTTGCAACTTCAGCTGTCCGGCAGAGCTGCTCAGTGCTACACTCAAAACAGAGCTGGTGGGAGTTGCTGGAAGATGGAGGAGGGAGAAAAAACGGACCAGAGCTGTTCCAAAACACACATGCATCCAGTGGAACTCCTGGGTAATGCACTACTAGCTTCCTTCTGATCCCGCCTGCATGCAATACAATTACATACATTGTGAGACATGGAGCTCTTGAATTTGCCACCTTCTCAGTATTGCACCATAAGCTCTCCACATACAATCATAGATTTTTTGTCATTATAATGAGATGCTTTTTAGTTCTAACAAGGCAGTTGTCCAGTCACAATGAGATACCTTGTTGATTGAAGACCTAATTGTATACTTAACTTTTCCCGACCAAAAAGGAATGTCATTATGAAAACAAAGTATAAGACCCACACTGCATTGTCTGTGTGTTCTGGCAATTACTGAATGTGACTTCATTGCCTGTCTGTAAAGTCAGCAGTGTTTGGTACCTCCTGGACCCTCATAAACCTTTCATCCAGACCAGTTTCACACACAAAGCTCCATTTAACACCTGTCTGTTCTCTTATCAGCCTCAGCCTGGCTGTGCTGATCATTTGGACAGTATGAGCAGGCCTATGATCAGGGCAACTTGTAAAGCATGTCCCAGCTGTCTCAGCCAGATTGATCATACCTCTCTCTTCCACTAGTTTCCAATTACTTTAGAGGATTTGGCCTTTGTTTGCTGTGGTCTATTAAGTACATGCTGAGATTTTCAATGAGGAGCAAACCTATTATGTTTCATACAAGATCTTTATTATCTGTGTGCTACATTGGGCCAATGTTGTTTTGGTCCGACCTGTGCTCGAGCAGGGAAACTGTCATAGCAAATGTGGATAGTTAATGTAGCTGTTATTCATTTGTTTTTGGGTTTATGGATTTTTCATTTAATATTGTTTTTATCTGAGTAGGTATTATATGTACCTACACAACTATGGTCATGTTCTCTGTATATACTTTTTGGAGTTTATGGGAGTCACGCAACAGCAGACACAGATTTTAGTGTTGCTTCTGACTCAATATATTTAGTGTTAGATGTAGAGTAACACAATTTACAGGAAACATAGTTGAACAGTTAGATTAATACATTTAATATCAAACAAACTGAGATGTACTTTTTGTACTTAGACTTGACAATTACCATAATCCTGGCCACAGCTTTGTGGGCCAATACCATAAGATATAGAAACAAGATTGTAGATCAACATGCATTAAAGTTGCATTATTTTGGTTTGACAACCTAGCTGGCATTTAAAAGGGCATAAACAGGTTTCAAAACCTACTTGATCAAAGTAAGGTAAAATGTTTGCTTTTGCCATAGATTGAGTTTGTGGTTTTGTTATCTGTTATTTAAGCTCTGCCCTCATATATATTGTATTGCTTTTCGTTTCCCCCCGATTCCTGATTTGTACTCTGCATTTGATTTGTACTTCGTTTTCAACTTTGAAAACAAGTTGTTGAACTTTGTTTTGCTTTTGTTTCAATGGTTTTCTCTGGTTTAGATTTTTGCCTTTGTTTGCCTTGTGTTGTTGCCTTTTTTGGGATTTTACTAACTTTGAGTTTCTTCTTCGTTTAGTAAAGCTTCCTTCTTGTTCCTCATCTGCTTGCTCGTGTATCTCGCATTTGGGTCGCTTTTTGTTGAATTCTGCATGGATCCATTTTTCCAATCTATATTGTGCTCACAGGCCCAGGGCAGGTCAGCACATTCTGGGCTATCTTTAAATCATCTATAGCGCTTGGTCTAACGCGCAAATGTGATTAGGGTGCATCCAAGTAAATTTCTTTAGTCAAACATCTGCAAATATGGGTGCAAAGTAAGGTGCACTACACAAATGGTTTGTATTTAGACTCTTTGTTAGTCATGGGTGTGTTTTGGGCATAACATAAATGAAACCAATCAGGGTGTCATTTCCAATTCCCTTTAGGAGCAAAGTGCGCCAGGACCGGGAACATTAAAACAGCAGAACTCGTCATCACAAATCGACTGGGGTATGTTTCTTGGCTGCTGGACCCTCTGTCGTCTCACGATCATCAACAACTCCATTTTACTGCAATTGAGAAAATACACTGATATTGAGAATATGTGGATGTCAGTCCATGGATCAGGTGGGACGGATCAATAACCGGTGAGATGCAGATGTGAAAAATGTCTTATATGAGGAAAATATTAATGACATTACCTGCAGCTATCCTCCAGCAGCAGAAACCATATGTGTATATCTACATTTACAATCGCATTTGCACACTAGGAACAGCTGATAACCATATTAATAAGAACTCCTCACTTAATGCCAGGATTGGTTAGTATTTCATGTTGATTAATGTTCTGTGTTCTTCTACACAGCACAAGCTCTCACACAGGCCAGATTCGTACAGTATAATTGTTTGAGTAAACAGCTGTCCTGATAAAGCCTAACATCCTGTCTAAACATAATAGAAGCTTAAAGTTTAAATCTTTTTCCTCTGGAGAGTTTTTCTCCGATCATAAAATCAGAGTTTGTTGGACTGTGTCGCTGTTGCTTTCTGCTGCCTCAAGATAGCAATTCTCCATCACTGCACCTGAACATGCCTCATTCTCAGTGATGGGAATGACGGCGCTGAAATAAATGGCGTTTCTAATAGTTTTCAGTAACGGTAATCCAACTGATTACTAATTTAATCTCCTTGTGGTAAAATGTGAAGTGTATATTATTTCCTAGAGCGAAGTTTTTGTCTATGGAGGACTAAACCTGACTTAATACATAAATAAATTAATTCATAAATGCATAAATAAATATAGATAAATAAATAAATACATAAATAAATGCTGAAATAAAATAAATGTATACATAAATAAAAGTATGAATAAAAGAATAAATGCTTTTTATTTATTTCTACATTTCTCTTCACCTACATTTATTTATTTCTGTATTTCTGTTCACCTACATTTATTTATTTCTGTATTTCTGTTTACCTACATTTATTTATTTCTGTATTTCTGTGTCCATATGTAAATGAGGAGGTAGGCGGTCCTAACCACAGTCAAGAGCATGATTGGTCAAATGGGAGAGCCAGACAAAAGCAAACGATTCCTGATCCCAAGCCTCGCTCTCTGTAACATTATAAACCAGCTCCGGTTAGCTTAATGGCCTCGACCGGTGTGACAAGTTAACTGGCGTTCATTTTAACTTGCGAGGGTCCCAGATGTGCTGGTGGTGTGGTTTGAGAATCCTGTCTTGAGAGAGAGGGGTCCTCAGCCATGTCCGCTAACCAGGAAAAACATTCTGCTCATCGCTCCAAGTCATGTATATGTGTATTCGTTTTGACGTGGCTTGAACACTTCTATCCACACGGAGATGCCGGGGCTGTGACTTACAAATCACAGTTAGACGAGCGCTACATCGTCCAAAAGTGCATGTTGTCGGTCTCATATCTTTGTCGTGAATCTCTGTACTCTCAAACAACTCATGTGTGGAGTTGGCAAAACCTTGGATTCGTATATACGAACTGGGGAGGCGCTAAAATTTCCCAAATATGAATGACTACATAATGATGTGTTCATAAATTACAATAAAATCTTTGAAATAAGTGAATTAATTATTCCTTTCACCATTTAAGCATTGTAATGTTACATAATGCAATTCAGTATAACCCCCCAAAACCAACTTTATATGGTTTTGCTGTCCCCTCCGCAATGCACATTAATCATTAAGCATTTGTTCACGCCGAGGGTCTCGAAAGCGGTAGGACACCGCTGTTAGCTCTTATGTTAGCTGTTAGCAGTTAGCTGTTAGCTTTTAGCTGTTGGCTGCTTGCTGTAGTGCTGAGAGCGTAGCGTTCAGGTTAACTGTTGACACATGTTACCATCGAGAGTGAGATACATGTCTGGGCTTTCCTATGAACCATTGTCGCTACTGGTGTTTGTATCACAGGTTGATCTGGACATCTCACGATTTGCCACAGCTGATTGACCACACGCTGAGCTCGGGCTGGATGTCAACATACTCTGCAGACTGTTTGACCAGCAGGCTGTATGACAGTGTACAGTTTTCACACTGACTTAGCTTCAGCTTAATAACGATGTATGCGGCTCGGAACGATGGCTTTAAGTAACCATTTGAACGAAGTGCAGAATGAAAAATACCCGATGGTAACCAGTGTCACAAGGTCACCTGGACGCTGCACTACAGCGAGCAGCTAACAGCTAACATAAGAGCTAACAGGGGTCTCCACGCCGCTCTCGAGCCGCTCGGCGTGAACAAAAGCCTCAGCCTGTTCCACCCATGAGTTATTTGAGAGTACAGAAATTCACGACAAAGATATGAGACCGACAACATGCACTTTTGGACGATTTGTGCTCTGTAGTGCTCGTCTAGAACACACATATACATGACTTGGAGCGATGAGCAGTATGTTTTTCCTGGTTAGCGGACATGGCTGAGGACCCCTCTCTCTCCAGACGGGATTCTCAAACCACACCACCAGCACACCTGGGACCCTCTCAAGTTAAAATGAAAGCCAGTCAAAGTCATTACTAAACCAGAGCTACATGAAGAAATGTCAACAACTGCAGCTAACAGTTAGCTGAGCGGGCTTGCTGGTAGCCAGCAACATTCCTGTACAGTGTACAGAAATCAGCGTCGCTAGTAAGGCAGAAGTAGTAGACCCTCATCGAGCACACTCCTGTAACCAATCATGCCCTTGACTGAGGTTCGGACCTCCTACCTCCTCATTTACATATGGACACAGAAATAAATATATGTAGGTGAACAGAAATACAGAAATACAGAAATAAATAAATGTAGGTGAACAGAAATACAGAAATAAATAAATGTAGGTGAAGAGAAATGTAGAAATAAATAAAAAGCATTTATTCTTTTATTTATACTTTTATTTATTTATTTATTTATACATTTATTTCAGCATTTATTTATTTATCCATTTATTTATTTATCCATTTATTTATTTATTTATACTTACGTCAGGTTTAGTCCTCCATATTTGTCCACGTCCGTTGTAAACAACTCCAATCTAATGAATCATCTCTCTGCGCGGACGCTTCTACAAAACTAGTGGCCAAAAACACCGTTGTTGATACTGTTGATGACAGCAGGCCAGGTGTGGCTAACGTGAGCTCCGCTAACAAAGAAGGACACAGACTGAACTGAAGGTTCTGTGTAGGTACCTGTTCATGCAGTTGTCTATTTGCAACTGGCCTGTACATGGGACGCCTGCTCTAGTTGCCAAAGACAGTTACGTTACTTTTGTTTGGTCATTATCATTGCTTTGTGGGACATTTCTCTTTATTTTGTTGATTGAAGGACCTGTGCGGCTATCAGATTGTCAGATCAACACGCCCTTGCCACACACCGCCGGCTTATCAATTTAAACAGGTTTGGTTTGCCAATGTCGTGCCTCCAGAGGCGGATCAGCGCTTGAGGGAAATTTATGGGCATAGAATACTGCCATAAATCGCGCGTGCGCAATAAAACATCCGTGCATGCATTTTACCAAAATAAAAAATGTATGTGTGCAACAGGGTCCAAGTTACAAAAAATGATCAGCATTTTATCAGATTAATGTCAATGATGGAGGAAAGAAAAGACAGCACTCAGACAAACATACTGAAGTTCAGCGCTCTGTGTGACATTTTGCAAACATTCAAGTCAAGATACCAAATTACAATACTTATCATTCAGGCATTCAGGGCTGTGTGGTTTGTCCCGTTTGTCCTAGTGGTGTTGCCGTACCCTGCTGTCCGATTGGCAAATACGCTCAACCAATTATTCGGGGACACAATGGTGATTGGCATGCCCCGAGGCCCGCCCCCTTACTGACAAAAACCGCCCATTAAAAAAATCAAAGAAAGTTTTCCGAGAGAGGAGAGGAGAGTTGCGTGAGCTAGCAGTCTGTGCGCACGAGCAGGGGAAAGTATTGCGAGTGGACTCTGCGTACACTCGAGCTGTTTTTCTCCTCGCAGGCTACAATATTGCCCCAGGGGGCAGAGATGCAGGATAAAAAATAGCTCGCGAGTGCTTGGAAAGCGCTCGGGGAAAAAAAATGCACGCGCGGATGTTTGATTTGTGTGCGCGGATGTTTGATTTGCGCGATTTATGGCAGTATTCTATGCCCATAGAAATTTCACCCCTTGCCGCCTCTGAGACTTTCACACAGAGGAGGAGGCGGAGAATTGAAGCAGGATCCCCGCATCCAAATGGCAGTGTGAATAGCGATAGTGACTGCAGTTGCAGTCTGCATTTCTGCATTTGTAAGTGTGAAACCACTCTATGTTTAACAAGACCTGGAAATGGCTACAAGTGACATCCTTCCTCTCAAACAGCTTTAGAGAGTCTGCTTATATAGTGGCTGAGCAGCCAGTGTTCATACAGGCTGTTCCAAGAAACAGGTACCCTTGCCTTCCCTGCAAACAGGTAAGTCATTTACAACATTGCTTAAATCCACATATTTTATCCTATATACTTCCTCTCAACTGCTACTCAGCTGACATTACCATAGACTGACAACTTAACCCAGAGTATGGTGAAGTCAGCTGGAAATTGGCTAACTAGTTAGCTCTGCTAAAGAACCACTCTCCACTTGGTAGTTATCTCTACCCAATAGTAACCAGTGATGGGAATAACGGTGTTGAAATAATTGGCCTTACTAATGGCGTTACTTTTTTTAGTAATGGGTAATCTAATTACTATTTCCATCATTACAATGCCGTTACCGTTACCGACTATTAAATGTGGCACGTTATAAACTGAAGCCACTCATTGAAGCTGTTGTCATCCGACTTGGCTCCCAGTCACAGGAGCTGTAAAGTGTGTTTTTTCTTTGGTGAGGGATGGAGGGCCGAGACAACCGCATAAGTGATGATGATTGGATAAGGTAGAGCAATGAGTTTGTAAGCCAATCAGAGGCAGTGTTCAGTTTACACACCAACCACACATGCACAGCAGCCTCACAGACACAAACTAGCAGAGGTGAGCTGCAGCAATGGCGAGTCCGGAGGGAAAGTTGGCGTTTTCAAAGTGAAAGTACAGAAACTACTTTAATCTCCTTGAGGAAAAAGGCAAGAGTTCAGTGTTGCAAGTGTTCATTATGTCCCAGAGTGAAGTGTTTGTCCACGTCCATTGTAAGCAACTCTAATCTAATGAATCATCTCTCAGCGGCACACGCTTCTACAAAACTAGTGGCCAAAAACACCACTGTTGACACTGTTGATGATGATAGCAGGCCAGGTGTGGCTAAAATGAGCCCTGCTAACAAAGGACACAGAGCTGTCCGAGCAGCTACAGCTGGATTTTTCTGCTCCAGCGTCACAAAAACTTGTGACACAGACTGAACTGAATGCAATGATAACCAATTACTTTTTAAAAGTAACATGCCCAACACTGATAGTAACTAAAGTTGGAATAGAGGTGTGAAGGAATAGAGAATTAAGTATCCCAAGATGGAAATTAGAGAAGGCAGATTGAAGGCATTTGCAGACAAGAGTGAAATCAAATATGAGGAAATATTTTATTTTTTGGCCTTTTTATGGCTTTATTGAAAGTACAGCTGAAGATATGACAGGAAACAGGGGGAGAGAGAGGGGGAGTGACACGCAGCAAAGGGACCCAGGCCGGGAGTCAAACCCAGGTCCGCTGCAGAGCCTCAGCACATGAGGCACACACTCTACCAACTGAGCTAAACAACGCCACAAATATGAGGAAATATTTAAAGAGAATCACAGATGTTGATGATAAACCAAAAAGTACGTGCAGCTATTATCCAAGCAGCACAGGAAACAATTACAAAAAGTACAGGAAAGAATAGGAGAAAGAGTGTACCATGGTGGGATATAAATTGTGAAATGTAGGAATGGAGCATTTAAAAGCAGCATAATTTAGAAACCTTGGTTCAGTACAAAAGAGCTCAAGCAGTAGTCCCTAAAACACTAAAAACAGCAAAGCGTACATACTGGAGGAAATATTGTAGTAAAATTGGGAGAGAGAAGCATTGGCAGAGGTCTGGGGAATGATTAGGAAGATGAATGGAATCAATGGCAAATATGAAATACCAGTACTATGTAGCAGTAACAATAAAGCAATTAGCAATGTGGAAAAGGCAGAACTTTAAGCAGACATTTGTGAAGATTCATGGTTCAGATAACCTATGTGGCGTGGTGGAAAAGGAGTTAGTGTTGCAACAACGCCACCTGGGGTAATTTCAACCCCAGAAAATTCTAAGAGAACTTTTAGTACACACAGGTTCGATATACCACGGGGCAAGAGACGGTTTTCAAGTTAAAGAGCACACTTTATTTATCAGTAAATCAGCAAAAATAATCAAAAGTTCACTCACACACCAGTTGATGATAATAACATTAATTAGCACCCTGCAATAGCAGAGATTAGAGGGCAGGGCTGTAGTTTACAGGCGGCAGGGTCAAACCAAAAGTAAGGAGGTCTGTAAATTAAAACACCTGTGAAACCACACACACACACCACCAGGGACTGAACTGCCGCCTTGGACCACAGCACCTAACCAAAACACACAACAACAAGTTAAAACATGCAACAGGGTGCCACACAGGGCTGGTGTGACAGAACAATGAAAACAAAATACAGAAGTACAAAGAACACAAAATAGAAGCTAATTAAGGCACAAATCAATGGAAACAGTGGAATGCCCTTTAAATGGCTCAGAAGTGGCCAGCCTTATTTAATAGTGACCACGTGCTGAGGAGCCAGGCCCACACCAAAAAGCGGCACAATTGACCAGCTCAAGATAGGACATGTTCATGAGGCAGCCACACGGCTGATTAACAAACTGAAAGTCATCAGTGAGAGCCAGGACGTCCAACAATTTAATAGAGCCAAAACAGCAGCGTGGATCTCAGGAAGGATGGCTGAACACAGGCCAACCATTCACCAAGGCCTCTACAAGACAGGCACACAACTATAATTTAGCGAACATACACTACTCACAATGAGTTAGGGATATTGTGAGAGACTCAGTGGATTTCATACATACGGTGCTTGTTTCACTACAGAGAGTTTTGGAATAGGGAGGCAATTGTATTGGGGTGATAGACACACCTCATTTTGTGTTTTCCACGTAATGGTCTCACTGTGTACAGTGTGCCTTACATATTGGGGCCAATACCAAAAAACTAAAAGACAACCCTTTTCAATGTGGCATCAATTTCAACATTCTGTGGGTATAAAAAGCTGGTATTGTCAGTAAGTCATTCCAAGTTCATCATTCAAACAGCCATGAACACACAACGTCACTTAACGGACGAGCAGCGCCACCTGGCCATAGCGCGCCTTCGGGTCGGTGGCAGGCAGTCAGATGTTGCTCGTGAACTTGGTGTGTCTCAAAGTGTCATCAGCAGACATGCATCAAGACATAGAACTACTGGCAGAGTTCGTGACAGTGGAGCCCCACGAGTGACAGACCGCAACGATGACCAGTACCTAAGGACCTATGCACTCAGACATCGTTATGTAAGTGCCACACAGCTGCAGGCCCAGTTATGAGATGTGAGGGGTACTAGGGTTTCCAGACAAACCATTGGAAACCGACTCCACCGCTTTGGCTTGAATGCCAGACGACCGTTGCAGGTGACTCCACTGACACCAAGACACCGCCGTGAACGTTTGCAGTGGGCACAAGACCAGGTGACCTGGACAATGCAGCAGTGGTCTACCGTCCTGTTCACTGATGAGTGTCGGGTCACCTTGCACAGAAATGATGGTCGTCAGCGTTGCTGGAGAAGGCGAGGTGAGCGATACGCCGAGGTCAACATGGTCCCCAGGGTTCCCTTTGGTGGAGGAGGTGCAACAGTCTGGGCAGGCATCACCAGTCAGCGCAAAACAGATTTGGTTATTGTAGATGGCTCAGTCACTGCACGTTCTTACCTCAGAGACATCATAGAACCCATCATCATCACTTTCTGTTCATGGATGATTATACTCCATATTGTGCCAGAATTGTCACAGCTCGACTTCAGGAAGTCGGAGTGCCTCATATGGTATGGCCAGCAATGTCCCCTGACCTGAACCCCATAGAGCACGTCTGGGACCAGCTGAAGCAGAGACTGGATGATCGTACCCCACCCCCACGTGACCTGGCAGAACTGCGTGTAGCACTTGTGGAGGAGTGGAACGCATTGCCTCAGAACAACATCATGAGGCTAGTGAGGAGCATGAGACGTCGCTGTCAAGCTGTCATTGCGGCAAATGGTGGAAACACCCGCTACTGACATTGTCAATTTTTGTTTTCTGGGGCTATCCTTGTTATTGTCTAAATTTTTAGGGTAATAAATATTAAACTAATGAAAATGGTGTTTTTTCTCATTCATTTTTAGTAATATCAAAGGGAACTTTTACTTATTTCATTAAAATTCAGACCAAATAGGGAAAGCACTCATGTAAATAACAAATACCTAACTTATTGTGAGTAGTGTATATACATCATTAAAACCGACATTTCTAAAAAAAAAATTAACTCATACATACCACGACGCGAAGCTACAGTGACGCCCCAGAGCGACGGAGGAGTAACGGCTCATGCCGTGGGTCAATCACTCAGCTACAGCAGAGCACACAAGGAATATTAAGCTGGGAACTGAACTAGAGCCACTGGATGGCAGACAATTGTGAACTTACTGAAAGGAACAGGTGAGCGCATCCAGGAAGGGCTTCTGGCAGAGCGCTTCGTCCCCCACAGCCCGAGCAGCCACTTGCGCTGCAAAGAGCGGAGTTCGCGTCACCGAAATGTCCATTTACTCACAGATGCACAATGGAAGACTGGCAGAAAGCATTACCTGAATGAGGAGGATTGTACACCCGCAACGGCCACGCCGAACCACCGCGATGAACAGGCAGCAGCCACCAGAGAGAAGCGGAGGAAAAGGAAGAGACAGGTGTGTCTGCACCTCTATATGTAAGGGCGCATTGTGCCGCCCCTCATTTAGGATGCCCAATAAGTTTGCACAGTGCCATATAGTGGCAGGGAGGGAGACAACCTGTCACACTATCAGCAGAAGCAAAACAGAGCAGAGATAATACACTCATGCAGCATCCAGGAGTGACTTATCATTTACCATGTTAGAACTAAGAAGGGCAATAAGAAATGCAAGGCAAACATCACCAGGGAAAGATGGCATCTGCTATAAAATGCTGGCAAATATGAAGGACAGTTCACTCACAGCAGTATTGAAGCTGTTCAACTTAATATGGGAAACAGGCAAAATTCCATCTGCTTGGAAGCAATCAGTCACAGTACCAATACTTAAACCTGGTAAAGATCCATCAGACCAAGCAAGCTACAGACCCATAGCTTTAACATCGCAGCTAGGGCAGACCATGGAGAGAATGGTAATACAGAGGCTAACACACTATGTAGAGAGCAAAAATCTGATTTCTGCACATCAAAGTGGATTTCGTAAGGGGAGGAACACAATGGACTCAGTACTTTGTTTAGAATCAGAAATTAGGAAAGCACAAGCAAACAAAGAGATGGTAGTTTCAGTACTTATTGATGTAGATAAAGCATATGATATGCTATGGAAGGAGGGACTACACATTAAACTAGAGAAATTAGACAGGAGGTAAAATGTTTAATCGGGTTTCAGGATTCATGTTAGGGAGACAGATACAGGTGAGGGTTGGTGTTAAGCACTCTAAAATGTACACTGCTGGAAATGGAACTCCAAAAAGGGAGTGTGTGCAGCCCAATATTATTTAATATAATGATAACTGATATCTTTGAGGGAAAGGAAAGCACAGTAGGAAAATCACTATATGCAGATGGTGGGGCACTTTGGGTAAGGGGAAGAAACCTAGAATACTTAAAAAAGTAAATGCAAAAGGCAATAGGGAAAGTGGAGGAATGAACGCATAAATGGGGATTTAAAATGTCAGTGGCAAAATCTCAGGTAAAAAAAAACGCTTGAGATGTCTAGCAGACCAACACTTGGGAGCAAACAGAAGATCTTTGTTAAGCATATATAGGGCCCTCATGAGATCAGTATCAGATTATGGTAGTTTAGCATATATGTTTACATCAGAGACAAATTTAAAGAAACTGGACAGGGAACAATCACAAGTCATTCGTACGTGCACAGGAGCATTTTAAACATCTCCAATATCTGCGCTTCAAGTAGAAGTGGCCGAAATGCCTCTGGGAATTAGAAGGGACCAGATCATGCTGGCATATTGGGTCAATTTGGAAGGACATGGGGCATTGCATCAAGCAAGGGCTATCCTGCAGGAGTGTTGGGATCACAGGGAAATTAAAGCTAGATGTTTCGGCAAAGAAATGGCACATAAAATAAGGTTAACAGTATTAAACATTAGTAGTACAGTACCAAAGTCAGTAATACCTCTCTGGTAATTCTACACTCCAGCAACAGATATGCAAATACTGGAAAAAACTAAAACAAACCAAAAAAATACCAATGTGGACAATAGTACAAAACTATATAAATTGACAGTACCCTGATAGATTATTAATTTTCACAGATGGATCAAAAGACCCAGAAACAGGACGTACCGGAACAGCAGTTTTCATCCCAAAATGTAATATAGGTATCAAAAACAGGACAGCGTATCATCTCTCAGTGTATACAGTTGAAATAATGGGGATAATATTAGCATTGCAGACGGTGGAGGATAGTAGTCAACACAAAGTAACAATAGCAACAGACAGTATCTCAACACTTACAAGTATTCAATCAGGGAATTCATGCAGGCAAGATCTTGGAAATATCAAATCCAATATACAGACTATACAATAAAGGTGTGGATGTTTCTTTCCTCTGGGTTCCTGCCTGCGTAGGAGTCGAAGGAAATGAAGAATCAGATATATTGGCCAAACTAGCGCTAAGATCAAACACAATTAACATTGAAATACCACTAAGTAAGGAAGAAACCAAATCTATTATCAGTATACATATGTACAAAATCTGGCAGGAAAGTTGGGATAATATGAACACAGGAACCGGAGGGAAAAAAGGATCAGAATAGGACACACAGGACTCAAACACACACTCAGTAAAATAGGGAAAAATCCAACAGGTCTTTGTTCACAATGTACACAACCAGAAACAGTCCAACATGTATTGCTGGAGTGTAGTATGTACAGGGAGGAACGACAGGAGGTGATCCAAATGCTGACAAAAGAAAAGCTGGAATTGACTTTAGGGAATTTACGAAGGACACGAAAAAACAGTCCAAGGTTTAAAAAAACACCAACACAAATGAGAAATCAGGATATCTGTTCAGAATCATTGGAAATTTGAACACTGGACATAACCAGTCAATAAGTTTAACCTTAGGGTCAGGTTGATTTTTCAACATCTCATCTGGACTGGATCTCTAAACACATGGAATCGGATTTTTCTTAGAATTAAGAGGTTGTAACTACAGCTCTGAAATTACGCTATTGGTGTTAGAAGGGGGTATTACCCTCACATTATTAACCACCATTTTCAGTGATTACCAGTGGCAATTTGGTACCCCTAGAAATATCTATTCCCCTAAGCCTTGACTCCCACAAGACTGTCTGAATGAATTTCACCATTACTAGATTAACAGGATAACATAGCATTGCCACTGTGATAACATGATGGAGTGTGTGCAGGCACACACAGTGGAGTGATCCTGAGTGGCTGTAGTCTGTGTCCCGTGGTAACCCACAAGAATGAAAAGCTTTCTTCCCAGCCTCCTCTGCTCCTGACAACCAGGAAGCATCCAATCCAAAGACAGCACCTCCCATCAGTCTTGCTGCTGGCTGATGGCAAAACCTGGCATCAGTGTTGACTATAAATGGACTGGGAGAAATTAGAGAGGCAGGCTGGGAAGTTTACTGTCTCCTGTCTGTGTTTGGAAAGCTTACAAAGTTTTACAATGGAAAAAAAACGGAGAAACCAGATAAAATCCACCACCTACCTGTAGCATTTACCATTTTCTATGCTGATTTTTTTTTTATCCCATCAGCCTCAGCTCAGATAATGAAGAAGGCTTCAACACAATTGCTATACATGAGATATTAAAGATGTTGATGAAGATTGAGCTATCTTCATTAAAAAGTGTATCTCAATAGCATACACTCACTCGCCCCAAATCTCCAAATTTGGTGAACTAAAATATTAAATGGTCCTTGGTCACAAAGCTGACAGCAGATCTGTTTTGGGTGGTTGATTTTCTGGTGTTTCATGGTTTTCACAAAACATAGTTTCAAGGTTAATTGAAATGTGCAAAGAAATGAAAGATCCACCTGTTGCCAAGGGTCAATGGGGTCTATTCTGGGCTGAGCCCTATCCTCCCTCCAGTTGTTTTTTGTGTAATTCTGCTGACAAATATTTTGCTTCATTCTTAAAGAGGCCTTTTTTCATATGTCTGGCTTTAGGGCTTACAAAGCATGTTAGCAAGCTAATTGAAGCACAAATTTATGTTTGTTTACTGGGGACCCCCTTCTGGTGGTGCTGTGTAAACCCACTCCTCATTGCTACATAAAACTTATTTAATCATCATTATAGCTCTTATATAATTTTGCCATATCATTGTCTCTCAGTTTTGTTATATTACTACCAATAAGCATGTTTGGTAGTAAGCATAAGAAGCATTGTAACTGTTGGAGACAGTATTTCATGAGTTAACGTAGTGGTTTAAAAGGTTAATAAATAAGTATGAATTCATAAATAATTTAGAGTATTAAAATTGAGAGTGTAAAGAGAAAGAAAGAGTTTCAATGTGAGGTCTATTTTATTTTGAAACGTACGGTCATATGACCTTGTTGTATGAGGAATTGTGGGTAAAAAGAGACCGCGCGCTTAGAGCAAAGAGAGACCGGATACATGGCGTACGCCTGGTCAGAAAAGCAAACAGACTGCACTATGTTCTAGAGGCGCACACGGTAAATATACTTTTGTTTGCCTGTGTATTATTTTGGTTATTTCTAATGGGACTGTATTCTGTTTATTATTTTGCGCTGCATTGGCCTCACTTAGATTTTTTTGTTTCAGTTTTCACGGTGTCTCAAGATTGTTTGTCGTGTCGTCTTTGGAGGAGAATGAGGAGGAAATAAAAGGATGAATCTTGACATCAGTATGATTCGTGGCCTTTTTCAAGAACGAGTGTAGCTACAAGCACGTTTACCTGTTTGCTTGACAAACTGTTTGTGTGTGTGCGCGTGTGTGCATGCATGTGTCTGAGTGAGACAGTGGTAGAAGAAGCACAAACAAAAGTGCAAGGATTTTTGCAATTTTCACTTGATCCCGCAACTTCATTGCAGAAATCCCACTTAAAACATTGTGACTTCCTTTGCAATTTTTTAGATGAGCCGTCATGTCAGGCAAATTAAGTTCATAATGTAGGTTTCATTTCCTAAACCTAAAGAAGGGCTTGCTGCAACGGCCATGTTGTTTTGAGAACAGTGATAATGTCATATTGGAAGTCACTGGCGATCAACCTATTCAGATAGATATGAGGATGTGTTGGATAAAAACACCGACTCACCAGCTAGTTAGTTTCTGCGTCTCAATTCAGGGTGTGCATCCTTCGAAGGACCCGGCCTTTGCGGTATTCAAAGACGAGTCCCTCGGAGAGACCTCCGAAAGGCCGGGTCAACCGTTGTTAAATGGGATGGTCTAGTTGGGAAGCCTAGTTAGACCGATAAGTGGATCGATAAACAGATTTAGTATCATCTATCAAAGCTCTAAAATGAACTCAAATTATCTTATAAACTACAATCATGTAGCTATTGTAGCTTTGGAATGATGAAGACCAGGTTCAGGTGCATCCTCCTGCAAGCGCTGGAGGTGCTCCACACCTTTGTGCCTCAGGTATGTCATCAACAGGATTCTTTTGGGGTTCTTTTGAGTACTGAAGCAGAGTAACTTCATAACAGCATGTGCCGTCCTGCACAACATCTGCCTGAGGGCAGGTGACATCATGCCCCCTTATTGTCCCTGAAAAGTAGCACTTGATGCCGTTTGCTAACCCTGTTATAAATTGTACTTAAGTTTTAAATACTAAATGGAATAGACAATGTGTAACAATAGAACAATATTTATTCACAAATTGTATAAAATGAACAATTATGAACAAACCATTTAAAAATAACTCATAAATTAACTAATTAACAACAGAAATAATGTTGTTGTAAACGATTGGCCATCCTGTGGAGCCATCCTCTCTCTGCTCTCTCCTTTCTTCTGCCTCCCTCTGCAGCCTCATATCCTCCTTCAACTATTGAAGGAGTTTATCCTCCTCCTCCTCTTTCTCCTCGGCCCTGCCTGGCTCTCCTCCTCCTCATCATTGTTATCCTCCTCCTCCTCATGGTCAGCCTCTGCAGCACTTGGCCTTGGTGTGTCCTCAGGGATGGAGGCAATTAGGACGGGGGGGGGGGCAGTGGAAGGCCTCTGTCCTAACACCTCATCCATGAGGACAAACCAGCACCCAGCAGCAGCGCTGGGCCTCCCACTGACCCCCTCTCCTGTCCCTGGATATTTGCAATCCTAAGGCAGTGGAAATCAATCACAGGAGCAATTTTCAGCAAATTATTTATTAACGTGCATGGGTAAAACAGATATAATTTAGTTTCCACATCATCATTCAAACCTGCACCAACGTTTGTAATAGTTCTTTAAATGGTCCCACTTGTTTCTGGCCTGCTGGGCTCGACCTTCCCCTGCATGCCCTTTTTTTCCTGAATTGTTCTAAACACACAGAGAAGCAAGAGAAAAGGTAAACACAAGATCACATTAACACAGGGATGCAAAGATTTACAAGAAGTGACATCAGGACTGACAAATGGGCTATTTATTATTTATTATTGCCTTACTTCCATCCAACCACAGCGGAATGTTTCGCCACCGTGAACACAGTCGTTCTGACCTCAGACATTGATGAAGCTCTCTGTTTGCTCCCTCAAACAAAATAAAATGTAAAAGACGTTTTGTGTTATGTCAACAGACAAAAGGGTTCTAATATAGCAAAAATATATTCATCATAAGGATAATCCTAAAGTTAGCTCTTTATTCATTTCAAATGTTTAATTAGACTTTACAGTGTTACAGTCTGGAAATAAAGCAGGGATCGCAGCCTGATCTAAATCTGTTCATCCTGGTCCATTTATGTACATGAAGCAACAATAGTCTATAACATCTCAACAGTCTTAATAAGATATAAGTCAACCTCAGAATGTCTAACATTTGAAAGTGAAGGCTTTTAGGGCTTTACTTCCAAAGGCATCAAGCTAAGCATTACCAATGTATTTGAACTGAAAGTTTGAGGTTTTAAGGAAGTTGAAGTTTTAAGTTTAGTTATCTGGAGTTGGATGTTCAAATACGTAAAAACCCAGTAAATACCCAATACGTACATTTGAGTGTGAGATCGGTGTCACTTGAGGTTGCCATTTTCTCTTTCTTTCTTTCTTTCTTTCTTTCTTTCTTTCTTCCTTTTTTGGGCACGCAAAGACTATGTCTAGGATATGTGAGGCCATGAAGAATAGTAGCGGTGCATCCTCCAGAAAGAGGGAAAAGCATTTGTGGGCTGCATTTCGAGTAGCCTTTGAATTGGGACAGCCTTTGTGCGGCATTGTAATTGCCTTCAAATATGGCCTCCAAAGGATGAATTGAGACACAGCATGTGTTTACAATAGCGTTTCAATAACTGTCTGAATCACAGTAAATGCACAAGTTAAAACAAAGCACAGGCATTTTGATTTCTTAGCAAGAATGTATTTAGTTGCATTTCCTCTTCAGGGATTATATGGTTTTGGATTCAATTGTACTTTATCTTGTGAGTGAACAGGAGAGCAATTTGTTTAATATTTTTTGAATGAAATGATAGTGCTATCTGTGAACAGAGGAGTGGAGTTGCTCTGCAGTGCTGCGTGTTGCTGCTCAGACGCAGACAGAAAGGCAGATAGCTGAATGCTGAAGCTCCATCCATCAGGCAGATCAGGTCATCAATCTGCTGCTGACAGTGCTCCACTTCAGTATGGACGAGCTGCTTCCCCCTGCTTTGAAACTTGTAGAGACTCATTCCTCGCTGTCATTAACAAACTCTGAGATAACATTTGTTGTTCAAACTCATTCTATTAAACACTAATCTCCCTGCACTTGATTTTTAAAAGGAAAATGTCTTGAGAAAAGAATAGACATCTTTAAAGCTACAAAATATTGCCTTTTTGGCATCCAACAGATTACCTTACCAACATATTTGTGCCTTTCTTCTGATGTGATCGGTCAAATAATGCCTTAAAGTCTCAAACAACAGACTTTATTGACCTCAACTGCAGAGTATGATGTCTTTATTTCAGGGTTCGTACACATTTTTCAAGGTCAACTTCAAGCACTTTTCAAGCACTTTTAAGGGTAATTTACAAAATTTTCCAGCACCTTATTGCTGGGGTAAAATACATATCTACAGGAATATATATACTCATGATTATTTTTTTCACTTTTTATCACAATTATGTACATTGTATCATGCTGTAAACATCTAAAATGATGTTTCATGATAGGAAAAACTTCAGAAATTAAAGGAGAACACAAAGTTTTATCCAAAAAAAGGGAAGCCACTTGGTGTTCTTCAGGTACACTTGCACTGGGACAAAGAGAGACCTGAGAGCACCCTGTAATTTTCTTTTTTGACATAAACTTTTATAAGCTTTTCGCTTATTCATCAAAGTTTATTAATATTGAACGTGTCATCAGTCCAAATTGCATCAAATTCACCTTCTCCTCAGCCATCCTTCTCTATTCCTACCAGGCTGCGTATGTGACGACACACACACACACACTGATTTTATTTCTCTGTGTAATAAGAAAACCATCCAGTCTGATCCCAATGTTGCCAAGACACAGAGTTATATTGTCAAGCACTTTCAAGCACTTAAACTAAAATCCAAGCACTTTTCAGACCTTGAAAACACAACTTTGAAATTCAAGCACTTTCAAGGATTGCAAGCACCCATACGAACCCTGTACAGTACACGGAGGAGGCTGCCCTCCTGCACGTGGGCGTGGTTCCAGCGCCTCTAACTGACACCCCCCAGCGTTTCACAGCAGGGAGAAGTGCTTGTTTTTCCATGATTTTGAGACCTAATTTTATATACTTGGCAATTTTTTTAATCTTTCAAATTTGGCTCAGCGGTCAATGACACGTGTTTCTGTGGTGTGACAAACTCTTAACACAAATGTATTGCTGCTTTACACAGACTTTAAGTTTTATGTCCTCCTACATTAGGTCAATACTGTGGCTTTATTGGCTATATAACATACACAGCTAATGTGAGACAAAAGAGTACATTACCTGAAAATGATGGCAAGGCTGGAGGTTACAGTGGAGAGAAGACCTCCTGTTCTGGGTGAACAAACATGAAAAAGTTAGGTGCATCTGTCCTTAATTTCCCCAAAGTTGATAAAACACGACATTACACGGCATTAAATACATAATTTATGTCTTGGCTTTACAAACAAAGGCTGTAACTACACTTCTTGGTTCTAATGTTAGTGAACTGAAGTTGCCTTATGAACTTTCTTGTGGTTAGATGAAAGAAAAACGATGCTAACACTAGCTTATGTAAGGCATTGTGCCTTATTAGCTGGTGGATCTGACAAGATAGCTTTCCATCAACAATAAATGCATCCTACATATAGCGTTGAATGATTGAAATCATTCTGCTAAATAATCTGGGGGTTGGCAAGCATTAGAAAGCAAGACTTACGGTGTACAGCTCACGTTGACAGTGGAACTGCCCTGATGAAGCAGCTGTGTCATTATCATAAATCCGCTAACAATGAGACATGACTCAGTTGGGTAATAGGTGGGTGGAGTTTCCCCAGCATGCTTTGAGGCAACATGTTTTGGGCTGAGCCAGAGAAAATGTGATTAAGAGGGTTGTGCATAACCCCAATGTTATCTGTTATGCAGTATTCAGTGTTGGCATTCCTTTTAAATGTTAGAATGGACTATAGTCAATGTTTTGGAAAAAATTAGTTGCACCATGACTTAAGTTGCTCATGAGATTGGTCAGTTCTGTTCTGAAGCCCCCAGTCATAAACTGACTACTTACACGAAAAATTTGATGTGGAACTCATAGCTATATATACTGGATTCTCACTCTTGTCTATGCTCATATGCACTTTTATGTATACACATACTCGCGAACGGGCCTGGGGCCGTACGAAGTGCAAATAAAAATTTAGACTGTAAACCCAAAGCTGAAGTACTGAGGAGTTCCCCTAGGTTGCAGGCTTCCCTCCAGCATTATCAATTGAGAATTAGATAGCTTATTATTGCTTTTATGAGGTAACTTTAGAAGATGCAAGTCCCTGATTGGTTTCACTCAGCATTTAATGACTTTGTATATCATGTACCACTATTTAATACATGCACACCTGTCATTAAGTGACTTCTTTCATCATCTTGTGTTGATAATACATCATATGTGAAGTCAGAGGACTGTGCATTGGTCACCAGCGCTGTGATGTGTTTACCTTTTATGTCCATAGCCGAACTATTAACCTATTATGCTATATATATCATTAAGATTTGAATGTCATGTGATGGCATCCTCCCCTCTGATGTCAGCCTGACAGGTGAACTGCTGGGAGGTCGTGTTTCAGGGAGAGAGTAGGAAGTGGGACAGAGAGATGATTAAAGAAGTCACTGTGATACACTAAATGACAGTTGTGTATCACAGTGACTTCTTTCATCATCTTGTGTTGATAATACATCATATCTGAAGTCAGAGAACTGGACATTGGTCACCAGCTGTGATGTGTTTACCTCGTATGTCCATAATTCTGTAATAACCCATTTATGCTATATATATCATTAAGATTTGAATGTCATGTGATTGCAGGGGAGAGCAGGAATGCAGTCCCTCACCACCAGAAAAGATGACAGTGGAGATTCCCCCTTTGAACACATGAGGAATTCAGCGGCGTCTACTGGAAACTACAGTAATCTATATGTTGTTCACCCCCTATAGAATCAAATAATGCATAGACTGTTGACATCATCTGTATGCATTCCATGTAAGTGCTATTTTGTATTTAAATCAGCTATTTGTTGTTCTATTACATCTCAATAAAATGCAGCCTATTTTATCAAGAGAATACTTGTGTAGGTACTTGCTGGAGGAGCTATGAGTGAGGATGCACATGTTTATCCTGATAGGAGCTTCTCCAGGGGTGTGCAAGCTCTGTGAAACAGGTAAATAATGGCATCCTCACCTCTGATGTCAGCCTGACAGGTGAAGTGCTGGGAGGTCGTGTTTCAGGGAGAGAGGAGAAAATGGGAGAGAGAGAATAACAGCTGGTGACCAATGTCCAGTTCTCTGACTTCAGATATGATGTGTTATCAACACAAGATAATTAAAGAAGTCACTGTGATACACAACTGTCATTTAGTGTATCACAGTGACTTCTTTCATCATCTTGTGTTGATAATACATCATATCTGAAGTCAGAGAACTGGACATTGGTCACCAGCTGTGATGTGTTTACCTCGTATGTCCATAATTCTGTAATAACCCATTTATGCTATATATATCATTAAGATTTGAATGTCATGTGATTGCAGGGGAGAGCAGGAATGCAGTCCCTCACCACCAGAAAAGATGACAGTGGAGATTCCCCCTTTGAACACATGAGGAATTCAGCGGCGTCTACTGGAAACTACAGTAATCTATATGTTGTTCACCCCCTATAGACTCAAATAATGTATAGATTGTTGACATCATCTGTATGCATTCCATAGGAGTGATATTTTGTATTTAAAACAGCTATTTGTTGTTCTATTAAATTGCATTTTAATAAAATGCAGCCTATTTTATCAAGAGAATACTTGTGTAGGTACTTGCTGGAGGAGCTATGAGTGAGGATGCACATGTTTATCCTGATAGGAGCTTCTCCAGGGGTCTGCAAGCTCTGTGCTACAAATGTTTTATTCATTATTATTATTATTATTATTATACTGCTGCTATTACTGAGAAAAAGAAATGAGAAATGTCATTGTACCGTGGTATAAAAGTCAACTAAAACATTTCATTCATGTCACTCATTCTGTCAAGTGTCAGGATATGAACAGTGTGTAAGGGCTGACACAGAATACATATTGATCAGTATCGATGATCTTCAAATCTGTGGTGTGGCTGAAGCAATGGAATGATTTATTTTGTTCTCGTGTTTATGATTTGTCTTTGTGCACTGGTATGACAATAAAGAGAGAAATGTAAAGTTGTTCACAAATTTAATAAACAAGGAATCTAATGAAACGGGTTCTTCATTGCTGAAGTTATTTATATAATAAATTATTATATAATGTACATATATCATATGATTATATAATAATATATACAATAACATCAGTAAGTCACACAAGTATACTGGAAAGTGTAAAGGGAACACCTGTGAACAAATTCAAGTAATATATAACCCCCATATATATGTAGACATATAATAACAATGGCGCAGTAGAGTGTACACCTCTGCCAAGGCCCAACATATCCCTTTAATTCAACAAAGATTTATCCAATATCAAAACTGGTAAAAGGGTTGATTAAAAAGAGAACAAAATCACATCACAAACACGATGTCAGATGAACATTTAAAGCCAGAAAATCACTGCTATGACTTTGTACATTAAATATCAGACACTGAAAGACTTTTACTTGTAAAAAGTAATATTTGAGCCCGATTACGTTTACTCAAGAATGAGTTCAAGGTACTATTTACAACACGGTGCAGAGACACCAGCAACCACAATAGAACAAAGCAATAAAACACAGCCACAATAAAAACCCAGCTGCAATAAAAACAAACACAATAAAAACACAGGTACAACATGCAAAGTGCATGTGTGTATGAAAATATTTACAGTGTGGAATGTCTGCTCAGACAGCCTCATGGCCCTGGCCTCTGTGACTGAGGGCCCAAAGCCTCATCCACTGCTTTCTGGAAGTCTGCAAATGTTTCAAAAGTCTGGCCGGCAAGTTCTTTTGATGTGGATGCTTGTGATTTTTCACAGTAGGTCTTTTTCCTGTATTTTTTGTGTCCTTGAGTGGATTGGCCACACAGTACACAGGTGTACAGTCTCACTTTACTCTGAGGTGCACTACCACTGCGCTCTGCTTTTTTTGTCTTATAAAAAGTCGATCTTGCAGATACCGGCTGTGGAACAGCTGCAATTAGCGTCGAGGATGTTGCTGGGGGCTGCAAGAGAGTGAAGGTGGGCTGTAGTCCTGCTGTTGCCATGAGGATTGGTGCAAGTGGCGGCTGAGTGGGGGGTGCAGCTCGAGCGACGAGGATCGGTGTGAGCAACGGCTGAGCGGGGAGCGGGAAATGATCCATCCTCAGCTTCAGTTTCCTAGTCCCTGCCAAAGATGGTGTGACCAGATACTGCACTTGTGGTCGAGCAGTATGGGGTCTCTCATCTGGCAGCTCTGCTGCTGGTGGTTGACTCGTGCTTGCAACACTCTGGTGACGGCGGAGGACTGATAAACCTTGATCAGTGACATTTGTGGCTGAGAAGGCTTCCTGTCTCCTAATGAACTCAGCAACACACTTCAAGTTCACCTTCAGGATAGGAATCCCGAGTTTGCTGAGCTCCGGGTCGTCGACCGTCACCCTCTGCTGCACACGCTGGTACAATTTGGTTATGCGATGCTTCTGTGGCGAGCCTCGATCCTTTCCGCCACAGTCGGGATGAAGCCACAGCTGCTTGATGATGCAGTACATCAAACGGTTCTTTCTCGAGTCCAGCAGGTGGGCGGCCGAGTAACGCTTGCTGAACTTAAGCTTCTGAACCAGTGATGACTCAGCCGGATCACCTTTGCAGCGGCCGAACAGAGCGTTACCCCAGCGTGCGGAGTAGAGGCTGTCGAACTGCTGGATGTTGCGATCGTGGAGATCAAGCTTGTTCCAGCAGCCGATGACTCTCCGTCTTGTGGCTTCATCGAGCGCAAGCTTTCCCTCCTCCAAGGCAACCTCGACCAGCACAGCGCTCAGCTCCTCCACGTGCTGGTACCCGGGCAGATGATTTGGACCGCACACATCCTCCACACAGGGATCAAGCTCAGGAGCCACAACCAGATCAGTGAGATGCAGACCCTTCTTCAGCGGCGTCAGCTTGTCGCTCTCACTGTCGGAGTTGTAGCCCACATCATTGTCATCCTCATCAGCAACCACCTCAGCAGCAACCACCTCATCATCTTCATCCTCCGCTGCTTGAAGGGTCTCTCTGGTCTGAGCGTAATGGTCTGGAGCGCTGAACGGTTCTGACGACTGAGAGAACAGATACTCCAAACCAATTCGCTCGTCCCCAGCAGGCACAGGAGGCCGGTAGTTTGCCTCCTCAACCTCGCCAAACAAGTCCTGGCACCTCTGGTTGAGGCGGTCTATCAGAGGAGACACGTACACCATGTGCTTCCTCCCTTTCTGGCCTTTGACACCGGCTGACTCCCTGTCGGAGTTCCAGCGTGCAATTCCACTGAGGAGATACACCTGGAAGGGGACTGCGGCACAGTGGGGCCCCGGTATCATGCTGGGCAGGAAGGAGTGGAATCCCTCCAGGCTGTTGCTTCCTCTCACTGTGCTGTAATGTGGCAGGCGCACACCATTACGGGTGATGTGCTTGGTGATGGTGTACATGTCTCTCCCTGGTGGATCCTGCAGACACTCCAGGTGTTTCTGCTGGTTCTCCCAGACACGGTCGATGGCTGCTGCATCCTTGAACAGATGGACCTGGTTCTCATCCATCCCAGCCTGTCCCTTCAGGATGTCGATGGCATTCTGCACACGTGCAAAGGTCTCCAGGGCTCCAACAGTGATCCTCCTGACATAATGCTTCAGATCATTTTTGCTGACATGCATTTCAATGATCTGATCATCAGAGAGGGAATCATACTTGGCGTGGTGACCTGCACGTATAGCCTGGATGAGCAGCGCCATGTCGTCCTTATTATATGAGAACACCGCAGCAGAGAGCGCTGACTTGAAGAGGGCGTACTTTGAGTGGTGATCTGTTCTAACAGCTGCATCGAATCTGTGGATCCAGTGGAAGATGTCAAGCCGGACCATCATGCCACTGTCAGCCCACTGACTGAACAGCTGCTCCAGATGTGACACACCATGCACGCGACAGCAGCCACGGTCCACATACATTAGTTCAGGAGGTGCCTCTCCTGCTCTTTTGTACCTCTCCATGAGGCCCTCAGCCATTGGCCGCATCTTGTCCAGCGACTCCTCACAGGTGATCACAGCCATGAGGATCTGACCAAGTTCATTTGCCACATTGGTGCACCATTCTGCAGTGCCTTTTCCGTCTCCAGAAAGTTTCTTGCAAATCTGATGATAAACAGAACACAGAGAGACTCAACCATTAACAGCAGTAAAACCGTGTGTGTGTGTGTGTGTGTGTGTGTGTGTAAAAACTGTCATAAGTAACTTTATTGAAGTGATAATAATTTGTGTTCATCAAGCCATTAAAAACTGATTACAAATGTAATAAAAAAGGCATCAACAGGGTGACATATATAGAACTGCATCCACCTGAAAATAATCTGGACTAAGCAATATAGTGCTCACAGGACCAGAGTTTAGTTAAAGGCATAAAGGGACATGTTCTGATGCCATGTAATGATGTCGCTGCTGCAGAGGAAAAACATACAGCTCTAAAATAAGGTTATTCTACACGTGATCCAAGAGGTGCATGCTGTAATTGTCTTTAATTTGTTTTGAATTTGTGTCTAATGTTTGTAAGTGTGCCTTAAAACGGACAACAGTGATACATTTTCAGTAATCTTAGCGCATATCTTTTGTGTTAACTATTCAGGGACTGTTTATCCACAGAGACACTTTCTTTTGAGACATGAAGAGTGACAGGGAGATCTATGGCTTTTATTTTCTATTTCTGTTTCTATTTTCTAAAGACTTCTGTATGATGCTTGGCCATAATTTCATGGGATTTCGTTCATTTACCGCATTCAAACTAAATTGATCACTTAAACATAATCAATACTTAATTTAAATTGACTTAATGACTATTTTTTTCAATTAAATGTTCCTGTTTGACAGACTGCATCAAAATTACCTTCTTGGTGGAGTCGTATTTGAGGACTTTGCCAAATGTGGACATGATCTGGGTACGGTAGTCCTCAATGTTCTCTGTCTCAGCGATCAGGAAGGTTTTCCTCAGCAGCTTTGGCGAGGGCAGCTCCCGCTTTGGTGGTGGCCGCTGAAACTGATGTTTGAGAATCCCTGGAAACAGAAAGGAATGCAGACACAGACACACAGTGAACTTTAACATTAGACTGTAGGATCTATATTTGCGCTACTGACGGTTTTAATTCTCTCCATCAGGGGTAGAAGAATCTGACGGGCTCAGTGCTACCAACAGTATTCATCAGGGTTACTGTGAGTATTAATAATGTAAGATAAGTAAAGGTAAGTGTGTAAATAAGTTTTTTTTATTATTTTTTATTTTCTTTGCCTCAGTGTAAGTCTTCTTATAAAGCTCCCTCATTCCTGTTACAGTGCACACTGTAACAGGAATGAGGGAGCTTTCTGTTGTACATTGTTTCATTATTAAGGCCGGCAGATGGAAATGATCTCTTAGCTACAATATTCATCAGGGTTACTGTGAGTATTAATAATGTAAGGTAAGTAAAGGTAAGTGTGTAAATAAGTTTTTTTATTTATTTTTCATATTCTTTGCCTCAGTGTAAGTCTTCTTATAAAGCTCCCTCATTCCTGTTACAGTGCACACTGTAACAGGAATGAGGGAGCTTTCTGTTGTACATTGTTTCATTATTAAGGCCGGCAGATGGAAATGATCTCTTAGCTACAATATTCATCAGGGTTACTGTGAGTATTAATAATGTAAGGTAAGTAAAGGTAAGTGTGTAAATAAGTTTTTTTATTTATTTTTCATATTCTTTGCCTCAGTGTAAGTCTTCTTATAAAGCTCCCTCATTCCTGTTACAGTGCACACTGTAACAGGAATGAGGGAGCTTTCTGTTGTACATTGTTTCATTATTAAGGCCGGCAGATGGAAATGATCTCTTAGCTACAATATTCATCAGGGTTACTGTGAGTATTAATACTTTAAGGTAAGTAAAGGTAAGTGTGTAAATAAGTTTATTTATTTTTCATATTCTTTGCCTCAGTCTAAGTCTTCTTAGAAAGCTCCCGCATTCCTGTTACAGTGTGCACTCCTGTTGTATAATGTTTTCCTTATTAAGGCCGGCAGGTGGAAATTATCTATTAGCTACATCTGACAGAGCATCCCTGTTTCTATACACTGAAACAAAAAGAGACGACTCCAGTCTGACTTACTTGTGATCCCACCAGGTTTGTTGAGCTGGCTGAGGAGGGTGGTGTAGAGGTCTTTTCTGTGCAGGTACTCCTCACAGTGGCTCTCCTGGACCTGCCTCCATACTTTGGCCATAGTATTGCCCTGAGTGCGATCCCTCATCAGGCGGATCACCTGCTTGTCCACGCCACGTCTGAAATTACAGCACAATTATTAAGAATGACATGTTCTCATACAATCTTGTAGAATTCAATTTACAGTGAAACAACTGAGAGTCTCACCTCAGCGTTAAAACAGCAGGGAACACGGCTTTGTGGGCTGGACTGAGCTGGTTTAAAACACCTGCATCCCACGCCAGGAAGCGGCCAATGGAATGGTCCTTTGAATCCTGGGCAGCTTTCCTGCAAGCATTACAGGCCAGGACCTCAGTCAGCATCGAATACCAGCCGGACATGTGGCAGATCTGTCTGACAGTCTTTGAGTAGCCACAGCGGTACAGAAATGTGTCCTTCTTTGAACGCGCTGGGCACTCAGACCTGGGACAGCGGAGGCTGTATCCCCACACACCGACTGGTCTCCAAAAAAACACGCGGCCGTGAAAAAAAGAGTCTGCCGAGGGCACTCCTCCTCCCACCACCACTCCAGGAAATTCAGGTGGATAAAACCACATTCGGTCACTTTTGAGGACTTTCCTTTTCCTGATTTTCCTGTGCTTGTCCTCAAATGACATCTGGGGTTGAAAGAGCCCTCTCTCAGCATCCTCCTTCAGCCACCTGATGTCTGCCTCGGGGAGCCCATGGGGACCGGACTCCCACATTTTGTGCCACCCCTCGTATGTCACCTGGTTGAATAACAAAGACAAGAGCTTCATTTAGTAACCAGTAAGTGCTCTGACTATAAGGCTGTTTCTCCATTAAGCTGCATGTATTACCTCACTTGGAGAAGCAGCTACTGCTGCCACAGTCATATCAGACATCGTCCCTGTTTGACCAGCAGGAGCCGACGAAGGACCCTTTAACGAGATCAGTGTATTAGTATAAAACCTAAATGTTGACATGGTCAGTGTAATTTATAAACTATGGGCTTACAGGTGACGGTGAAACAGCTTCTATCTGGGGCGGCTGTGGAGGCTGTAGTTGGGAGGCAGCATCTGGAGGAGTCAGGTCAGTGTCCCCTGAAAAGAAATCAGGACAAAAGTTTATGCAGCCATGAGGACAAAAATCTGTGTCAAAGCTGCTAAAGGACCGGACTGTAGAACCCGCCTCAGTGTTATTCTGTAGCTGGTTTTATCGATACAGATTCTGCATTAATGCGGTTCATGCAGTAATATTAATCCAAGGAGATAAACTGATGTACCTTGACGTTCAAAGGTGTTGAGTGCCTCTGCCAGCAGAGCATCATCTGCCTCGTCGTCGTCACCTCTGGTCCCTGAGGTGCTGGATGTGGCAGATGCTGCTGGGGGGGCCACTTTTTGGGGAGATTTCTGTAAAGTGCAGTTTGAGAACAGGCTTGAGGTTTGTCATATGAACTGCACCCTGCTTTAAACTTAAGGAGCCTTGACCTACCTCTTGTTCCTTGTTTAAAATGTAGTGCCGGAAACGCTTCAGCGACTTTGAAGAGATGTCTTCCTCCTTCATCACAAGCCACTGTCTGACTGAGCAGAAAGCCTCCTGAGACATTTTCCGCTCGTAGTCGCTTCCGGCTTGAGGATCCGCCTGGAGGCACTTGTGAAGGCTGTACCACCGCCACATCTCCTGGAACGTGAACGACCTGAAGCGCCCCTGTCCATAGATGGCCCTGTCCACGTTTGCCTCCAGGTGGCAGGAGATTGGAGGGTACAACTCCACGTACCGGTGCAGGTAGTCCTTCACCCACTCGGCCTGGATTGCACCTTTTCTGTCTGGGTGGCGGCTCTCCTTAATGTGGCGATCGAGGATACTAAAATAGAGAATATGTTATTGAATTTAAGAAAAACAACTCATACAATGTGTGATTCTGTTTAGTAATGAATACTCACAATTTGAGATATCCAACGTCATTTTCGATCAGCCACTTGAAACTTTTGCCATCGTACTTCCCAAATGTGACAATGAGCTGACCCAGATACTGCTTCTCCGTGGGATTGTCAGTAATCAGAAGGCACTTCTTTTTAGCTGAAGAGTTACACATTTGAGAGTTGATTACAAATATTAAGCATGTAAGTTATTTACAAGGGCAGTAGCTTGGCATGCCTGCAGCACCGCACAGGGTGGGTCAGGTGCAAACACATCCACATGGATCATACGTTAGTTGTACTTCTGTGACACTTATGCAGAGATATTACCTTCCTCGCAAGCCGTCTTTGGATCCCTCAGTCTGCTGTCATCATATATTATGGAGGGTTTGGATGACTGGCATAGTTTGGCCTCCTTCGTTGCTTTCAGAACACATTGTTGCCTGTCTTGTGGTACACTTGTGTCCAGAATAGACAAGACAGGCAACAATGGATCTGTTCCAGGTCTCTTAGCTGAAAAGAGAAAAGAGAGCTGACATTGAACTGTTAAAGTGAACTGGGACTTCACCCTTGATAAAAGTACTTAAGCTCAACAAAACAAATATGTGTGAATGGGTCTTTTAATGACAATGTAATGACACAAACAGACTGTTAAATACTATATTTAGTGTGAAGGATACAGGAGGTGATGAAGAAATATCCCAGCCTTCACCCTTGACTCACTTGCTGAATGAGAAGCTGCCTTGAACTCCATGTTCTTTTACTTCACTCTGTAGAAGAAAATGTGAGGCCAGTGAAAATGGGCTTACTTAAATGAGCCAAGTTTGTCATACTAAGTGACACATCCAGCCAGTGGGGCCTTGAAACAATGTGTGGGAAAGACATTGAAACTACTTCATATGTGCAGATGTCGGGTTATAACACCAATACCAGTGTTATTTACAGCAGTGATACTCAAGTTACTTACAGAACAACTTACTTAACTGTGCAAATAACTTCTGACATGCAGAGGAAGACAAAAAATTATAAGTCTATTACTCTATTTTTCTCCTTAATTGAATTCTCTTCCCATGTACTGAAATGACAGCTATTACGTGCTGTTATAGGCTATCTATACACAGAATATACATATATATGTATTATGTGTGTGTGTGTGTGTGTGTGTGTGTGTGTGTGTTTGTGTGTGTGTGTGTGTGTGTGTGTGTGTGTGTGTGTGTGTGTGTGTGTGTGTGTGTGTGTGTGTGTGTGTGTGTGTGTGTGTGTGTGTGTGTGTGTGTGTGTGTGTTGTGTGTGTGTGTGTGTGTGTAGCCTATAACTGCACTTAATAGCTGTCATTTCAGACTTTACCCAATTCAAATGAGCTATACTACAGAATAACAATCATCAACAATTAAACAATACACTTTTATCCGCTAGAATGAATGAATTGTCACGATCATTTTTGAATGAATGAATGAATGAATGAATGAATGAATGAATGACTGACTGGACACACACACAACAGAATGTGACTTGTATTTTTTTTAAACCCCCCCTCCCGTCAAAGCAAGTGCAGGTATCCCCATCCCCCACGACAGACTTTACCTGACTGAAATGATCTATACTACAGAATAGAATAACAATCATTAACAGTGAAACAATACACTGTTGTCCGCTAGAATGAATGAATAGTCGCGATGATTTTTATTGATGAATGAATGAATGAATGAATGAACGAACGAACGAACGGACTCACGTCAAGGCAAAGGCTAGCGTATACAGACTATGTGCGACGTCAAAAGGCGCATTAACAAGGAGGGAAAAAAACATAGATGAATAAACGGCTCGGATCGAGTCAAACGTGGACGATCAAGTCCTCCGATCCGCTCACTCTTACCCGGTGTTTGTCTGTCGGGGAAAAAGTCCCGATAAACGGTGGCAATTCGGCTATCTCCCAACTCCTACGAACCGTTGACTGCCAAGTGTCAATCACCGCAAGGGGGCGGGGAGGCGTGCGAACCGTAGAGCGCTGGCCAATGGGGCGCGGCGAGGGCGCCGGCCACTGTAGACTTCCGGCCAACGGGCGGCGGGCGAGTGTAGACTCCGGGCCAATGGGCGGCGGCGGTTGTCTACAGTCTACAGTGGGGCTTTGCACGTCCCCGGCGCCGACTTCTGCTCTTACATACATCCTGCAAAGCATCAAGCATAGATAACTACAGACCAATTGCTATAGCTAGTATACTATCTAAAGTGTTTGAACGGATCTTGCTTGACAGGCTTCAAGATTATGCTATAACGACTGACAACCAATTTGGGTTCAAAACTAAGCATGGCACTGACTTGTGTATATATGCTTTAAAAGAACTTGTCTCTAACTATAAAAGGCGCAATTCAACAATGTTCATGTGCTTTTTAGATGCGTCCAAAGCCTTTGACCGCATTAATCATGGCAAACTGTTTATTAAGTTGCAAGAGCGAGGGGTGCCTGCATACTTAATAAGAATTCTGCATTATTGGTACTCTCACCAAACCATGCAAGTTAGATGGGGCAAAACAACATCAACCCCATTCCCTGTTACCAATGGGGTCAGACAAGGCGGAATATTGTCACCTGTCCTTTTTAACCTGTATATGGATGGTCTGTCTAGAGAATTAGAAGAGTGTAAGACTGGATGTATGGTGGGGAATCAACTTATTAACCATTTAATGTACGCTGATGATTTAATCATTATGTCACCATATAGTGCTGGCTTACAGCAACTGCTCAGAGTTTGTGCTAAGTATGGTTTGACATCAAATTTAATCCTAAAAAGAGTGTTATCATGATAGCTAGAACTAAGGAAGATCAGAAGCTAAAGTTTCCCTCCTTTTACCTGTCTGAACAAGAGCTAGTTATTGTAACCAAAGTAAAATACTTAGGGCATATCATCAGGAATGACCTTAGTGATGATGATGATATTCAGCGCCAGTGCTATAAATTATATGCTCAGGCAAATATGCTGGCACGCAAATTTCATATGTGCACTGATGAAGTTAAAACAGCTCTTTTTAAAGCATACTGCTCTCCGCTTTACACAGCACACCTGTGGTGTAGCCATAGTAAAGCAAAGATGAATAAGATTAAGGTGGCATATAATGATGCTCTTAGAATCCTGTTAAAATACCCAAGGTGGGAAAGTGCTAGCAAGATGTTTGTGAACTGTAATGTTCCCACTTTTCAGGCATTACTTAGGAATTTTATGTTTAAATTTATGCGTCGGCTGATTGATTCTAGGAATGGGATTATAATATCATTGACTGACCCTACCCAAAGTGAGACAAGATATTTCTCCAGCTTTTGGAAATATTGGAACCAACATGTTTATGTTTTTTAACCATTGAGCACACATGTGTAATGTATGTGTAATCTTATGTTTGTCTGTTTATTGTGTGTGTTTTTTTTTTTTATACCTGGACCTCGAGTCTGTCAATAAAGATAATATATACATACATACTGATTTTTTTCATATACACATACTGAACTTGCACAGATATGCATTCTCACATGCATATACACTACTGAGAGCATGCATGTATGTGCAAGTGCTGAAGCCCACAGTACCAGTATAAATGTATGTGTAAGTGAAGTACGCGTTTGGTCCTAAACGGCTTCCCATATACCTATGTACCTGCTGGCACAAGCTCTACACTCTGTGACCTCCACAAGGCTTTGGATTTATTGCTAAAGCTATTAGTGAGCTAGTGGAACAAAAATCTCAGACACAATGCTAGCTAATGCTAAAATGCTAGCTTGTCAGTGCTGAGTACTAACAATGGCCATGTTCATTGTTTACATTCATTATGACAATGTTTGGCGTTTTCTTACATGTAAGTGAGTCATGAAGAGGCTGCTTTTGGTATTTTTGGCATTTAAGAGACGTGTTTATTTATGTTGTTAATAGATTAAAAAAGCTAATAGCAGTTTGTTGAAGATGGCAGACTAGCTGCTGACACATCTCCCCGCTGGCTGGTGAGAGCTATGGGGCAATCTGTAGTCAGGCAGTGTGCCTTTATGTATTTTGAGGTGTGACTGTGGAGGTAAGCCTGAAGTAGACTTTTTTTTCAGCTGGCTCCTTTTTAAAAAATAGGTTGCTCTTGCTGGCTCCTACAGTGGTACCAACCCCATCTTTAATGAACATAAAAATAAAAATTATATCAATGTGTAACAAAGAGAAATGATGGGGCACTTGTACTGAATACATAACAAAGACAAAATATTTAATGTTCAAACTGATAAACTTTATTGTTTTTGTTCAGATATTGACTCATTTTGAATTGGATGCCTGCAACACGTTCCAATATAGCTGGGACAGGGGCAAAAAAAGACTGGAAAAGTTGAGGAAGGCTTAAAAAACAACCTTTTTGGAACATTCCACAGGTGAACAGGTAGGAAAGAGGTGAGTGCCATGATTGGGTATAAAAGGAGCCAGAGATGGGACCAAGTCACATATGTGCAAGTCTCAAGCAGTGCTGAACTGGGACAAAAATCAGCCCTGGCATTTTTGGCTTAGACCGGCCCCTCATAATTAGCGGAGTACATCCGACTAGTAATTCATGTATGTGTTCCCCGAAGGAATGTATTTTACTATTATCCCAAACCCAACTCTAATTATTTTGGTGTGCTGTGCATATGTTTATTCAATTGACTGGAAAAAACGCTCACAAACCCTCTCAATCCTATGAACAACTACATTACACCCCTGCTGACTTTAGAAGTCTATCAAATAATCATTGTGGAAGCAAATAAGTACATTTACTTTGGTATATTCTTTTTCAAGCATAATGTATCATCAGCATCCTAAATCTCAGACGTTTAGCGTCTATTGTTAACTTGTTAACTTGTCTGCTCTGTGTAGTTCAATTGATTATTTTGTCCTTTTTATTGAAATCATCTCTGATAAGTATTTTCTGAATTTCCGTGATATAGCAGCTCAATTCTAATTCTTCAGGTTAAAAGGTGCTCCCTCCTTTAAAAAGCTATAAGATGCATTTGTATCAGGCTAAAACCAGGCTGCTTTATGAACTCATGCAAAGCAACTAGTCTCGTTCAATGTGGGCATACCTTTTGCTAATAATACTTTTATACTTTTTTTTATACTTACTTTAGTAATGCTTAAATTGCAAAGCTTTTATTTATCATTTAGCAGTTTTAAAATCTGTTTTATTAAAACATGTTTAACCACAGTAGAGGGTTGCTACAAATGGAAACTACTATGCAGCCTTTCAACACACCTTTAACCTAAATATCTAAAATGCCATGATGTAGCCTAAAATGGACACTTACTGCTCATCAACACTTCTCAGCCTTGACTGTTTGCTATTTTATCAGAATAAGGTGCCGTGGCTGCCAGATTTTGGGAAGTAGCCTATGCCATACCAATTAATATTGATACTAATCAAACGTCATTGCTCATCATTGTCATGTAATTAGAGTTGTCGACAGGCCTGAAATTTACAACCCGACCCGGCCCGGCCCGTGTGTTTTTAAGCCCAAACCCTACGCAGCCCGACACACCCGCATGAATTGTCTCTTCACCACACGTGAAGCCGAGTGGGTCCGGTCATGTTTGTCGGGCTGGCCTGACACGTTGAGAATTCTACATGTACCCAGCAAACATCTGCTCGACCTGCGTCGAAAGAAGACGTCCAATCGACGTCAAGTCACGTCGTGACTTTAATTCGACTGTTTTTCAACGTGATAAAATGATATCAGGGCAAATATGACCTATATAAATATGCATTTTAGAGCGGTTTAACTGAATAAATACTGCCAGAAAACATTTTCTCAACCTGCGTCTAGATGAAGACGTCCAATCAACGTCGCGTCACGTCGTGACTTTAATTCGACTGTTTTTCCACATGATAGCATTAGGGGGAATACGATCTCATAGAAAACATATTGAACTGAAAAAACACTGTCAAGAATTATTTCCTCTAACTACTGCTGTGTTGAGATGAAGATATCCAGTCATGTCGGGACGTTTATCAATTGCATGTTAAACTTTTGATTTTGTTGCTGCATCGTGTGTTGTTACAGATAGCTGGTTTTTGCTTTTATTCGTAACCGAACGGCGGCTAGCAGCCAAAATGGCTGCCGTGTGAAACAGCCGTGTGTCCAAAAGCCTTTTCCCGTGCATTGTGCAGTGACCTTTTGGAGTATGTTGTACCCGGTCTTCTTTTTTTAGTATTTCAGGCTTTGAGAGCGACAGGGATGATAGCTTCGAGCTAAATGGACTAGCCGAGAGTTGGCTCACAGGCTACGTGAGGCGAGGACAAACAATGTGCGACTAGGCCTCGTACTGTTTTCAATCCCTTAACCCTCTAAAACGTGTTTTACAGAACATTCAATTACTTCTGAACCGTTGACGATAGGTATAGGGTCTGTGTAATCACGTAACTTGTATGGGAACAGACGCCAAACCGAGCCTAGCATCGATGCTAAACCAAGCCTAGCATCGAGCAGTGCAGCTCTATCACACAGCCACCTGTCAGTTTGACAGAGAAGTACGTGTCCACCCAGAAATAACACCTTATATGGCTCAAAGTGTGTGAATATTCTTACTCCAACTAATTAAATATATCAAAATGGAAAGAAAAAAGTCCTATAGTGTCTCAAAACATCATACTCATTTAGTGTCTCAAAATGGAGCTCGACTAGATCTTTACATGGACTAAAGACTGTAGAATGGTCATACTTTGAGCCATCTTCTTTAAATTTGAAACAAGTGTTCATTGATAGTGTGTTTACAGCATGAATATGAATATGAATACAGCCTCAGAGCTGTCCGCGCCTGTTTTATGCTGTTGTGATGATGCTTGGACAGAGGAGCTAATGCATAACAGTAGCAACGGTGAGGAATATCTTCAAATTCATTCTATAGAGTAAATGTAATATGAAACTGTGGCACATGTTTGAAATGAAATGGAATTGTCCTTTAAAAACCTCTAATGTGCTATTGTGCTCCCTATGTGAACAGCCAGGCACCTGCGCGAAAGATGTTATGTTTGTTGGACCACACTAGTATTGTCTCAGGTAAAGCATTTGTAGAAGACACTACTTTGATAAAAGGGATAATTGATTACTGGTAATTAATTGTACTTTTAGACGGGGCACCACCTCCGATGGTTCTATGTACGACTAGCTCGGAGGGAACTAGTCAAAATATTAACTGTCCAAGTTTGGCTTGAACACAAAAGAATTGATCTGTTAAATTTCAATTTGCTCCTATTCTGAAGTCATGAATTCTTTCCACGATACCATCGATTTCCCACTTCAAATTAAAAGAGCACAGACAACGACATATGGTTAAATATGTTTATTTACTAAATAAATGCAGGATAAAGGATGTGAAATAATGATTCAAATATGTGACAACATTAACAGAAATTGTGAAATAAAATGAGGACAAGATGAATTCTAAACGATGGTGGGTTTTAGTGTAAGTAACCGATAATTTACCACTACAGAATTAATGTTTATTCTATCGAGGCGATATGGCGAGGGCTTTGATTTTGTGATATATGTCTATATATATTCGAAGCTTCCACAAACACCAACTCTGATCCCATTCGAGTGTGACTTTTGTCGTGTGAAATGTTTAGCCTACTTGGTTGAAATAGAGCGGGGTCCCGGACTCCGGACTGTCTGGAGCAGCTTCGTCTCTGTGCAGGGAGGCGGCAGCAGTGTTCTTGCTTGAGTGCGCTGGAGGCGGTCGGAGACGATCGGATGCTATTTCTTCTCTAGGCTGTGGATTTCTTCACAGCTTCTTGAGCAGTTAGCTGCGCCGACTTTATAATAATCACGAGTTCTGGTCAGAGTCTCTTTCTTGAGCTGATTATTGCGGAGCTCCGAACATATATCGATTAAATTTCTTGTATAAAAATAACGGGGAAAGAAACGCTGGCCTGGCGAGTCCGCCTTAGTTACTTAATACAAAAACAAAAATAGCTTCTTCTGGCTTACTGTGTTGCAATACTCGGCGATATAAAGGAGTACAAAAAGGATTAATCTCGTTCTTGCTTCGGTTTCGAAGTGAAGTTATTTTCAAAATAACTGCGTGTTGCTTGGTAAGAGTTCTGGGAGCAGTTCAGATCTCAGGAGAAAAAGTCCGGAGCCGCAAACAAAGCACAGTACGGAGATTAAGTTTTGAAAAATATAAGTTTAAACGCGTCGTAGAAAAGATTAAGCAGGTAGGGGTTATGAAAAAAAGAGGAGAAGGGAGCGAGCAACGTGAAGTCTGCTCTTTTAACACTTACGCTGAAGGCAGAATTGAGGGCGGACTGGCACCTCCGGTGACGTTACACCTCACATTGCGAACTTATTATTTAATGAAATATAATAACGGTTTAACGTTTTAAGATCACGATCGACTTATTCACCTTAATCCACCATGGTCTTTACATCAACCTTTGTTACATAAACAAAACAAAGAAGAACATGACAGAAATTGTCTAATAGGAAAAAGGGAAGTTATTGGTTATAGCAAGTCACACAAGTACATACGTTTTTAGCAGCCCTGATGGCTTAAAAACATGTCTAAAAGGGTTAGCTTAATTTTTGGTACAAAAATATATGTTGGAGGTAGTTGATCATATGTATAAGTACAAATATAAAGTCTGTTTGTTTCAGAAACTCTCCTCTTAACTATACCTGGACTTACCACTAGGTGGAGCTGTGGCTCCATCACACTTTCAGAGATTAAATCTGAAATTACTAACTGTAGTTTCCTTGAGCTCAGAAAACAGGGGAAAAAAGTATGTTTGGGTTCTCACCCAGCTGATTAAGAATATTTTGTCCTGCAAAAAATGAGATTACATTAAATACCCTTTTAGCATTAAGACACAAATTAAGTTCTTCCTCTCTCCTGCTGGGAATGTAGAGACACTCTGGCTGGGTTGAGTGTCGTAACTCACACATTGTGGCACTTTGATGGCCCATGCCAGATATGGAGGATATCTGTTGATGACAAGCCTGGTATAACAGATTGGGACCTTGTTTTTCCCAGTGACCACTGAGCACTGAATTATCAACAGTCCATCAAAGTGAACAATATCCAGATGTTAAAGGAGACCTTTCTGAGTCTCGGATGTCCAGTGTCTTGCTAACATAGACCCTATATAAGTCAGGTAAGAGGGAACTTAAGGTGACAAATGGTCGTCTTCCCACTTTCAGCGATAATCCTTTGGGGTCTGGCAACCCCCCTTTGTGAACTCAACGGGTAGTCCCTTATCACAAGAAATGTTTATTGCCCAGCACATGTTGTCTCTTTCCCATCATAGTGTGAATGGAGAGAGGGGGAGGGAGAGAGTCAGGCCATTAGGATGTCAGAGAAAGTGGGTCAGAGGGAAATCTGTGTGGACCTGAAGATCGCGTCTCCTGTGATATAAAGATGTTTAAATAGGACATGTTCCTACACATTCATGTTCTGTCATTACAGATAACCTTGTTGTCCAGAGTTGGTGACAAAAACCTCAGGGATTGCACTACAAAGTGCATGAACAGGTATGTCTCTGCTGGTTTAGCACTGCATCAGTCACACTCACCAGGAACTTCTGGCAGGTGGAAAACATTACCACAGAGCACGCAAAGCCCTACCCACTGAAGACAAAAATAATTCCAGGTCTAATGACCAAGCCCTGAGAAAACCCAAAGATATTACACCCAAAACAGCACCACCCTCAGGATTAGCTATCACACACACGCACCAAAACAACTGTTGTCCATATAATTTAATTTGATGTGTCATTTGAAACACTGGTAAATCAAAGGAATATACCAATTTAAAAATGTCAAACTACAAATACTGAAAGATTGAGGACACTTGATATTTTATAAGGTGCAGAATTTTTGTCAAGTAGACATCGGAAATATGTTGTAGTCCTTAAGTGTGGGTGGTGTCGGGGCCAGCAGAGGGAGTTTAGATTGAGTGGAACAAAAACACATTTTAATGTAAAAGTTATAGTACACAACTTCCTATATAACTGATCCAATGATGTAAATGACAAACTCTTGGTGCTGTTTTTATTTCTTACAGGAATTTATGTCTTACAGGCTCATGACGAATGGAGTCATGGCGAAATACAACATGCATGGAGGGGGACAACATGACAAACTGCCTTTTAAGTTAAAAAAGCTGTGTCATGTGATCAAGTGTAAGAAACTAAGATTGATATAACCAGGGTTCGTACACATTTTTAGAGGTCAAATTCAAGCACTTTTCAAGCACTTTTAACACTAGAACGGCCAAGACGGTCATTTTGACCGTTTTCAGATTTATATGTGCAATAACTTTGTTGAATGAAGAAATGCAATGTTGCCCTTTCATGACTTTTCCTAAATGTGTCTGAATTTTAATCTTAAATAGTTTTTATATAAATTACACAAAAGACAAAGAAAATATTATAGATTATACCTATTCCGGCCACAAGCGGTCATATTGACCGCTCATCATTTCGCGAGTTTCATTGTTTCATTTTTCGCGCGGTTTGCTGCTCTCTTTGTCTCTCTTGTCTCTGTGTTAGCGTCTCCAGCTGCTCTTCCTTGCGAATTTACTTGTGAGTTAATTATTATATAGCTGCATTTTATAGCCTGGTTGGCACCATGGGCAAACAAAAACGGGAGTTCCCCCCTCCGTGAAACAGCCAGCGGAGCTGTTCGGTGCTGAAGTGATGCGACTCGGACTGTGTACCAGGAAGACTGTCTGCATCCCGAGGACCGAGCACACTGAAGTGGGCACCTTTAGTGGGGCGAAGGCAAAACCAAAGTCTGTGATGTACCACAACAACACAAAGTACGGCGAGGACCCGGACCAGATGCGAGGGAGTACTCCGTCACAGGCGGTACACGGCCGGTGGCGGTCTTCTATAACATCTTCCTCCTCGACCTGGCTGGGATCAATGCCCGCATCTTATTCAAGGAGCACCAGCAGCAGGAGAGCCCGGAGGTCCTGCAGCAGCTGGCAGAGGAGCTGAGGGCAGAATACATGGAGGGGAAAGCGGCTGCGGCAGTCGGCACAAGGTGGGCAGCAGCGGCAGCAACCACCGCAGCAGCAGCAGCAGCAGCAGACACGGACACGGAGGCAGTGCCGGTCCGAAAGAGCTGCAAACGGAACCAAACGTCGGACAATTGGAATGCCACAAGCCCGTGTGTGCTGACTGTGCGAGGAGAGCGGAGGTAATCTGTGGAGACTGTGACCAGTGATCGGAATGGCTCTTTTTTTGTATTAGAGCAGCTCGTTTCCAGCTTTTTCGATTATTATTATTTTGTATTATATATCATTAAGAATTAAAATTAATTCTTTAATAATCAAATAAGTTACTTTTAATTATTATGTTCTTGTTCTGAGATTTCTCTATTAAAATCATGTGTAAATATGCAATAATTACGGTTTACTATGTGCGATGATATGAATATTGATAAATGTATAATTAAACTTGTTAAAATGTACATTTTGCTGTTATTTCGTTTTAAGAAAAATATCATGACACAATGAATGCATTCATCACTCAAATGGGTGTTAACATGAGAGATTACAGAGTTTAAAATCTAGCGGTCAAAATGACCGTTGCGGCCGTTCTAGTAGTGTTGGAATTTCGGCCGTTCTAGTGTTAAGGGTCATTTTCAAATTTTTCCAGCACCTTATAGCTGGGGTAAAATACATATCTACAGGAACATATATACTCATACTTACTTTTTTTTCACTTTTTATCACAATTATGTACATTGTATTTTGCTGAAAACATCTAAAATTATGTTTCATAACAGCAAAAGTTTAGAAATTAAAGGTGAACACAAAGTTTTATCCAAAAAAGAGGGAAGCCACTTGGCGTTCTTCAGGCACACTTGCACCGAGACAAAGAGAGACCTGAGAGCACCCAGTAATTTCCTTTTTTAATTTTTATGTTCAAAATGCAGTGTTGGGAATAACACGTTACAAAAGTAATGCAATTACTGAAGTGCATAACTTTTTGCTGTAACGCAGTAATGTAAGGCATTACAAAAAAAAAAAAAGGTAATATTTTCCTCGGTACAAATCTCAGTAACGCACGTTACAGTGCATTTTAAACCCAAAATTAAGTGGTGTGTTGTTTTTATACAAATTTGCCAACACCGCGAGATTAGCAGGGGAGGAAAAATCTGTGCAAATGTTTACACAGTAATATTATAATGTAATAAAGTTACTGAAATGACAGTAACAAGTAATAAATAAATAATGTGATACATGTTTGGAGTAACTTGCCCAACACTGTCAAAATGTGTCACCTATTTGTAAGAAGTCTTGGCTTCCATCTAATTTTACTTTAATAGAAGTAAGTAATGAAAAGTGGAGAAAAGTGAACATTCCCTTTTCACACTTCCACTCCTTCTCCTCAGCCATACTTCTCTATTGCTACCAGGCTGCATGTGTGACGACACACAGGCCACAGACTGCATACAGACAATCAAGCACTAACCTAACGAGGTCACGTAACGTGATTAGTGGTGCGTTAATTATTCTTTAGCATATTATGGTCCATATTAATATATTAATCACATGCGTTAACGCGTACGTTTTTTCTATAGTTTAGTAGTTTATGTCTATAATTAACATGTTAACTTTGACAATAATGATTTAGTATGTAAAAACGCTAATTTAGCAAACGTTAGCGGTTAGCATAAACAAAGTGTTAACGTGCAGCGTTGGCCTTAGTTACTCAAGTCTTAAGTTAACTTACATTTCATGTGACTGGAGAGCGCAGACTCTCCCATTGCACAAATCATCAAATCGTTTTTGCAGACTTTGCATGAGGCCACTCTTTGATTCGGTCCTTATCTTAACCATAGTTTGTAGTTATCATTTTCAAGCCAACACTCGTTAACACATGAGCCTCCCGGCATTTTGTCATCTCCTGCCGTCTCTCTTCGAAGGGGGCGGGGCGTGGTCACACACTGACCAGCAGGTCGCAGAGAAGAGCAGAGAGGCTCAGCGGAGCCCAGGAGGAAACATCTCCACATATGGATCTCTTACTGATTTTATTTCTCCTTGTTATAAGCAAACTATCAAATCTGATCTCAATTTTGTGAAAGAAACAGAGTTTTAAGCACTTTCAAGCACCTAAACTAAAATCCAAGCACTTTTCAGACCTTGAAAACACAACATTGAAATTCAAGCACTTTCACGGATTTCAAGCACCCGTACGAACCCTGTATAACTGAAATTACTGAATGGGCTTCATTTGCATGTGGCTATCCTGGGCTCAGCTGGGCTACCATAGCACAGACTGTTAATGCCTACTGGCTTTATTAGGAACCATCAGATTCAGGCTACTGTGTGGCTCTAAGAAGTGGTTCTTTCATTACTCTTTCAACTCCCAAAACAAACAAAGTGTTCCTGCCATCTATAAAGTGCATTTAACATCTAAATAGGCGCTCTGTAAAAATGTTTAATTTTTTCTTATGCCCTCTCTCCAGCTGCTGTGAAGAGATGGAGTGTGAAGGCCACGGACGCAGAAATAGAAAGTATTATCCAGACATCCAGAACATCACTTGGGTATTTTTAACTTTATCACAGGTGAGTTTATTTACTATCAAAGTTTCAACCAGGTTCACCATTCCCGTGATATTTTAAGTTGGCAAAAGTGAAATTTGCTGTTGTTGTCTATTGGACTTTTTGACCTCGATACAGTTTGAGGAATTGCTTGCTGAAATTGAGAAGTTAAATCAAATAGTTGTACATAAGAGCATTGAGAATTGCACATGTATACAGCACAAGAGCTGTGCTTGTCATAGAATTTATAGATGTGGTAATGCCAGTTATGTAGGCACTAGTTGAAACACTCAGTTTAGGTAAACATCTTTTTAAATGCAATACATTACATGTGTATTTTGACAAAGGTTGAAATGTCGTCTATTCGACTTTGATACAACGTAAAATGATGGTGTCTATTAGCCGTCGAAATGATGTCGGTCATGAGAACGACATCAGAAAAACTTTCATTTCAGCACCAGAAATGTTTGCTGGGTAATAGAGCTAACGTTACCTCCATCACCTCACAGTCCCTGTATTAACGTTGCTACCTGCTTACCGGCTGTACACTGTCCCTGTCAGTCAGCCTGCATCTCTCCTGCTCCTCTCCTGCCTGCTGCTGCTGTCTTCACCTCCAACCTGCGGTTGCTGGAGCGTTGCTGGAGCATTGCTGTCACAGAGAACGTGGAGGCTACAGCAGCCCCTCCTGCGAACATGTCTGTGATCTTTGCACATTTTGCAGCACAGTGAGATTCTTCACTCTCTTAGCACTCAACTTCTCGGCACCTACTTTCTTTCTCTTTGGTTGCTCCAAGCTGCCTCTCCCCACACTCAACACTGTGAAAGTAGCGGAGTTGCAGGTGACAGTGCAGGGAAGGTGTGGGGCCGCTTTCGTACGATATATCCTAATTGGTTCAGTCCACTGTCTATATTGAAGATGGACCAATGGGCCGCCCCCTCTAAATTGTGCTCTTAGAAAAGATTCAAATTTTTTTTAAAAAAAGGAGGGCTGAGAGATTTCATTGGATTAGCCCAATGTCCTTCAAGAAAATCAACCAATGGGCCGTCGCGTTCAATAAAAATGATTTATAATATACTTTTTTGATTAAATTATAACAGCCCGGGCCCAAAAATGTGCGTCTCAAGTCTCAAGTCACAGGTTATGTCAAGTCGAGTCAAGTCAAGTCCTGTACTAGGTCAAGTCAAGTCCCAGTCAAGTCACCTTATTATTGCAATTTTACCCGCAAAATCTGATCTTAAAGCTGAGTACTGGCTTGGACGATCTCACAGACATGGTATTCTTGGACGGCTCTTTCATGACATAAGGAAATTTAACACTCATGAATGTAAATAGAGAGACTTTTACAGTGGCTGCATAAAGTCTTGACATTGAATAAATGTGTTTTGTCTTTTTCTCCCTTTGAGTGTTTCATACCTTAAATAGTAACTAAACTCCAAAACCACTGTTTTCAGTTGAAAACTGTTATGGTTAGGTATTTAGTAGTGTTGCTGATTGATTCAGGTCCAAACCGTGACAATTTAGTGCAAACAGTTAAAAATCTACTTTTTTTTGTTCAAAATATGCATGTGGAGTGCCCTCTACAGGTTGAAACTGGGCTTAAATGTTATATTCCTAAAGCAGACACACTTAATGTAATTCTCTATAGTTTGGTATCTGATATAATGACTTATGATGCAGCATAGATTCTTTTAAATGCATGCAAATGTGTTACACTTTATTTAACACCAACAATGAAACATTATGATGAGGTATGCTGCATTATAGATGCATCCATATAAACTTCACTTTACCTAAAGCATACATTGATAACTTAATGATTATTCATTAAGTATTATAACATCCTATGAGTCCTTATAACAGGCGATTGTTGAGGTGTGCGTATAGAGGGTTATAAGTAGTCATAATGTATTATAAGCCCCATCAGTCAGACAGTCATTATAACCAGTCAAGAGCACTCATAAGACCCTTGGATTTATAAGTCATTATAAGCTAGATTTATAGTTATTCATAACTGTTGATATAGTGCATCATAAAGTGTTATGTGTGTAGTCATAATGAATTATGATTGATTATAATGCGCATTATAATTCACTATGAATGTGCTCATAATGCACTATAGATGTGGTCTTCATAGAAAGTGTTACCAAACATTCTTAAGAGATTATTTTCACAAAATATTATGCCTACATCACTGTTGGAACGATTGACATAATGAGCATTTGACAGAAATAGCGGCCATCTTGAAAAAATGGCCGCCATGTTGAATTTTTGGGTGGCCAACTACTTTTTCCCAAAAAGTGACCCTTAGAGAGTATCTGTACCAAATTTCATGCTTGTATACCAAAGTGAACGATTCTCTTGAAATATGCCATTAATCTGCTCCACTATTACACAAAGACAAAGAAAACTGCTTTTTCGTTTTGAAGCCCTCCCTCGCAAAAAAAGGTCCAAAATTCAATTTGAATTCGCAATCCCAAGCGGCGCAGGAGATTGACGTCAGCGGCCTCTCTTCTTCAGTGTTGCCAACATGGCGACTGTCTCGCTAGACTTAGCGACTTTTCATACCCTCTAAGCGACATTATTTCGAAAAAGCGACTAGCGACAAATTTAGCGACTTATTCAGATCATCGGGGGAAAGGCGAGAAATAGATTATATTGTAATTCACATGCTGCTCAGAGTCATCGCAGTCCACGGCTCCTCTGCAGCAGCGCCGGGGTCTCTCCTGTCCCCTCCTGCGCGGCTGCGCAGGCGACAGGCCGGTGTGTGGGGGCTGGCAGGGGCAGGCAGGAGCGTGGATCTGAAATCGGATTGCTGCCGTTTACTCTGTTTTGATCTGTTAATGTTAGGTGTCTTTAGCAAAGGTGAGACCCAGAAGCGGACAGGAGGCTGTAGCTGGATGCATGGAGTGTTTGTTGTAACACGGACAAAGTCAGATCAGGAGGGGGTGTGCACGGGGAAGCCACGCTCCGGGGCGCCGGAGAGCTGGCAGGTCCTGTCGGCACTCGGAGGAGCGCCGGGCGGGTCGAGCTGGAGCTGATTGAGTGGATTGAGCAGTGCTGCTCAGTTTGTCTTTGAAAAAAAAAAAAAAAAAGCAGAGGAGAAGACAATAGGCTACCTATGTATTTTTGATTCAATAAAAACTAGCCTACATGAAATTGATTGTGCATCCATCTCTTATAGCCATAGACGGATTATCATGACCACGGGCCTACACACGCAAACTGTGCGCACGCAAAGGCTGTTACATTATTACATTGAATGTAATAATGTCCGCAAACGTAATAAACCCTAAACACCTACTAATAAAACTGACCGTGCGTGCAAAATCCAGCTGCTGACCCTCCGCTCCACTGTCACACAACAGATCCCCCGTCCGCGCTTCCCTCTCTCTCTTATAATTGTTTGCCCGAAAAATAATTTCCATGAAGAAAACATCGCCTGACATTTAAATTTAAATTCCCATTGACAATACAAATCTCAAGAAATCTGGATGTATTGCTCATTTGTAAACACAACACATCAGTCTATAGGAATCACCAAGAACCCCGAAAAGAATACCTAGCACAGTACCATTATACTTGCTGTGTGTGTGTTTATGTGAAATAATAATAATAATAATAATAATAACTTTGAACATTATCACAATTAAGTTATCAATCTGCGATGTAAACAAAATGCAAACATTACAGACTTCTAACCATTTTTCTACAAGTGTCTGTATTTTAATTGAGAATAGTTTTTTTTTTATATAAATTACACAAAAGGAAAAGAAAATGTGATTTGTTTTCCCTATTTCAGCCATAAGCGGTCATATTGACCGCACATCATTTCGCGGGATTTCATTCATTGTCTCTCTTGTCTCTAGGTCTCCAGCTGTGCGACTGTAACACAACATTATATGAAGAAGGACTAACACTAATAGCCTAATTGATTCTTATTTCTTCCACTTACAGAACTGTTTACGACTCGAAACAATGTTATTATATATGACGTTTCTAAACCAAATGTCGCGGCTTCAAATGCATCAAATTCCCACATCCAGTTACGCAGGCAGCTGTCCAGGGTGCTGAACCAGGTCACAGACAAAGTAGGCTACACTCTGCGTTCTGATGTTTGCTGGGCAGATCTGTCCCCCTTGCTTTCTCATCCACTCTGTTGTGGGAGATCTCCCACAGAGCAAAAGTAATACACATTTTTTCTCTCCCCGCTCGGCTCGAGCCCGGCTGAACTCTGGCCTGAGCCCACTTCACCCAGGCGCGAGCCTGCAGCCCCCGCTCCTGCTGACAACAGACCGGGGGAGAAAACAGACATTCCTTTGCTCAGAACCCATATCAGGCTGTGTCTGAATATGCACGAAGATCGGTATAACGCATTGGAGCAATTTTCATACAATTTCGGATATTTAGCATGATAAAATAATTTCAATTCAACACAGCCATTTGTCCAGCTGAAGCATAATGAGCGTTATGTCATTATTAATATGAAGTAGGCTTGTTTTGCGGTTAATCAGCCACCTGATCCGTTTGAACCCACAAAGGAAAAAAGGATAAATGTGCAGCCTCCGTTTCCTTTCTGATTGAGTCCGTTCAGAGTGGGGGGGTTTCGGAATGGAGGGGTTTCCCCAATAGACTTTTCGGAATAGCGGGGTCTTTTAAAAAAAAGGGAAACCCCGCCATTACGATGAATTGAAGTCTATGTTCGGAACAGCGGGGTTTCGGAAAGGCGGGGCTCCAGGCTATAAAGCGGCAGTCGATTTTGTGACCCGCTGCAGGTGCGTGGGTGTGGGTGTGGGAGAGAGAGAGACATTAGCTTATAGCACTTTGTAGAGGGAGCTTCATAAAGTTCACTCCATTGACTTGTATTAGTTCACGGGGCTGAGCTGCCACATCCAATATGGCGGCGACGTCGACGTACGGTCCAGCTGATACCTTCAGTTTATTACCGGGAATACTGACTGTAAAGTACCGTGTGTGTTTCATGGGTCTGACTGTGAGTCTGCAGTCTGACCCACCGTCACTGCCAGCAGCTCTTCAGAGCGGTTTCATTACGATCACCGTAAATGTTAGAGAATTTCGCACTGGAAAAAAAATGTGCGGCTGATTTAACCAAGCAAACGCGAACCATGGCTGGCTTGACCACAGTACAGAACTGGACATGGTGGTGATTTCCCCGCTGTTTCTGAAAACATGTACCACAGTCTATGCTACCAACACAGCCTTCACACTCTCCCCTTGTCCCTTCTCTTGCTCCAGTGTCGAATAAGCACACCGCCGCCCCCTAACGTAGATGCGTAGCACGGTCGGTCAGACTGGGGGCTGAAGAAGAGAGGCCGCTGACGTCACTCTCCTGCTCCACTTGGGATTGCGAATTCAAATTGAATTTTGGACCTTTTTTTGCGGGGGGCAGGCTTCAAAACAAAAAAGCAGTTTTCTTTGTCTTTGTGTAACAAAATGAGCAGTTTTGAAGAAAAAAATGAAAATGCAATCTGGATGATTTATTACTAATTTTATTTATGAGTTAAAAATGCAGCTCTGACTTTGAAATGAGAAAGCATTTCGGCTATTGCATTTTAATTTTCAAATTTGACATTTCAAATTGAATTTTGGTACCTATTTGCTGGGTCATCTTTTGAATATTACATCTTAAATGTCCTTTTCCTTATCATTTGAATTAAGTTACATAATAAGCAGTCTTGAAGAAGAAAATGAAAATGCAATTTGGATGATTTATTACTAATTTTATTTATGAGTCAAAAAATGCAGCTCTGACTTTGAAATGAAAAAGCATTTCTGCTAATGCATTTTAATTTTCAAATTTGACATTTCAAATTGAATTTTGGTACCTATTTGCTGGGCCATCTTTTGAATATTACATCTTAAATGTCCTTTTCTTTATCATTTGAATTAAGTTACAAAATGAGCAGTCTTGAAGAAGAAAATGAAAATGCAATTTGGATGATTTATTACTAATTTTATTTATGAGTCAAAAAATGCAGCTACATTCCTAAAATGAAAAAGCATTTCTGTAAATGCATTTTAATTTGAATTATGGTGCAAATTCGCTTCCATATAGCTCTCTGGTCGATAGCGTCTCTGTCTCTCCTGTCGCATGCTCACTACGCACCAAGCTAATCTGCGCCACTAGTCCCGCCTCTTACACAGTGAATTTACTCTGATTGGTTTGTGAGTTTGATAACAACCAAAAGAAACACAGGAATGAAATGATTGACATAAACAGGTAACAAGTTAATTACATATGAGAATACTGCTACTTCGTCTCTCCTTTTCTTTGGATCACAGATATATTAACTCTATGAACTTAACCTTTTTAGCATATTTATCTTTTAACTGTAAATAGTCTTATTAAACTGTACATATTATATTTTATTATACTTTGAAATGAATTGTATGCACTGTATCTTAAATGATTTTAGACAGGGCTACACTAAGTTTGTGTGGAAATGGTCGTACACACGTTTTTCTGCCGTACGTTCGTTTGATACATGAGGGCCATTGTTTCCTGTAATGCTGCAGAATGGTAAAATAACAGGGGGCTTTTATTGTAAAGAAGTTGCAGGCAACCTAAGGTATCTGTAGCTGAATTAACAGAGCCCCTTTGTTAGCATTGATTCTTCAATAGTACTGTGGGGATTGGGACAAGTGCATCTTTGGTTTAACCTACCTTCAAGCAGGTAGCCCAGCTATGGTTGAAATGCAAATCCTCATCATGCCAAGTCAAACCAAGTAGAGCCAGGCCAGCATATATATATATATGGTGATAGAGTCCAATACAAGTCAAAGAAGACACATTCTGCCACACATGTAATTAATAGTTCTTTATAGTGTCAGTTAAAAGGCACAACACTCTTAATGAATAAGAAATGACTAAATGCGGTTACATGACATAGTTGTGTATTGGCTGTGTTACGCTGTGTAATCTGTCTCATGCGACTGTGTCACATGTGACACAGATGTAAAGTGGAGGTTATGTCATATGTTCATGATGATGATTTAGTTCACAACAGAAGACAAGAGTCACGGCTCAGGGACAACCTACAAGAGAGAGAGAAGAGGGCAAGTTAAGTCAGTTATTCATCTCTCGGTCTCACACACTCTGATACTCACATATTACATAAAGCCTTGTTATTGAATCTCTTTTCACCTCCTTTCACACAGACGGTTTCCTCAGACACACAGTGAACTCACAGATTACATGCTGTAAGGAAGTAAGATTAAGCTTTGACCTACATTGATATGGCTTCAAGATCACCTCTGATCCTTTTATTCCTCTGTCTTTGCCTCACTCAACACCTCCCCAGCTCACAGACATCCCTACCTCTAGTTGTGTCGACGGAGAACGGCCTTGTTTATCTCCCTCAGCAGAGTTTCCTTGTTGTTCTTCACATTGGTTTTTGCAGTTTCCAACACAAACTCAATCTTGTCCTGGCTGAAAGCACGCTGGAAGGTGGAGTATTCCTCCATCTTTGCCTTGAACTCCTCTGCATCTATAGAAAACGGTGAACACCTGTTTAGATTTCAATAAACTGTTACCATTGGCTATAAATCCTTATGAAGTTCCCAGAGTAACCCAAAGTCTGAGAGAAAATGTGATGCAGTGCCTTACAGGCTTCACTACATGCCAAATGGTCTTGATCTATATCACCATAAATCTCTCATGACTTCCTGAGCATCAGTGCCCCTGTGCATGCAGCTATTCACCTTTCTTTTTTTTTTTTTTGCCATATCCCTCAGTAGCCCCAGTCCTCCACAGCAGCAAACTCTGGAGCTGAACTGTGCACCGTGGGCAGCCAGCCACATGACCTGAGACCTTCATTTATCTAAACAAACTAGATAATGTTGAAGGGATTTTCCTCAGTATGTCATAGACTGTAGATAAATCAGGATGGAGATGAAGTATAGGAGAAGAGGGTGCTGGGGCTTTAGTAAGTAATGTAAAGTTCAGGCAGCCTGAGGAGGCAAAAAGATTACTAGGAGCTTTTTTGGAAAATAACGAGCATATGTCAGAGTGATCATACATTTAGGGTTTTTATAATTATTGATCATACATGGTATGAAGGGCTGCATTTGAAATAAATTGGATAAAAACTACAGTTTTCTATCACGTGGGCTTATTGTGCAAAAAGCAGATGCCAAATGATCAAAACTGAACCAAAACTGCAAATAACGTTAACAATGGATTATGACTTTGATCATTGTCAAGATCAGTCCTGTTCAATTTTTTTCCAACACAAAGTAAGCTAGTAGTAAGTTAGTTTTAAACCAGTTTAATTTTGTGCTGAAGATCATCATTCCATCTTGCAAAACACGACACACAGTTTTTTACACACACACGAGTTCAAAAAGGAAATCTTATGCAATCACTGGGAAAACACATCTATTTAAAATGCAAAACACAACTAAAATTGGAAAAGCACACAGACTCTAACACATGAAAACATTTAAAATGTAACTGTAGACCAATCAGTCTAAGCCATAGCCAAACCTGAGTCACTACTCAGTGGCCTCAATTACAGTTTTTTCCGGCTCTCAGCAATATCTGAAGCCACTACGGTAGCTATGGAGCGCCATTTCACCTGCTCCGTCCAACATACTCAACCCCCCTCTCCGCTTCTTCTGTCAAAAGCACCCCCCCGAAATTTCCGTTCTATTCACTAGACGTACTCAAACTCCCTTTTCCGTCCGCTCATGCATCGCACTCTAACCCCAGTTCCGTCCTCTCGATGCACACCCCTTTTCCACTCGCTCACACAACGCACTCGAACACCCTTTTCCATCCGCTCGTTGCACTCGAACCCCACGTTCCGTTCACTCGATATACTCGAACTCCCGTCTGCTCGTGCAAAGCAGTCGAACCCCAGTTCCGTCCGCTCGACGCAACCGAACCCCAGTTCCGTTCACTCAACGCAACCGAAACCCAGTTCCATCCACTCGACGCTCTCGAAACCCCATGTTCTGTTCGCTCGACACAGTTGAACCCCCTTCTCAAACCGCTCAACACACTTAAACTCTCCGTTCTATTCGCTAGACATACTCAAACTCCCTTTTCCGTATGCTCATGCATCATACTCGAACCCCAGTTTCATCCACTCAACGCAATCGAACCCCCTTTTCCATCTGTTCATGCAATGCATGAACCCCCCGTCTATTTGAACGCACTCGAAACTCCTATCCTACCCACATCAAGCCTTCACTAAGCACTCGTTAGTGAACAAGACTTCGTCAACCCTCAGGAATTCGCCTTCGAGGGCGTGAATGAACCAGAAAAGCTATCCTCATCAGAGGAACATGAATCGTGACTCATCCAGATCCTTAAAAGGAACCGTATTTACCAGCTCAAATCCTCATCCACCCAGACAGCCTCACCGCCGACATCATCAAGTCGCTGACATCATCATAATACACCGGATTGCGTAGTCAAGTTACCACATACACTCCGCAACCTTCTTTCCCTTCGGTCAACATCGTATAACCAGCTCCGTACAAACACCCATACGATCCCTGAAATCAGATCATCCACCATCCAAGAACAACCCTCCCGGCTCCCAAGCCTTCAACAGCTAAACCAACGCCACCTCTGCGATATCGATCACGCACGTGATGTTCCTAGACGGTCCAGCCGATCCGTGCCCCACTTAAACTCCGCTTCATCCACCGACCTCAACCCCCCTCTTCCCACCCTTTCCAAAATCTTCCACCAATTCAATAAACTATCTTAACATTGAATTGTGGCGTGGTCTTGTTCATGAAGCGGAGTTATTATATCTAAGGATCGGGAACTTGACCACGCCACCCCGCCTTGCCAATCCGCCTCATTAACTCAACCACCGCCTTGCAACAAGGAATTACCGAACACACCATTAAATTCCTTGGCTGCTGGTCCTCCCGGGCCTACAACAACCACATTCACAGCCACCTCTGCGATATCCGTCAAGCCCACGTTAGCATATCTCAGTAGCACCTTTTGGGGGAAGATGAAGCCACGCCCGTCAGGACATGCGCTCATCGAGACATACCCCCACTCTGAGTCTCGACCGTCTCCCCCTCTTGGGTACTAGATGGCTCGGCAAACCCGCAGCCCCCCTTTTCATCCACCGACCTCGACCTCTTTTTCTCATCCAACCACTACCAACCCCCCTTTATTCTGTCCTCTCCAAATCTTCCCAACACTTAAATAAACTATTTCAACAGTTAAACTTGGCGTGGTCTTGTTAGTGAAATGGAGTTATTATATCTGAGGTTCAGGAACAGGACCTTGCCAATCCACTCGCTGACCTGCCACCCAGGTCCAGCCAATCAAACCACCCGCATCATCAACCTAACCACCTGCGTCTCATCAACCTAACCACCTGTGCCCAATCAATCCAACCACCTCTACGCCCGACCTCATCACCTGTGAAGCCTACATAAGGTAAGCCAAACCATCTATCTCCCGTTCGTCGCAAGTTCTGATAACCCTCCCCCCCAGACCCTCTCTCTCTCCACCATCCCTTCTCACAGGACCACTAGCAGCCCAGCTTTCGACATCACCATTCCACGGCAAGAAGATACCAGAGCAGGGACCCGGGCCATCCGGCACACGAGCCAGGGGTGGAAGATGAAGCCACGCCCATCAGGACGTGCGCTCATCGAGACGTACCCCCACTCTGAGTCTCGACCGTCTCCCCCTCTTGGGTACTAGATGGCTCGACAAACCCGCAGCCCCCCTTTTCATCCACCGACCTCGACCCCTTTTCCTCATCCAACCACCCCGACCCCCCCTTTATTCTGTCCTCTCCAAATCTTCCCAACACTTAAATAAACAGTTTCAACAGTTAAACTTGGCGTGGTCTTGTTAGTGAAAATACACTTGTATACATTAGACACAGAAGTATGTCATGATGTCACTTCCTTGCAATTCCAAAGCACTGACTGTCAAATTACCACACCTATGAGCCAGTCAGTAAACACAGCCATCAGGTGCACAAACCCATGACTGCTTAATTGAAGATGCACCAATCAGGTTCAAGCACTATAAAAATGCAGCAGGTAAGTTCACCTGCCTTTAACCAAAATGGAAGGATTCAGAAGAAGAGTGAGAGTGAGGGTGACAGGGGGAGGGTTAGGGAGGAGAAGAAGGAGGTAGAGGTAGAGGAAGAGGTGGAGGCCCAGCCAGAGGCAGAGGCCGAGGGGGCGGAAGAGGAAGAGGAAGATCTGAAGCTGGAGGAGAACTTGGAAGAAGAAGAAGAGGACCCAATTTATCCAATGAAATTTTGCAACACTAGTGGACAATGTCGTGAACCACGGATTGACGCTAAGGGAGGCTGGACTAAGAGTTCAGCCAAATCTTAGCAGATATACAGTGGCATCAGTTATAAGGAGGTTTCGACAAGGAAACAGGTAAAAAAAATCTGTCTACAGTTACAGTAATCAGCTGCTTATTGTATGCACCACATCAGCACTTTGGATGCCCCTTTCCGTGACATTTTACAGTGGGTTAGATGTGTTATTTTCTACATAGGATCGAGGCTGGAAAACGGCAAGGAGGAAGGGGGCGCATATTCACACAACAACAAGAGAGAGATAATAAACACGGTTTTGGCCATTAATGCCATCAAAATCAAAATCAAATCAAATTTTATTTGTATAGCCCTTTACAATATCCAGACAGTACCCAAAGTGCTTTACATCAAAGCAATAAAATAATACATAAAAACAACACATAAAACACGAGAAAGTGCTACAGTGCTGCAAGAAAACACAAGAAAGTGCTACAGTGCTGCAAGAAAACACAAGAAAGTGCTACTAGTGCTGCAAGAAAACACAAGAAAGTGCTACTAGTGCTGCAAGAAAACACAAGAAAGTGCTGCTAGTGCTGCAGGGTGTTCTAAAAATGCTCTAAAAGTGCATAAAGTAAAAAACAGGCAAAATAAGCGCACCTAAAAGCAGGACTACCTTAGTCAGAGTTAAATGCCAATCTAAAAAAGTGTGTCTTCAGCTTTGATTTAAAAAGGCTAAGGTCAGTAGTGGTGCGAATGTCAGGGGGCAGTCTGTTCCACAGCCTGGGAGCTGTGACAGCAAAAGAACGATCACCCCACTGTTTTAATCTTGACCTTGGGACCTCTAACAGGAGCTGGCCAGAAGAACGGAGGGCCCTGCCATGATCACGGACAGTTAAAATCTCTGACAGGAGGCTCAGAGAAATTCAAGCCAACATTATTGGTGACCATGCCATTTTCAATAATGTCCATCAGGTCTCTGTCAACACTGGCATGCATCCTGAAAAGAAATCAGGTCCAAATGAAAAAACTGTATCGTGTGCCTTTTGAGTGGAATTCAGAGAGGGTCAAATGGTTACGGCATGAGTATGTGGAGGTATGTATTGTTGACTTTACTGTAGCAGTGTGATACTGCATACTGTACACATGAACTTTTGACATGTACATTGACTGTATTCTAGATCTATTCTGAACTACACAATCTTGTCTCTCACTGTATTTCAGAGAGTTCTACAGATGGATGCTGATGAAATCCAGCATGAATTCATCTACATAGATGAGGCAGGGTTCAACCTCACCAAAGCAAGAGGGAGAGGCAGAAACATCATTGACCACAGGTCCCAGGGCAACGTGGGGGAAACATCACCCTTTGTGCGGCCATTACACAGGATGGGGTCCTCCTCCGTCATGGACATACATACATAGTCACAGCAGGTAACCAAATGCACCAGATACAATACATTGTCATCTGGGACAATATGTCATTCCACCATGCTGATCTGGTCCAGAACTGGTTTCAACACCATCCACAGTTCACAGTCCTATACCTTCCACTATATTCTCCTTTTCTAAACCCTGCATGGCGGTGAAAGGTTTACGATCTCCGGCCCAGGGTCAGGTACCCCTCATTCAGGCCATGGATCACGCCTGTGACCAAGTCGACGCCGTAGCTGTGCAGGGGTGGATTAGACATTCAAGGCAGTTCTTCCAACATTGTCTTGCCAATGAGGATATCGCCTGCGATGTGGATGAAATTCTCTGGCCAGATCCAGCTAGACGAACAGATAATGTCTAGTACTTTCTATCCAGTATTTTCTGTTTTCTTTATCAGATCTTTTTATTTTATTTTGCAGACATGTTTTTTTGTGATTCTCCATGTTGACTGATTTGGGTGTATGGAGAGAAATAAATTATATTTTCCTCAGTCTGCAGCATTGGTCTTGTCAAGTGTTTGGTGAACTTATTGTACATTTGCACTTTCTCTGTGTACTTCATATACAGTACTCTTATCACTGAGAAGTAGAATTGCTAAACGTGTTTAAGGTTAGCAACAGCAGTGCGTAACTGGTTCAGACAGAATTAAGTAATATGCAGCGTGTGTGTTTCATATGGTGACAAAATATGTTTTTATAAATTAGTGTATAGTTTTGACAAGTGTATTGTTTTGAGAAAACGGGCCCTGTTTTCAAAATTGTGCTTCAACAATCGAAAAAAAAACTGTATTAGAACTTTCAGACTGGAAAACAGGTATGTTTTTAAGTTTCCACACAAACTGTACCAAAGAAATTACAGTATTTCATGTTGTTCATACGCATAGTACAATACATTGCTGTAATACTGTAGGTCTATGGGTCTAAAGTAAAAAATGTATGATGTTTCATTTTCTACAGAACTGCCAGACGACCTGCACAGGGTGAAAGGCAGATTCTGTTCAGTGATGAACAGGAGTTGGCCATAGTCAACATTGTATTGGCAAATAACGAAATCCGGCTTTGTGAATTGAGAGAGCAGATCATCGCAGATAGAATAACCTTTGCTGTCATCAACACTGTCAGCATATCTATCTCTCTCACATCCTTAAAAATCAGAACATTTCACTGAAGCAGCTGTATAGAGTTCAATTTGAGAGGAACAATGCGAGAGTCAAAGACCTCAATCATGACTATGTGCAAGTAAATATCACCTTTTGTGCTGTCATTAGTGTATATGGAGTCCTGCGTCACCACTCCATCTTTGGTCCCTACAACACAGCCCTCACTATTCGCTTTCTGGAGACAATTCATGACACAGTAGTCCAGGATGGGCCAGAGCAACCCCAGTGTGTTGTCATCTGGGATAATGTCAGTTTCCATCGGGCTGCTCTGGTTCACCAACCATAATAGATTTATTGCACTCAACTTGCCACCATACACCCCATTTTTTTATCCAATTGAGGAGTTCTTTTCAGCATGGCGCTGGAAATTGTATGACCGCCAGCCACATTGAGGTGAGGTCCATACAGGGCTGGATACTGCATGCAAGGCGATATTTCCCCCGTTGCTTGGCAAGGGAGGACATTGCCTGTGATGTGGATGAGGTGATGTGGCCAAATGCCAACAGGAGACAGGATCCATGGCCTAAATGTCTTCCAATCATTCCCTTACAACATTATGTTTTATAGAACATTGTAGTTGTACCATTTCTTTGTGTTTTTGTTTTTTTTTACTTTTGCAAAAACCTGAAAAATAAAAAAAAATTCTTAAGCGTTTCCATTCTGTTTTCATGTGTCTAAATAGACTGTAGTGGATCAATCTTTCACAAAAAAAAAAAAAAAAATCTGTATGAGACAAAAACCAACCAATCCAAATTACTGAATACAGCTGTGTTTTGCATCAAATCAAATCAAATCAATCTTGCGCTTTTCATACAAAAAAGTATCTCAAATTGCCTCACAGAAATTTAAAAACAACAGCAGAAAAAGAGAAATAGCAATATAAAATCAATAGAAGAAAATTAAAAGAACCCAACCCACCCACCCCCACAGACATGCACAGAGACATAGACACTTATACACATACTCAGACATACGCACGCAGACACACACACTCACATCCACACATACAGTAGCTGACGCTAAAGAGACATGGCTGGGCAGCGAGACCTGTTGCGTGAAGGAAGCTACCTTTGGGGGGGCCAACCACACTAGGAGAGATCCCGGTCCAAGGCCGCAGGGAGCACCGCCACAGAGACCACCCCAACCCAGGCAGACAGGAGGCCCCACACCAAGGTGCAGAGCCCTCGAGTCACCCGGGCCGGAACTGTCCACGGGACAGCACCTCCGCCAGACCAGAGACCACTCCCAGTCTGGCAGGCCCCCATGAGGAAACACTGGAGATTAAAAATTGATAGACTAAAACAGTAAAATAAGGCAAAAAGCGTAGAAGCTAAAAACAGGAGGGACTAAAACATAAAAGCATAAAGGCTAAAAACACGAGAGACTAAAACATAAGAGCATAAAGGCTAAAACGTGAGAGATTAAAACAGTAAGAAAGGACAAAAATAAATATATAAATAAATAAATACAAGTGCTCTGATTAGCACAGCATAAAAGGGATTAAAAAGAATTTAAAAATCAAATAAAAGCCTGGTTAAAAAGGTGGGTCTTGAGCCTCTTTTTAAAAACCTCAACAGTCTCCACGACCCTGAGGTTCTCCGGCAGGCTGTTCCACAGTCAGGGCCCATAACAACTGAAAGCCGCCTCCCTGTGCTTTTTCGAACTAACCTGTGGTATGGTTAAAAGGCCGGTGCCGGAGGACCTCAGGGTCCGCGGGGGTTGATAGAGTAAAAGCAGGTCAGATAAATAAGAAGGCCCAAGACCATTAAGACACTTAAAAACTAGTAAAAGAACCTTAAAATCAATCCTGAAACGCACGGGGAGCCAATGAAGCGACTTTAAAACTGGTTTAATGTGCTCCCGCCCTCTGGTCCTCGTCAGCACTCATGCAGCTGAGTTTTGTAATAATTGTAGATTCGAAATGCTCTTTTTGGGAAGGCTAGAGAGCAGGGCATTACAGTAGTCTAAACGACACGAGATAAAAGCATGCATCAGCACCTCCATGCTGGCCTGAGAGAGAAACGGGCGGACTCTGGCTATATTCTTAACATGGTAAAAACCTATCTTTGTTATATTTTTGATGTGTGGAATAAAACTGAGCTCAGAGTCAAAAATCACACTCAGATTTTTTACAGATTGTGATGGTTTAAAATCCTTTAACTTTGGTAAAAGTTTCTCTATCTGGCCTTCAGGACCAATGAGTAAAACCTCTGTTTTGTCCTGGTTGAGCTGTAGGAAATTTGCTGCCATCCATGTCTTGATATCTAAAATGCAGTTAAAAAGGACATCAATAGGCCCTGTGTCATCAGGAGACACGGCGATGTACAGTTGTGTATCATCAGCATAACTATGAAAGCTGATGCCGTGCATAAAGCACATCTGTGTGTTGTTGCTGCTAGGAAAGAGTAATTCAAAGGTGCATGTGTTTAATGTTTTAATGCTAAAAACAGTTTTGAAATGGGATTGTTAGGTTTTGTTTCAAGAGTTTCATTTTGCCGTTTAAGTTGTGCTATATATATATATGCTGAGTCCTACTCGACCTGTGTGTTAAGTTATGACACAGTGAGCCAAAGTCTGCAACATGTGTGTAAGCATTCGGCAAAACCTGTAATACAGATGTGTACTCTCAGCTTTGAGAAATTTGATGTGCTCTATGTGAATCAATCAGCATGGATACTGATGACTTGTGTTTGATATGTTAAAGGAGTCATCACCTGGTTTTTTACATATCCAGTCCCTCTTGGATCGCTTTGGATCAATTCTTAAAACTTATTTGAAAAAAAAAAAAAAAAAAAAATCAAACAGAGAGCTTGTTCTGACACTTTTTCATACCGCGACTTTCTCACGCAAGATTATGCGCAAGGTTTTGACCGGTCCGGATGTGCATTGTATTAATATGTAATGAGGCGCGCGTTGATTGGCCGCAGGAAGAACAGTGGGGGGCGAGCCTGCATGCACACACAGACTCCAAAACATAAACAGCCCCCTGTCATGGCGCACACACTAAATGACGAACCTTACGGAATTCAGGCATTTATGTACGAGCCGGAGTCGGAAACCGAACGGGAGAGTGACGAGGCAGAGACGGTGGAAGAGACACGTTTACAGCAGGATGTCTCTGAATGGTAAATTCTTTTTTTTCCTTCTTACTTTTCACACATGTGTTTTACATGTAAGACCTGAGTTTTAATGCTGGCGGTGACGATGTATGGCGTGAAAATGACAGAGTAATAAGCAGACTTGGCGTGCTCACTCTGGCTGAGGACGGCTGTGAGCATATGCAAGTAGCCTCCTGTGGTAACGTCACCACAGGAGCAGAGTCAAAATCTCGTGCTTTAGGAACGCGCACTACTGTGCGCTATTCCTGTTCAGAAAAAGAGCCAAAGCGAAAAAATTAAGCCACTTTCAAACTCCAGCTTTTCAGGCATGTTTCAACAGAGGTCCAACACCAATATGCATGATTTAACGAGAGAAATTGCGATTTCCGGGTGATGACTCCTTTAAAACTATTACTGGCTACAGTCTAGTGTTTGCTGTAGTGGCACTAGAGAGCTTAAGAAGTCCAGAAATGGAACACATGGAGTGAGTGAGTACATGAGTACATTTTGGATTTGATATTAGTTTCATGATTTAATTCATTTAAAAATGCTAATTTAGGTTATGATTATTATTTTATTGATATTTGCACTATCATTGTTGTACACAAATGTTGTTATTTCATTTTGTTATGTCATTGTTTATTTCTGTGGGGCAGATAAAAATAAGAGCCTGTAGCTTTAAGGAGGTAGCCATGTGGTTTTGAGGCACAGTGTTTTTAGGAGCTAATTTGTGTTGCTGACTTTGGAGCTGGAGGAGCTCGCAGTTTTTTATGACCGTGTTCGGCGTGTGTAAGGAACGAGCTTGGATCGTATGGAATGTTTATGCTTTTTTTTTTGCATTTTTGTCAAATAAATATAAAAGAGAAACTACTGTGGAGGACACACTTTTTGAAGAGCACGCGTCAGCCATAAGCTCCTGTGAATTCACAGCATGCTAGCGATCAAAGATGCCATCGCCAGTATGGACATTCTTTTGTTTCAGAGGCAGGCAACATGATTGCAATTCCAATACATGTTCCATAAGAGTTCAGAGAGGAGGACCAAAGTCTAAGAGGCAAATAAATGAACATCTGAAGAGTCAGAACTGTTTGTTGTCTCTGTGGGTAATAGGGCATTGACGAATACTGCATTTTAGTATTCGTCGAATACTTCCCAAAAGTCGACTAATAGTCGAATATTCGCCTGTTTTTTTTTTTGTTTTTTTTTTTAATCCATGCAGCACCGCTGCTGCCAGACCTAACCCTCGTCACTGAGTTTGCCTCTGTTAATGACCATGAAAACACAATGTAGGCCTATTTAAGATCAACATTGGAGACAGACCTGTTATTTTCCTTTTTCTTTGGTCGAATATCTGACGTGTGGAGAAGTCTGTCATTGTTGTCAGTTGTTGGTGCTTCTCTCCGCTAACGTCGCTGCTGCTGTAGCTAGCTGTAACCGGGTGTAGCTTCAAATGGTTATGCATTGTAGTTGTACTGCCATGGTACTTTAGGGTAGCCTTGCATATATTGCAGGTTTATTAACGATTTTATCTGTTTTGGTAAAGTATTTCCAGACTGTGGATACTTGCAGGCGAGTATTGAGAGCCGCCTCAGCCATGTTACTTTCAGTCTCCTTTCTCTTTTTTTTTCGTCTCCTGTCTGCTGCTTGGCGCCCCTTGCGTGTTGACGTCACACACACGCAAACACACACACACTGCACTAGTCTCACATGCCCCCAGCTGCATATCTGTGGTAGATCATTAATGTAGATGCCTTTTCACCGCTTTATTACAGCACCGGGCTTTTGAAAAAAAGAAAAACAAGAAAAAGACAAATACTCGTGGTTAATAGTGGTTTTGATAGTCGAATATTCAATTATTCGGTGAAACCCCTAGTGGGTAATTGCGATGTTAGTTAGATGTTCAGAGTACTTCTGCTTCTGCTGTAACAGACCTTTACAGTTGTTTCTGTTGAAGAGTGGCATGTAGACGATGGTGGGTTCCTTGTCCTTTCCCTCGAACACATAGCAGTCCTTCGGCCAGTCTCTCTCCTCCAGGATTTTCTCGTCTATCTCTGGGAAAGGCTTGTTCACTGCAGCTGCGTAGTCTCTGGCAAGAGTCAGAGTCTGTGAAGGGAGCAGAGGTGAATGTTGTATCATACTGCCAGGCTTCACAGCTTTCATGCTCTGGAACAAAGTGTGGCATATAAATCACACTTGAGTGATAAAAGTTCGATTCAAAAGTTAGACATAGGCGGGTATAAAGGGTTATACATCGGTTAAGGGTTTATAATTTGTAGGTTCTTAATAAAGGTTCTAGATCAGCTTAAAGTGATACACAGTATAATCATTGTGTATGTCTGTAAGAAGAACAGCAAAGTGGTGGCTGGGGTTGAAAGTGTCACTCCACATAGCATGGACAAAGGAAGACTACATCAAAATGGCATATCAAAAGGGACTGCAACGTGGCCAATGAGGGTTGGACTTGAAATCACAATAACACTCAAACAGTGAACAAACAAATGGATTGAACCCATGTGCATTACATCAATCAGAGTTAAACAGTCCTCTGCTAAGCCATGCTATGTTGTGTGCTATCTAGGCCCAGTTCAACATTTCCAGTCTTTGAAGAAAAGATGCTGATGGTTCCATGGCGGATTTTTGATAAAATATATTTATTGATTCATTCATTTCATTGGCAATGGTTTAATAACTACATTTACAATTCATTCATGCCTTCATTCATCCGCACAAGTTGTACATATGTATTATTTATGATCCATGTCATTTAATAAATATCTTGAATTAAGTTGTTTTACAGTGCCTTGCCAATGTAAAATGTGTTAATGCCTCCTTGGCATTCTTTCTATTTTGTTGCCTTGCAACCTGGTATTTAAATGGACTTTGATTTTGATCTCATGTAATGGACCTACACAAAATACTCCAAATTGTTGATGTGAAAAAAAATAAACAACTTGTTTTCAACCATTTTAAACTATAGAAAAACTGAAAAGTGGTGCATGCATATTTATTTACCTCAGCATTGAAGCCCCATCCATCACCTTCAGAAGCCACATTTTTATTTAGTTTAATAGGATCCACTTGTGGGCAATCTAAGTGTCACATGATCTCAGTGTGTATACCCCTGTTCTGACCAGCCCCAGAGTCAACACCAATGCAACACCACTAAGCAAGGGCTACCGCTTTATTTTTTCTTGTTTCGTGTGTTAATTCAGTTTTCGGCTTCGATACCCGGGGCTCTTTCACTAGAGAAGAGCTCATGAACATCAGGGGAATAACTCCAGCTGATCTCTTTCCCACTTTTCTTCTTTCTTCCATGGAATTATTGGACATTGTGGTCAAAGGTGCGCTCACCTTTGCTCATGCAGTGAAATGCAGGAGGAGAGCGAAACGTGCCGGTGCGCTTGTGTGTCTCCGCCAGCGCGGACATCGCGCACCGTTACGTGGGATATTCCTCTCCAACGTCGATGACTGTGCAACAAGATGAACGAACTTCAGCTTCTTCTGGGGAAAAACAGTGACTTTTCTTTATCCTCTGTGTTATGCTTCACGGAGACGTGGCTGTGTGGATCAATACCGGAATCTGAGCTGCAGCTGGCAGAGCGGATCATGACACAGAACTCTCCGGCAAATCGAAAAGTGGAGGAATCTGTTTTTATACCATCAGTAGCTGGTGCAATGATGTGACAGTGATCCAACAGCACTGCTCTTCTACGCTGGAATATTTCATCATAAACTGTAAACCTTTTTACTCCCCCCGTGAGTTTCATCTCGTTCATTTTGGTTGGTGTTTACATTCCACCGCAGGCCGTGCAGGACGCACAGCGCATGCTCGCCGATCATATACTGAGTGTGGAACAGACTAACCCGGACTCCTTAGTTATTGTCCTTGGTGATTTTAACAAAGGAAACCTCAGTCACGAACTCCCTTTATACAAAGAGTTCATCAAATGCCCGACCAGAGAGAAGAATATACTGGATACAGTCAGCAGAGCTTATCACGCTGTCCCCCGCGCCGCACTGGGCCTCTCTGACCATGCCATGGTCCACCTGATTCCTTCATACAGGCAGAAATTAAAACTCTGTAAACCTGTTACAGGACATTAAAGCAGTGGACCAGTGAAGCTGCGAAGGATCTCCAGGCGTGTTTGGACTCTATGGACTGGGATGTTGTCAGGACCCCTACTGAAAGTCTGGATGAATACACAGAGGCTGTGACATCATACATCAGCTTCTGTGAGGAATTCTGTATACCATCACGCACCAGGGTGAGTTTTAACAACGACTAACCCTGGTTAACAGCCAAACTCAGACAGTTACAGTTGCAGAAGGAGCAAGTTTTTAGGAGTAGAGACAGGGACAAGTTTAAGGAGTCTTAAGTACACATTTAGGAAGGCGGTGAGAGAAGCTAAATGACAGTACTCTGAGAAACTTAAACAACAGTTCTTAGCCAACGACTGGTTCTGTCTGAGAGGGGCTCAGACAGATAACCAACTACAAGCCCAAAACCCCCCACTCCATCAACGACTCGAGCCTGGCAAATGTGACCAGCCATGAGAAAACCAGCAACAAGTCTCCCGAGCGGCATTTTGAGTTATTTACAAATTCTAGCTTTCCAATGATGTCTAACACATGGAAATCTGATAATATTTGAATAAGTTGTGGCCATTTGAATGTATGCACATCTCAAAAGCCTTTAGGGAGAAAACAGCCCTAGAACATTTGCAATTCTCACAGCAGGAAATTCTCACCCCCTGGCTAGTTAACACAATGGTGCTCATTTGCATCTCATTTAGATAAGCCCTACCCCCAACATTCATTCAGTGACATCTGGTATCTGTTAGCCTGCAGGGCAGAAAGTATTGTAGTGGTTTGAACAATGGTTATCAAAAGCAGTTGTCATGTAGTTAATGTTGATGTAGTGTTATTTTTCTTAAGCACTTTTGTGGACTGATCAGAATTAGAAGGTACTATGTTGAAATGGAAATGCTTTTATTACAAAAAGCCCCTGAATATCATTAATTAATACACAGGATAAGATGTTACAATCCCTTGTGCCATAATCCAAGGTATAAACCACATCTACACATCTACAACCACATCTGTTTAACACTCTGTAAAGCGCCATGAGACATGTGTATTGTTTTGGTGCTCTATAAGTGAAATTACATTGCAATTGAAATTTAGAAGTGCAGTGTAGATGGATCAGTCTGTTGCTGAATTAGCTCCTATGGCTGATCAGCACATTTTGGAGAAGGTGGGAAGGAGAGTCCAATTATTTGATGATATCACATCTGCATCCTCTTCTGCATACTCTTCTGTGCTGTGACCCTTGGCGCTGGGCATGTGATGTCTCTTGCCTCGTCAGCACAGAAAGGCCTGATTTTTTCATAAAGATAGGTCTGCCTGTCAATGTTCAGTCCAGGTGGGGCAAGGACAGGAAGACTGTCAACAGGGGGCAGAACCGCTAAATGGCACCGTAGCTGGAATGCGACAGGTTCTGCATCACAGTGAGTTCTTGCAAGCACCACACCTGGTCTCTTCGCATCAAAGCTGTGACAGAATAAGCACATAACAGGGCACTTTAAACATGGCTAGCTATTTTCTCATAAAACACTATCATGTCCATGAAATTATTTTTTATATGTACACAATGTGAAAGTTTCAATATAAATACCTGAAGTGCTGATAACTCTTGATCTGTGGTAGCTTTCGGGAACTTGGGACTCAGATGCTTCTGCCAGTCGAAGGTCTCGACTAACACGCTGCCATCTGCATTTCCAACAAGCTGTGGGATATTGGCTAGTTGCATAGGAGACGATCTACAACTTCCGGTTTGAGGACGGTGGGGACATGCATTTCCGGTTTCGACGCCGGCCAGTGTGTCCAGAATATAGAAACATGACTTTCTACACGCGCTGTCTCCAGGATCTTCCAAGTTTAACAATAAACGATGTTCACCGCATCATTCAAGCTGCGACATCAGCGCCAAGGAGTAAGCGAGAGAAAGGCTTCAAAATGTACATTTCCACGTACATTGACAATTACGAAGGTAAGCTAACTTACTAGCTTAATAGCTAACGTTACCTAACATAAACAGTACAGAGGATTAGCTAGCTTGCTAACCAGCTAAATGTGCTATCTAACGTTGGTTATTTTGACAACTATGTGACTACTATGACCCAGTTTTAAGTTTGTTGATGATAACTTGATATTTTCCCAAGTATCAAATAAAGATCAACGGACAGGGAGAGTGAGCGTCCGAGCAACCTGCCACAGGTCTATGAGGAAACATGAGAAACCTCACAACCTCAGAGTAGGAAGATAGAAGATAGTTCAGTTGTTCATCAGTTCTGCTCCAACCTTTTCTGGGGATTTGAAGTGGCTAGGATAGGTTCTGGAACTCTATAACATTAACGGCTGAAGTAGGTAAGATAAGATAGGCACCTGTCTCGTAAGGGTAGCATTCAAATATTTAGCCTTCACGAAAACCCCAGAAACTGGTTGTGGTGGCTGTTCTTTGTATGTTGAGTTTCATTTACCTGCATGCTGTTCAGTACTGTTGGACAAACTATATTTGAACGTAGGTTTAAGTAAATTAAGACGCTAACATTATAGACATCTCAGACTTACCTATTTTAATTTCCTTACATTGCAATGTTCCAAAAACAAAAGAGAAATATACTACTCTCTTTTTGTGATGTTATTGATAATTTGATGAGCCTACACAGTTACTCAAAACAATCTGATCAAGTTTCTCATTTCTCTTTTTCTGTGTAATATTTAAGCTGATGTGTTAATATCTGCTTTATGACTCTAACATGATAACGCTTTTTTTTCCCAAGATTGTCCTTGAGGACTCCTCCCCTGTGCAGATGACTGATGCAGAGTGTTCATGTGTGGCTGGAACAGCACTGTGCAACCATAATGTTGCACTGCTGTACCAGACCACACACTACTCTCAGCTGAACATTGCTGCTGTTCCCCCAGTCCTGAGTTGTACAGAGACGGAACAACGCTGGCACAAGCCAAGAATTATGGTAAGTCTATGAGTGCTATAAAACCACATTAAACAAGGACTTGCTATGTGAATTTACAGTATATGTTTTTTTAGTCAGAGCTGAATTGTGTAAATGAATTGATTTGGAGCTGCCTGATCCTGATGTCCTTAAAGTGGCTGAGGTTTATGAGGACTTTTCAGCGGACATCGCACCACTCATCACCACCATGGGAATCAGTGCTGATGTCCCACTGGTTGACTCAGCATTTGGGAAAGTTCAGGAGGGCAGTCCCATCTCCTACCAGCACCCAGTGCCTGTGAGCTGGACAGTGTTATTTCACGCAGATCGGACAAAATCCCAATCCCAAGTAGGTTTTCCAGTTTTTGCGATTTTGCGGAAAAAAAACTTTCTAACCGGAAGTGGGCGTGGCCGATCGCAAAGTGATTCAGCTCCATTGAGGGAATCTGGGGATACAAGGTTTTTGAATGTACGACATACAGTTTGGGAGTTAAAGGCAAAAACATGTTGGCCTAGGTTATAGCGCCCCTGCAGGCGGATATATGTAGTTTTTTGTGTCTGAGATATTCGCAGGAGTCTGGACTAACCCTCCAAATTGCACCGCCCTCCCTTGCACGGTTTAGCCTGCAGCACCACTTTTAGCCGGAGAAAAATGAAAATAATTAAAACTGCAAGCAGTGATGAACGGGCCCTTGCAGTCCGCGCGTGTCGGGCTGCAGCGTTGTCGGACTGCGCGCTCACCTGTTACAAGCATTTCATGACGGGGAGAAAACAAGCAGTGAACGTCATGTCAATCGGATGATGTTTGTCTGACTTCCTGTGTCCAGTGGGTGGCGCTATGGATATGACACAGTATTGATGCACAGATCTATTCATGGCGACTCCCTCTAGATTCCTGAGAGATTTGGCCGAGATAGGAAATTGTATGAAGAAGTTATTAGGACTCGATGCTTCATGACGAAGGATTTTTATGGCGGGCACCGCCATGGCCAGCAGGTATGACGTAGGATAAAGATTTCCATAACTTTTCATCTTCAAGGTCAGAGGATCATACTGAGTGACTGTGAAGTCGGTGGTGTTACATCTGTAGGAGGAGATAATTTAAGTACGAAGATGGGCAATATTTCAAAATGGCGGCCAAAAGCAAAATGGCCGACTTAGTATTGATGATGAGATTTATTCGGGGAGACAGCCTCTACACTTATGAGCAGTTTGGTGTGGATAGGAAATTGTATGTTAAAGTTATAAAGCCTGATGTTTGACCGCGAGGGGAAAAAATGGTTTCCACCGCCCCGCCCACTAAAGTATGTCGCAGCTGAATGACTTCCATAACTTTTGTTCTTCAAGGCATGAAGATGATAATTGAGTGAATGTGCAGACTGTGGTGTTTAAGCTCTAGGACAAGATAATTTTCAAAGTAGGCATGATTTGGACAAAAATGCCGCCACACATCAAAAATGGCTGACTTCCTGTTGGAGTGAAGGTATCGGTCCAAGAGGGTTTTTTGTGCGTCTGGTCATGAGGAATCTGCATATTGAATTTCTTTCTTCTACGCACTTGTGGGAGGCGGGGCTGAACAATAGGGGGCGCTACAGAGCCCGCAGGTCACGACCACGCCCCATGACAGCACAGATCTGTTCAGGGCGACTCCCTCTGCATTCCTGAGAGATTTGGCCGAGATAGGAAATTGTATGAAGAAGTTACGAGGACATGATGCTTTACGGCGAAGGATTTGAATTGACCGCTCCACTGCGGCCAGCAGGTATGACGTAGGATAAAGATTTCCATAACTTTTCATTTTCAACGTCAGAGGATCATACTGAGTGACTGTGAAGTCGGTGGTGTTACATCTGTAGGAGGAGATAATTTAAGTACGAAGATGGGCAATATTTCAAAATGGCGGCCAAAAGCAAATGGCCGACTAAGTATTGATGCTGAGATTTATTCGGGGAGACAGCCTCTACACTTATGAGCAGTTTGGTGTGGATAGGAAATTGTATGTTGAAGTTATAAAGCCTTGATGCTTGACGGCGTGAGGAAAAAATGGTTTCCACCGCCCCGCCCACTAAAGTTTGACGCAGCCGAATGATTTCCATAACTTTTGTTCTTCAAGGCATGAAGATGATAATTGAGTTAATTTGAAGACTGTGGTGTTTAAGCTCTAGGACAAGATAGTTTTCAAAGTAGGCATGAATTGGACAAAAATGCCGCCACACATCAAAATGGCTGACTTCCTGTTGGAGTGACAGTATGGGCCCCCCAGACTTTTTTGTGTGTCTGGTCATGAGGAATCTGTGTGCCGAATTTCGTTCGTCTATGCACATGTGGAAGGCAGGGAAGAACATTAGGGGGCGCTACGGGGCCCACAGGCCACGACCACGTCCAGTGACAATGCAAGATCGTAATTTTCGCCGGATGTGACGTATATTCCAAATTTGGTGAGTTTTCGGGTATGTTCAGGCATCCAAAACTGCAGTCAAACTTGGAGAAGAAAATTTCTTTCCTTCCAATTACAATAGGGACCTCGCAGGTCTACCTGCTCGGGCCCTAAAAATCTTTACAATTACAATAGGGTTCCTAGCACCGCTGGTCCTAGGAAACGCCTATGCTTGCATAATATAAAATGCATTTCTTTAAATATCTTCAAATTAGAGATGTTATATCATCACCTCAATACTATTCATTGGACATACCTATTACTTCCTTATTAGAGACAGCAATTATAGTAAATTGTTATGGTAAAGGTTTACTTTCATCCCTGTATAATTTGCTTATATCCGGGTCTGATGAATCTTCAAAACATAAGCTGAGACTGTGGATGGAAGATATAGGTGACGCAATATCACTATAAGACTAAGGGGCATGTATGAAAGCTCAGAAACAAACAATAAACAGCAACCTAAAACTTGTTCAGTATAAATGGCTGATGCATACATACATAACCCCAGTCAAATTGCACAAGTTTAACGATAACATCCCTGATACATGTATTAAGTGCAATGAAGCAAGAGGAACGATGTACCATTGCGTATGGGAATGTGTGAAAGTGAAACCTTTCTGGCAAATATTGTCAATATGATTGATCAGATATTAGCTAAGAAGTTACCGCTGGACCCCAAGTTTTTTCTTTTGGGTATCCCCTTAATTGGAAAAATGTTGATGGACCAAGAATTGGAAGGTGGATCAAAGAGATGGCATTGAACATGACAATGGAAAAGATAACATACATTATTAGACGGAAGCAACATGTTTTTGATGACATCTGGAGACCTTTTATACGTTTTTTAAGACATGATGCTAGTGTTGGTAACATGCTACAGCAGGAGGAGGCTTTGAGAAAGTAGCATGTCCATGTGGTGTCATATAATGTCCTGAGAAACGCCCTTGAAATGCATTAATGTTATAACTGTTTTAAATATGTATTTAATTAAAGCGAGTGTGTGCATGTATATTTGTGTGTATGTATGTGTATCTGTGTCCATTTGGGCATGTATATACTGTATACCATATCCAGGGTCCTATTGTTATCAGCATTATTTTTATTTTTATTAATTCATTAATTTATTTTTACATTAAATAAAATTTAAAAAAAGAACTTTTTGTCCAAGCAACGCTGTGTCTGGTAAAAACCTAACACCTCTCATCGCGCTGAGAACACCATCCAACGCTGTCGGAAAATACAGATAAATTATTGAGGGAAACCTGTTTGAGTCTGCCAGAGATTTGAGTCTGGGATGGAGGTTCACCTTCCAGCAGGACAATAAGCCTTAACACACTGCTAAGGCAACACAATGGAGTGGCCAGGTCAAAGCCCAGACCTTATGTAACCCTGTCGAAATGCATTCAAAGATAAAGATAATGAAATTTAATAAATGAGTTCATGGGGTAATAAGTAGCATTTAAGGTTAAAATATTAAAATTCATTGACCAGCAGTGAAGTTATAATGTTGCTCAATGAGAGTAATTAATATTGGGTAATGTTCAGGTACAATGTAAGGTTTCATAAAATTAAGCATTTAAAAATGTTAATTGTTGGTTGTGTTATACATGCTAAAATGCTTTGAATGTACATGTAAGAATAGGAACGGAATAGCTGTACAAATGTTTTGTGAATTTGTTATTCTTGGACCTTTGGTGATTTTATGTTATGTCAGGACCTTTCGCATTCCTGGACCAGTCTCATTTGAGGTCAAAGGACCAGGGGGCGGGATGAACAGAGCTGACCAGGGAGTGAGAGAAAGAGTGGAAAAAACCGAGTGATGCAGGTCGTCTGCTGTAAAGTAAAAAGACGAACCTTCTAGTTAATGTCTACGCCAGTTTGAGTGAAGGTGTTCGACCAGGTGTTGAATGGTGGCAGGGTTCTATGTTTGAGTGGACTACTCAGCACTAGAAGACATTAAGGAGTTTGAGTTAGCAGCTGACCTAGCGGATAGCGGTGTGTTCACAGACTTTGCTAACAAGCTAGCAACGAGCAAACTTGATGAGTGGAGCCGGTGTGGAGCTGTGAGACCGACGACAGACACAGAGACCCAGATGGAGCCGGACAGCGTTGTCAAGTGGTGGACTTGGTTGATATCGTCAGCAGTGTGAGTCTTCTCTTCATCTCTCCTCCTGCTTCTGAGCGCGGGAGGCTAACTCAATTGAATGACGGTACCAGTGTTTGTTGTTTGCCTTCATGGTGAAGCAGCCATTTTCTTTAAGGCTACAACGTACAGGAGCTACCTTCAGGCCTGCAACTTTGAACTGGGCTATTTCATTTAGGCAATTTATTGCCGGCTATTTTATTTTCTTTGGGCCCATGTGTTTTAAATGTGTTCGTGAATGCACTTAATATTGTGAGTTGTAAAGCATTTGATAAGACCATTGCAAGAAACATTTAACCAGTGAGTTCATATTTTTCAAAGTAAATAACTCACACTTTTTCATAAAACAGGTGTGGTTATTGAATGCTTTTGATATTTCAAGTTAAGACAAAGAGTGATTTGTGTTTGTGATGTTTAAAGGGTGAAAGTGTTCAAAAGGAACAAAAGTAATCCCAAATACATTTCAGTTCATGGTAAAGTGTAAGTATTAACAGTGATCTAAAAGGTAAAAAGTATTGATACCCCCCCTCCCCCAAAATTCCACGTTGTAAGGCAGCAAAATAGAAAGAATGCCAAGGGGGGAATACTTTCACAAGACACTGTATTTTTGTTTTCATTTATGACCGACATAGAAGTCAGTGTAAGCAAAATATATAACTTTTAGATATACCTTTTTTATACGTATTTGTTTTCCTCCTAATTATTTAATTAATGGATTAATCAATTGATGAAGGTTATGCCCCTTCTAATGAGCATTTATTAATATGTCATATACTGTATGTGGTGAGAACACTACAACACACTTTGCAGTACCTCAAACATGTTTCCAGCACTGTACTCTGGTGCGATGAGGAGGTCGATGTCCCTCTTGTCTCCCAGAAATGAAGGGTAGGCTACATTAATCAGCAGCCCGGCGTCTAACAGGTGGAATCTATCCTTCAGTTGGAGGCAAGGTGGAACGCTGTGCTCTGCCCAGCAACACAATGTTAGACCTTCAAACAAACTTATTTTAACTTGTTGATTTACTTTAATAGCAAATAGGCGTACAGCTTAAAAAAAATCTAACATTACATTTACATTTAGGGCATTTCACAATTACAATTAGTACATTCGACACAGTCAGACAATGATAATTGTCTGTACTGACTGTTTCACCACTCAGTGTCACTGTTGCTATTTTACACAATCTTAATACACAGCTAGTGTAAAATAACAACAGTGACACTGAGTGGTGAAACTGTCAGTAGAGACAATTATCATCCTTTAATTATTGGGGAGATTAAGTTGTAACATTATAACCAAACATAATGATACACTATTGTCTATTCACTATATACACCATCACTGTTGTCACAAATAAGTCATTATTCTAGATATTTGCTTGTAAAGAGTATAACGTCAGTGTCTAATGTCAAATTTAGATGCAGAACAGCCAGTATAATTAACTACTCCTCATCATGCACATTATCACATCTTTCAAATTATGTGCAATGCCATCCACTACTTTACACCCACTAAAGGCTTGGTGATTAAAACCACCAGAAAATCACTGGTTCCATCTACAGAGCATCAGTGACATCAGTGAAGTGTACCCAAAAAAACACCCACCCAGACACAGTTTGTTCACCCTGCTGACATCTGACAACAGATACAGAAGTATCTGCTGCTACCACCAAACTACAGAGCAGCTTCTGTCCCCAAGCATCATCAACACTCAAGTAAAAAATTGTTTGTTCGTTTTTTTTTATTACGAAACATAAAGGGACCTAGAACCTTACTACAGCTCTGGTGTTAAGTGACAAATGAATGAGGCTTTGAACCTTTTAGAGGTGCTGGTAGGTTTGTTTTGTTTGGCTAGCTTTCCCTCCGTTTCCTGTTTAAGTTAACTTGAGCTTAATTTATAATTACTGCACAGACACAAGACTGTTAACAGTCTTTTTTTCCTCTTGAGAAGAGGGCGAATAAGCACATTACTTAAAAAAAGAGAAAAGCTGTATAGTCAGCTGACAGAGAGAGGGAAGGTCTCATTGTTCACATTACCGTACAGTCATCACACATATAGTCTAGATAAATGTAAATTGCTACAAAATTCTTACCTAGAGCCCCTTTAATTGTGATGACGACTTATAAGGTCTGTCTCCTCACCTTGGTATTGGTACAGGAAGTTTGCAGTTGTTCCCCACTCCCACTTCAGAATCAGAGGAAGGACTGTCTGAATAAGCCGAGAGACTGAGGGGAACAGATGGAAAGAAAAATACACAAACATGTATTAATGTAATTTAAGCAAAATGGGTATGTGTTTTGTGTCTACAACACTGACCAGTCTGGCTGTTTATCTGCCATACACTGACCATGTGTTTTAAAAGCTCCCTCTTCCAGATCCTGGCTCCAGGTCTCCACCACTGCCAGCAGCTCCAAACTCCAGTGCTTAGAAAGAGTTTTTCTTTCCTCCATACTCCTTGACTGCTGCCATGCAGACTCGTTACGATTTACCTTGTCTGCAAAAGATAAAACTCCCATGGACACTGTGGCATTTTGAATCAGACATCTGCTGTGTCATTATTTCATCACAGACACAAAATATTTGATATGGGAGGAAAACTGAAACATTGATGAGTATCAATGTTGAGTGCTGCAGTCTTGTGAATTAGCTTGCAGCGACCAAAACAAGATTTAATGAACAAATGTGATTGAGGTGCTCAAATTTATAATTAACCATCTGATCACCATCATCATCATCATCATCATCAATACCTTCTAGTATTTTCTGCAGTTTGTCCAGGTCAGACAAAGAAGCAGGGTCCTTACTGGTGCTTCTGGTCAGGGCAACTAGTTTGTGAAGGGCATTGTACACACGTAGGTACTCTTCTGCTGCAAAGTCTATTTGCCCAGGCACTGATGCACACAAACACACACACACACACACACACACACACACACACACAAAGAGCAAGTATGTAACCATGAAGTTGTGACGACTTTTCCACCTCAACAGATTTATCCCTGCAGCTTCTAAAGATGTGTTTAGTAAGTGTAGAAATGTGAAAAGGGGATTACCATCCAGCCAGGGAGGGATGAACTCTCTGATAACCTCTTCATGAGCCAACGCACAACCAAAAACACCTGCATAGTTTCAGCACACACACAGAGTGTGATTACAATGAGGAATACAGTGCATGCATGATCAACATTTTCCTTCAATATTTTGCTGTGCACCACTGACTGGCTTGAGGAGGCTTCTTTTTTTTTTGGCCTTTATGGCTTTTATTGACAGTACAGCTGAAGAGGGTGACAGGAAACAGGGTTGGAGAAAGGGTGAGTGACTAGCAGCAAAGGGACTGAGGCCGGGAGTTGAACCCGGTTCCGCTGCAGAGCCTCAGCACATGGGACGCCCGCTCTACCAACTGAGCTAAACGGCGCCCCTTGAGGAGGTTTTCATCTGTTTTGAAACTCTCAACCATACTCATCCTTTTAAGGCTGCATTATTGTTATCTTTTGCCACGTAGGCACAGCATAACATCACCAACATATTGTTCTTGTAGGAACACAAGCCCTTTTGTCTGCATCTCAAAGGGGTCCTGTTTGATTACCTTTCACCCAAATGGACTGCTCTTTACAGCATATGGGCCTGAAAGCCCCTCACCTCTCCACCGAGCAGGAGGATGATGTTTTTCTTGCTATAAACACGTCATCGGAGACTTTCTTTTAGTAATTCACAACCCGTAATATAAAATTTACTCCTATAATATTTAATATATAAATACCCGACCTTTAATTTCACCATTACTTTTCTCATTACCATCTCTACATTATCTGTTCTCTGTTGTTGTTCATCTAAATTGTCAATTCATTTATTTTACCCTGAATTATTTAGTTATAAACATATATAATGGTTTGTCGTTGTCTATGCAAGTCAATTTTAACGTGGAGAACTGATAGATGTGTGTAAAGAAAGCACTGCTGCAGAATATGAGATTGAATATAGATTTTGAAATTGAATAAACTGATTTGAAGTTGAGTTGAACTGTTCAAGCCAAACTTGTACAATTGGTATTTGAGTAATTTCCTCCGGATTATTCAAATAGTTAAACAATGGAGGTGGTGCCCCATTTATGAATGTATTATTAATCGCCAGTGATTAATTACCTTTATTATTAAGTAGTGTATCTCCTACATTCTTATCTTATAGTCGGCTGGTTAGCTGTCTATTCACATCTAGCAGACGAGAGGGGTCCTGCTGCAGCGTTGCAGACTCAACATACCACGCCATTAGCATAGTTTGTTAGCAGTGAGATCAAGCAGCTGCAGTGCCTCCAAAGACAACAGATGACAGCAGATTGCAAACAAATAGAAAACATTATTAAAAGAGCAATTTTGGCAAATATGTCAGGATAACTGTCATTATTTTAGTATCACTGCAAATAATTTAAACTTAAGGTTACTTATGAAAACATAATTATGCGCAAATTAATATGATATTTGTAAGCTATTTTATTGAGTAGCTGTTAGTAAAAGGTGATAAGCAGTTATGCAGTGCTTATCTAGAGCTTTTATTTTGGAAGGTAGAACAATGGAATGTGTCTATGTGCACTTCATCTGAAATGTGGGCGGAAAAAAAAGTTTGCTGTCCTGGTTCAGACTACAGAACCTATTATAATATTATCTTTATAAATATCGGTGCAGCCCCCAAGATACAATATTTATGGATATCACATGTAGTTTATGGTCTCTTCTGTGACCCAACTGGCCCCTGAAACATGCACAAAACATATTTGGATGTTGAGCTTTCTGCATCTTCCTACATGTTTGTGCTTCATGTTGTTTTTTGCCCTGACAAATCCCCCAAAATCCAATCTTTACTCTTGTTTTAGCTCTGTGTTGGTCTCCACCAACTCCTGGGAAAATATCTGTCTCTTTAGATGCAAATACTCTATTAAGTTAATCCATCAATCATTAACTTTGTCTTTGTCCATGTTGCTGAACAGGTAGTGTGCAGTGGGTTTATCAGTGTGGGTTTGATACGACAGTGACCCCTTTCACTTTAAACATGAATGTGGAAACTATTGTTGATGTAAAAACTGTAAATACTAAAATGACTTCACAAAAAACGCACCACTGCAGCCTTGTTTTCCAGGTGTTTACTTAAAGCTGTAGTTACCATTCTACTGCTGCCATCAAACAGCTTGCTCAGCCTGTGAACACACACCTTGTAGTTGGACCATGTCCATCTCTGGCTTCTGTTCCAGCAGCTTTCCACCCTGGAACCTGCTGCCCAGCAGAGAAGTCTCAATAAAGACACCCAACTCGGGGAAGCCGGCCTGATGAGGGCTCACCTCGAACCATTTTCCTGACAGACAGAGGGCCAACTTTACACATAATACAAGTCAGTAGCTCACTACTGTATGTACTGCTAGTCCTAATGTGTGTGTACCTTCTATTGGCCCATTAGAAAAGCAATGCTTCTCTATGGCGCAGTAGATTGGGTAAGGGTTAGAGGCATTTCTGCTGGCCTCATCAGAGAAACGCCTTAGGTCCATCTGATGAAACACAAGTTATATCTCTGATGGACCACATATAGAATACTTAATACACAGTGTGTTGCGTTTCAAATGGGAAATACTCAGAATAAAATTAACTTGTTAGAAAGTATCCGTTACAGGCCTCAGATTACTTTTCTGTTGTAACGTAATGCATTAGTTCTGCAAATCAAGCAATCCTTTTTTTAATTTTTCAAAAAATGCTGTCATTTCCCATTCCTTTTGTCACCACAAATAAAAAATAAAATCAATAGAGCATTTGCACTGTTTCTTTTTCTCTCCTGCTGCCCAGCAGGTTGCTGCTGAAGGTAAAGCTACAGTTATGTCAGTATGCATGCATAGCTCACTAATTGAGTATAGTGAGATGGCAGAGTGGACAGCATTAACTTAGTGGAAATATCCCCATTATTTCACAAAGAGGTTTCACTGTTAGCTTGACTCAGTAAAAAACACAGAACGGTAACACTTTTTAATGGCAGTATCTTGTAACGTAATGAGTTACTTTTTAAAGTAATGTTACCCAACACTGGTCCTGGTACCTGTTTCATGATCCCAGCAGAGGTCAAAACCCCCCAAACATCAGTGAGAGAGAAGTTCTCCTCCTTTGACCTCTCATCCAACCAGGCCAGAGCCAGCTCCATCTCCACCCCAGGACCTGACAGCCTGGACACTGCTCTGTCCAGGTTGGTGCTCCACTCCGGGTCACTGTACAGGGAGGACATGGACCTGCCAGAGGAGACAGGCACACATGGGTCAAACTGTCATGGAGAAAAGTTAAGCATTCCTTCATGTAAGTAAATAAATTCTGGGTTGGTCCACTGCTTTGGTCCAGAATAAAACACTTCATGTATGATTGAAGAAATACTGTAATATATGGATTGCCATGTAGGCTAAATGTTAGGTAGGTAATAAAGGGGTGAGAACCAGAGTATCTTTACAAGAGAGGTCTACAACAAACTTTGTTGCCAAAGTTAAAAACAAATCAGCTTTGTCTCTCTCACACACAATGCAGTTCACCAGAAGTCCAGTGTATGACCCATCCAACCACCCCAACTGAACACTGAGTCAGACTGTTCTCTGTCATTATACCGCTGCATTACAAGGGCGCTTCAAGAAGTGATGCCATAGGATTTCTACAGTGTCAAACTTAGAAGCACAGGGTCACTGACCATGCTGCTGTATTTGACGTGTTAAGGGTGAGGCTGATTTATATCATATCATTTTCACCCAAAATGTCCCTTACCCTCCTCTGTTTCTTTTTCCTTGTAATGTGAGCTTGCTGACATGCTAAACAAAGACTTTGAATTAGTAAAAATCCCACCTTCGGACAGAAATATATCACAGGCTGACCTTATGTCTATATAAAGATGCTACATTTAAAAAATTCTATTCAGTATTTTTGTTGTTGGTAGCCAGTTGCATGTTGACAGATACATGTCTGTAAATGAGAGCAGGACTGAAGAAGAGAATGTTTCAGACATGTTAAGACAGCTTAACTATACAACAACTATAGAGTTTGGAAAATGAAATTAAAAGCAAGCTTGGTGGGAATCATGGATATAGAACAAAAAACTACCAACTACTCAACCTTAATCAGAACAGCTGATGGGAACACTAGAGCCCTATTCTAGACCATCAACAATATCCTGAAACCACCTGATGCCCTACCACCTCACCTACTCATTGTTGCACAGTGCGATAACTTTATGACCTTCTTCAATGCCAAATTTATCAAGAAACCCGGTGCAGATCCGAATGATTTGAACAAATTTCGTCCCATTTCAAACTTGCCATTTATCTCCAAAATACTCGAAAAAACTGTTGCAGCTCAACTACCCATCTATCTCACCACAACCTCTGAACAATTTCAGTCTGGCTTTCGTCCCCTTCACAGCATTGAGACAGCCCTCGTGAAAATCACAAATGACCTGTTGATGGCATCTGACTCTGGTTTACTCTCCATCCTGCTTCTCCTCGACCTCAGCACAGCCTTCGACACTGTCTCTCCTGACATCTTCCTGGACAGGCTGGCCTCCATCGGAATCACTGACATCCCTCTGGCTTGGCTGAAATCCTATCTTACTGGTCGCACACAATTTGTCCAACTCAAGAACCTAAGATCCTGCTCCTCTCCAGTCTCCTGCATTGTTCCCCAGGGCTTTCTCCTTGGCCCCTTCCTGTTCACTATTTACCTTCTGCTCCTTGGACACATTCTCAGGAAATTTCATATCCAATTCCACTGTTATGCTGACGATACCCAGCTTTATATCTCCACCAAGCCTACTTCCACTCTACCACCGACAGCTCTCCACTCCATAATCTCCAACTGGTCCAGAACGCAGCTGCCCGTATCATCACCAGAACACCCTCAGCTGAACACATCACTCCAGCCCTGCAGCAACTCCATTGGCTCCCTATCAAATCCTGCATTGATTTTGAGATTCTGCTCCTCACGTTTCAAGATCCTTCATAACCTGGCACCATCATAACTCGCTGAACTGATCCATAATCACACACCCTCCCGCACTCTCCGATCCTCTTCTACCATCCAGCTCTTTACCCCATCTCCCAACCTAACCACCATGGGGTCAAGAGCTTTCAGTCGATCTGCCCCCAGCTTCTGGAACTCTCTCTCACCAGACATTCACACTTCTGACAGTGTCCACTTTAAATCTAGCCTGAAAACACACTTGTTCCGAGTGGCCTACTCGAACTGTTATCTAGTATGGTGGTGTTGTTGGGTATGCTTGTTTTCATCACTTTGCTGGCTACAAAATAAAAGTGTCCCCATCTTTTTCTGTTCAGTAGATCGCGCGCTGCCTGTTTGAAGGACCAATAGGCTATGTTCACTGTTTTTTGCTGCCTTGGTATAGCCAATTATTTTACCTTTCCAACGAGGGTAGGCATGCCCAGGTCAGTTATGTATGAGCCGAGGGGTATTGCTGCGTCTGGCGACTAGCAGGCTCACTTTACGCAGCAGACGCACGGTAAAGGGACCTTTGGACATTTAAATTTTCATGTACGGGAATTTTCAGAGTTTACAATGGCGAAAGCCACAAAGAAAACTAAATTTGTCCGGGAACAAGACCTGGAATTGATCATGGCATCATCTGATGAAAGTGAAGATAGTGAGCAGACTCTGAGAGAGAGGAGATGTTTGCTCAGGGACTCGACGACATCTTAGATCGGTGAGTAACGTTATCTTTGTTGATGTTTGATTTATTTATTTTGCCATGAGTGAAATTTGACTGAAAGTTAGTGGGTGGGGGGTTTTTATGCTTACAGTGAACAGTACAGTATACATTAGCATTTCATAAATGATGCTAAATGGTTAGCGCCCCAGGGCCTAATTAGCCTAGCTAAGCCTAGCTAGCTAGCTAGCTACTCAACTACTCAACTATGTAATCCTTGTTATTCTATTCTATAATGTAATTCATTTTGAGCCTCTAATTCCCTTTTATTTAGATTTTTTTTATCAAGCTTGTAAACAAATTGAACTAGATCTTTTTCACTGACCAGACACTGGGAATATTCCCCCAATTCAATTATTCTGTTTATGTACAGTTATTTTCCTGATGTTTTTGTGTAATATGTAATATCATATATCTGTGTTTATTTGTTTCCCATGTAAATAACACCCCATTGAATTGCATTTATATATTTTTTCATTATATTTGGTAACATTTGTGCATTGCATTGTGTTTTGTAGGTCACAGTCTGAAGACAGTGACATGGATTGGGAACCTTAAAGTGAGACAGTCAGATGCCCAACCCCCTCTCCTGCTGAAGGCGGTCGTCAGAAGCGCCAACGATCCTCTTCTGCATCCACCAGTACCTGTACCAGCAGTGTCAGAGTGGGTCAATGACGCAGAAAGAGTTCCGTCAGGCCCTTATTGAGGAGCTTGCGGACCAAAGACCCGCATCAACATCCCAGCCATCCACCTCATGTATCACTGCACCCCCAAACCCAGCAGCATCCCACAAGCTGCATTATTTCACAGAGGGACAAAATGTGGCTAAGCGGGATGCAGGCAGTGTCGGCAGATGGCTCTGCACACTCTGCCACAAAAAGACACCAGTTGGCTGTTCAACGTGTGATGTTCCCTTGTGTTTTGTTGCCACAAGGGACTGTTTCAATGAGTGGTACACACAGAATGGAATGTAGAATGGCCCAAAATGTCCACTGCGCATCACAGCGCACTTTTTATGTTTATATTTACAGTACAGTTGTATATACGTCATTTTTGTAGACAAGTTTTCTTATACATTTTCCACTACTTTTTACTTTTATACACATTTTAGAGTTTTTGTATATTGTTCATATTTAGTTCATATTCTATATTTGTTGTATATAGTTCATTCATTGTTCATATTTTGTTGATATTAGCACAGTTGTACATACAGTAATAGTATATTGAAAGATAATAAAATCCTTGTTTGAAATTCAGTTCAGTATAGTCTGTCATTTTTGTATAATGGTTACTATTCTGTAGTGTCTTGTCACATGACAATATCTCAATATGGCCACCTAGAAGCGTGTGGAAACCCCTCCAACCACCCATCAAATGAATGTGTGAAAAAATTATGTTTTGAATCATGGAGAAAGGTTTTATAGTCACCAAAATGCTTCAGTAATGTTTCCAGTGTCACAGAAGTGAGTAAAAGCATTTGGCACAATTTGGCCATTTGGAGACGTTTTGGAGAGGTTCGTGGACGCCAGTGACACCACAAACTAAAAACTCCATAACTCCCATAAGGTTAGGCCTAGAAGTCTAAAATTTAATCCAGGTGTAGTTGACAAGATGTAGAAGGTATGTGGTATATTGCCATATGCCATAAAGCACATCATAGTTATTGTTATTCAAATATGACCTATTATTTTCGAAGACAAAATAAAATGTTTTAGAGCCATGTTTGAACTGATGTCATTTAGGACTTGTAGTTATTGTGTTATACGCTTTTCCATTTGGGTATGCTAAATAGGCGAAAATTACCGAAAATAGGTGGGTGTGAACAGGTTAACTGTTGTTTCACAAGTGGTGCTGCAGCCCCCTCAGCACCCCTCGTTCCCATGTCCATGACATTAATATTGTCACAGTCAGTTTGTTAGCATGATATTAGCATTTAGAACAGAGCCTCACAGAGCTGCTCATATGGCTTCAGACTCTTCATGTTTTCTTGAGGAAAAAAAAAATGACATGATTATCTTGTTGATAGATCATGATGACAGAAACACATTACACTTGTTTTCATCTTGGTTGTCGTAGAATAATGAGATAATTAACCTGTGACTTGAGATAAGGGGATTAAAAAGATATCTGCAACTGTGGCCACTCCCAGCTTTTTAACATCAGTGTTAATGAAACACAGAGTGTGATCACCAGTAAGCTGATGTGTCAACATCATAACCTCGTTGATCAGTATGTGTCATTGCAATCACTGTACCAGTAAGACCTTCTGTCCTGAGTTCTCTAGGTCATACTCTGTCTCTCTTCACAATAAAACAGAAATGCTGTAGAAAATAATCTTCAGAAGTGAATACTGGGCCAACTAAAAACAGTCCAAACTACTTTGATTGGAGTCTTAATACTGGACCAGACCAGACAGGTAACACTGTATTTCACCAGCAGCTGTCACAGGTGACTCAACCGATCCCATGAAGAACATAATGAGTGCCCATGAATGGCAGCAGCACAACAGTCCTTTAAGGAAACTGTGGACACATTGTGTATTTATTCCTCTCAACAGTTAAACTGAACTTTACTTCTTCTTCTTCTTCTTCTTCTTTACATTAAAACAATATGAGAACGGATGGCAGAGGCGGTGTTCAAGCGACCTACTTATGTGAATCTCGCAATTGAATGAGTCTTCCATTCCTGCAACATTTCTGTCTACTGAAACACTAGTGGGCTTTAAATTTCAAATGGATACAGGAAGTGTTGAGTTTGTATTCACAGAGTAATGCACTAACTTCAACAGGGCAAACGGGCAGCAGATAAAAACAATGCTTCAAAAACAGCGTGGAAAGCTAATGAGCTGCATGATGAGTGGTGAAGAAATTGTGAACTTTTCTCTCGTGAACATCAGTAGAAACACTCAGCTCTGGTACATCATAACAACCATTGGCATAGAATTGCGTATGGACCGTATGGACCATATGGACATGTCCATACCAATCTAAAACGATGGCTGAAATGTCCACAACAATATTAAGGTTAAAGGAAAATGTACCTCATGCGGCACACAAAGGGTTAAATCCTTTCCCACCAAATACGTCTTTGAGACAGGTCTGTTTTTTGATTGGCTTAGCTCCCTGTAGGCTGTCAAAGTTGTTTCACTTGCAGGCTTTGCCAGTGTTAACAAGAGGAGGTCAACACTGTTTTCGTGCAACGCATGTCCGAGGATGTCAGGTAAGAAAAGAAAGGTGGAAGACATTAGAAGCTATTTCACCAAACAAAATGTATGTCACCTGTGGAACATAGTTCCCCCTCAAAGGCTACCGCTAATGAATGCAAAACATTGTTTCCAACCGTTTTCTCACTCTCAATGGCGATTGATTTGTTACTTTGTCAGCTGACAAAAGAAGCAACACAGCCATCCCCTTTATCAGACAGAGTGGAGTGGCAGGGTCACAGCAGCAGGTGAACTTAAATAAGGACATGGTGGTTAATTTCATTTTATGTGTTAGCTAGTTGTAATATTAAAAGTAGGCCTAGTTAATACTACTGATCTTCTTTAAGAGGAGTTACAGGTGAGACCTCAACATAGGCTATAACACTGTAATGTAACTGGCTATGTCCCCACCAATGTCAAAATGTAACCTAAACCCTTGATAAAAAGTCATATGGAGCTGAGCTAATCAGCTACCCTGGAGCACCTGTTAACTAGTCACATGCTGCTAGTTCTTTTCACCTCACGTTACACCTGACAAATACAAGTTCAGTCACTTGGCACAAAACACTAATATTGTACGATTCACTTCTTATAAGTCGTCATTAGTCTATTTTCCAAACGTACCTGTCTGGTAGCTGTTGAGGGAGTTATTCAATCATTCATACACAAACTCATGCTCATGTGTGTTAACTGTGAGCATTGTTACCATGTTGAGCCAGAAACTCCTCCAAGGTAGAGCAGAGTGTCCAACAGACCTTCTTCTTCCATTTGATAGAGGGAACCCACCAGACCCACGGCTGCCCTCTGACCTCCACCTGATCCCAACAGAGCGATGTGCGGAACCAAACCCTGGTTGGAAAAATGTTGGAAAGATGATAAATTATATAGGCTAGGCTAAGCTAATTGCATTGAACTGTCAGATATAAGAGAATGTATTCACCTATAATCTTTAAAAAGCATGTATTAATATTAACTGTTGTTATTTATATTATTTGAAGTAGTAGTTATAGTAACAGTTGTCACAGTCCTCAAAGGGTTGAGGCTCTCTGCTGTTTTTGACATTAGTACATAAGTTGATATGACTGGTGGACTCAAGTGACTCAGAGTTTAAAACACCAAAAATAAATGTAAAAGTCTGTGGTTCGAATCCAGCCATGGACCTCTGTTTTGCTCTCTCCTGCTCATTACCTGTCATCCCTCCAACATGCCCGAAGAATAATTAAAAAAAGCTCACCAAACCAGCCCTGTGGAAAAACTGAAATGTTGGCAGCAATCGTTTCTGCAGAACACTAATCTTTTCACATTTATACTTGTCATTGGAACCATATTGGCACTTCTCACAATACATACATACCATACATCTTATAATATGTTTATATTACATGTCTATGATTCGACTGTCTTATTGGGAGGTGGAGGAGATGGTGATGGAATTAAACTGGGGCAAAAAGGCTGCAGAGCCGGCGACTGCATCTGCATTTCAACATTTGTAAGAGTGAAGCCACCTGATATGTTGAAGTAGACCTCTGGACATCTCCAGCTGTGTTTGTGGTGACCAAAGCAGGTATTTAAAGCCAAAACATGATCCTGACCCTTTTACTAGTGGTGCCTGAACCTATCCAGCCCACATGCACAACATGAAATTGAGAGTTCCTTCAGAAACTTAGTAACGTGAAGACATTTTCTGTGCTTTGCAGAAACATGAATTGCCAACATTTGTTCTGTTGATTTAGCTGTAGCAAACATTTGCCTAGCAATATTGCCTCTTTCATAAACACACATCAACTATCTACAACTATCTTTAACCTCCAATTTGATCTCCACCAACTTCTGGGAATTGGGTTCAACAATACAGATACTATTTACTAGAGATGCACGATCAGGATTTTGATCACCGATCACCGATCACCAAAAGCAGTATCTGCCGACCCCGATATTGCCGATCACCGATCACAATGTCAAATCCATAAATTCTTCTTTATTGTTGTCTTGTGTAACTTTCATATATTTAATTAATGATTCTTCTTACACAACATTGACATTGTATTATTAAGTATTAAAATTAGGAGATGAGAAAGTATCATGAATTGACCACCGTTTTATTGCAGGCTGAGGCAATGTGCAATATTTCACACTCTAGAGACTCTCTTAGAGACAACTTGGACTCAGCTTACATAGAGTAACTGTAGCTTACTAGTGGGAATGCATGCAGTCAGGATGGGAATTTTGTCATTTTAGGGGCAAGTCCATTTGGCCTGCACTTTTGTTTTCAGGGGCACCAAGGCCACATGACAGGGCACAAAGGCCACTGAGTAAAATGTGTTGATTTACCTTTCAGACTGATACCATAACATCCTAATTTATAATAAGACATGGATTATGTATTAACAAATTTTCTAATACCAAAATCAAGTTAAAGTTACATTAGAAAGTAGTTTTTGTTAAGTAGGGTTAGAGTGAGGTGATTTTTGTGACACCACACTGAATATTAGTGTTATTGAATATTTCTCCCAATAGAAATTCCCCAAAATTATGGCAAAGCACATTTTTTCCAAACAAAAAAATGTAGAATAACAGCAGGAGACCATGGATGTGTGGAGTGATTTTGGTGGCACTACACTCTGAATAATAGTGAAGTTATTGAATTTTTTTGTAGTTTCTCTTTTCAGTGCTGCACTTTGTAGACGGTCCCTGCGCCCTCGTCTCACAGCTGGCTGACCATACAGACCAGAGTTAATGTCCAGACACTTGTTTAGATGAAAATACGGTTGTAGCTCGTTGTCTTCCTCACTACGGTAGGAAAGTTCCGTCGTTTGTGTTTTAACAAGGTTTCACTTATGAGTTATTGATCCGGGAAGTTCGAATCTGTGAATATATTTCCAACTTTACCAAACTAAAACCTACCACATAAGTCAGTTAGTTATCATATCAAAACCGGCTGAGCTCGCTCGCTGTGCTGTAAGTTTCGTACTTCTGTTTTGAGATGCTGCTGCTGTTTGAGAGGCTTTCACGTGAGATCATCGTGATGATGAGACTCCACCTGCTCGAACCGCGGACTCACTGAAGTTACTGTGAGTGACTACTGTGCACTCAGGTGGCTGTAATTAAAGGCAAGCCCGCTACGCTGACCGGGCCAGGGGCACAGAGGCCACTGTGGCTGTACGATGAGTTTTTTTTCACGCTGCATCAAGGCCAAAGTGCGGGGCAACAGCGGCCATGGCCGCCGTGAAATTCCCACCCTGCATGCAGTTAATGCACTGTCTCTATATTGAAACGTCATCTGATCGGCCTGATTTGGCCTGATTGCGATCGGTTGCCGATCGATCGGTGCATCTCTACTATTTACCATCTAAAAGTTACCTTATAGGTGCTGTTGGTGTTATCATTGGTTTAGCTAACTGCTTGTGTGTATTACAGTGAGCTCTCCCCAGCTTCCTCTCTACCTCTCCACATGAATGAGCAGGGGGGTTTCTGCTCTCTGTGCAGACAGGAACAAACAGTCTTTAACAGAGATTCAGTTGGAATACAGAGCTATTTAATTCTTAAAAATTTTGATTTTAACAAGATCACTTACAGCAGCTTTAAATGACTTGAAGAAGCACTTAAATCCACTCTGTTCCTGATGGGTCTCTAAAGCCTCACAAAAGTGCTCATAGAAATCATGGAGGAAAAAGACTTTGGTAGAATGTAAAGAGATGCCATCGCATCATTATATACGTGTACAGGAGACAAAGACATAGCCTGTCCTGAAGTGTGATAGGTTAATTTCTTACTGCAGTACAGTTGATTCCCAGGCTGCTGAGTGTCTTTAGCACCACTTGTTTCCTCTGACGGACATACTGTTGTTCACCAGCACACAGAGACTGGGACCAACGGACGGCTGTCTGGACAGAGTCAAGGACAGCTAACAGAATTAGAGTCTACTGGAAATAATAATAGTGAATAGTACATGTATAATACATTTATGGCCTATATATATATATATATATAATATATATATATAATATTTATATATATATATATATCTATATATATATATATATATATTTATTATATATATATATTATATATATATATATATATCTATTTTATATATTTATATCTATATATATATATATATATATTTGTATATGTTTTATCTATATATTATATCTAGATATATCTTATATATATATATATATCTTTATATATATTTTATCTCTTTATATATCACTATCTATACTCTATATCTATCTCTATTATCTCTATCTATATATCTATATTTATATCTCTTTTATCCTCTATATATCTATCTCTCTATATCCCCTATATATCTCTCTATCTATATCCTCTCCTATATCTCTCTATCTCCCTCTATCTATCTGTTATTCTCTCTCTCTCTTCTATCTCTATACACACACATACACACACTGATGTGACATTTTCATTTCCAACAATAGCCTAGTTTCTGTCTAACTTCCCCTTACCTCAGTGTGCTGACCTACAGAAACCTACAGATGAAGCTGCAACAACTCACTTCAGTTTGACATCTGCTGAGGGGAAGTTAGACAGAAACTAACTGAGGAAGTTGCCAGCTATTATAATACATATTATTGCTAAATGGTGCGGGTTATTTTCAATACATTCTGTAGTCAAAGAATTTCAAATACGTTACTTGGTAATGACCAGCTACTTACCATGAAATTAGTGGACCTGTCAAATAAAGTGTCACTGAAATACAAGTCCAACAAAAAACAAGGACAAGAATGTCACTGTATTGCCATAATCGCTGATTAGAGTGTTTGTTTAAAGGTCCCATATTATACTGTTTTTCAGCAATTTCACACAGCTGTCAGAAGTCCAACAACAATGTACTGGAAATGTATTGCCCCATCCGTGATCCTGAATTTTAGCTGTATAAAAGTTGCACAAGTGAGCTCTACTGAGAGCAGGCTGTTTCTGTGCCTGCACCTTTAAATGCTAATGAGCTCTGTCTGTCAACTGCCTGCCTTGCCTGTTACACGCCCCTCTCAGGGAGAGGATGCTGCTTAAGCTAGCGGTAGCATATTTCAGCTGCAGGATATTTCAGAATGGTTAGTGTGTCTGAATATGTTACTTAGTTTGTTCGTATGTGTTGTTACAGGTACAACCATGTAGCTAACGGCTAACAGCTAGCGAAAGCTGTGTTTGACTCCAACACAGTCTCCAAACTCTTGGACACTGTTCGCCAGTCTGTACGTGTCTCCAGACTTTTTACTGTGACAACCAAGCTCCCTCGTAATATTATTAACATTAAATTAGCTTCAAACGCCATTGCAACGCGGACTGAAGCGGCGCTAACTAGTTAGCCAATTTCAAGCTGACCTCACCGTGCTCATGGGCAACTGAAAATATTATTCAAACGCGGCGACACTTACCTGTGGCTCAAGTGCAGTTGCTGGGTCCCGTATGTTTGGGACTGATCCTTCTACGAGGGTCAGTGTCGAGGCAAAGCCAGCTTTGTACTGACCCTCGTTACTGAAGCAGTCCGACGTGAAGTGCACACACATACAAACTAACGGGAAGCGTAGCCGGCACGTTGTCATTAAAAATTAAATGCAACCACTGTCTCTTCAGCAGTACTGTAGCTGGGACAGAATATGGGCACTTACGTTGATTTATACAACCAACAACAGAACAATTTGCTTGTCTAGCTCTGAGCAACGACATTGCAAAACACTACTAGCTTACTGCTGGACACATCGAACTTCACCTCGGGGATGGACGCCCCCCTCTCGGATATCTGCTATCATCAGACAGAGGAGGCCGGCCTATGAACAGCTCTCCTTTCATTACGTAACAAAAGGAGCTGAATCTAAACAGCCTGTAGGAGCGCTGTTTTACCAGTGGGTGGCCTGCAGAGAAAATGCAGGACTCGTTTGCTTTCCTCATTCTGGGAGTTGGTAGGCTCAGGGAGGACCAGTTTATATATGTAGAGACCAGAGAAAACAAGTTTTTCATAATATGGGACCTTTAAGTGTAGCAGTTTTTCACATAATGAAAGGGATTTTTTTCCACATTTCCACTTGGAGTAATTCAATACAACTATCCTCACTTGTTGCCATGACAGTCAAATTATAAATGACATGTTTTTTGTTTAGTTTTCTGTCAGTATGCTTCTGTTGCACCTGACATGAAAACAGTCACACAGACACAGTATCAGCGTAGCAGGATGTGGAAAATTAAATAGTTTTGAATTCAGTAATCAGTGTATGGCAGAGAACAGGATGTGAGGGGAGGGGAGATTCCTCTTCACCTAAGGTATGGAGGTTTATTAGTATAAGAACAGGTCAGGGAGTCATATGAGGGGGGATTCTCTCTGCCTGAGTTGTTTACAGGAAGGTAGATTTACATTCAAATAAAACAGCAAATGGTCACTGTCCTGGGCAAGGCATGATCACACAATTCTGTTGTATTTAACTCGGAAACATTTAGAAGACTGCAGAGAACACACTGGATCTTCTTTCCATGCAGCATTAAAGAGATCTGATTCATCATGCTGAGTCTAAATTTATTTGGAGAATTAGCTCAAACAAGGAGAATTTCCCTTATGTATACCTGATTTATATATGCATTTTCCTGGTGAATGTCAAGAGACAGTTGATTATACACATCATTCTTCTCAAGTACAAACTACTAAAAATCCGTTGCGATGTGTGTCTCACCTCAGAAGCTGCTGCCTTTGCCTCCATGTTGTCCTCTGATTGTGCTATTGCTTCTGAAATCACAAGCAAAAGGCAAATCAATGAGGCTGAAAAACCTGTATGTCCAGTCTGCATGTCGGGGCGTGGATAGGACCATCAATGTCTAAAATAATGCTGTAGGTTTATCCACACAGTCGTAAAAGTCCTGCACTTGTCTGACTTCATTCACAGTTATACTTCTGATCAGATGTTGCTGCATTAAAATGGTTTCTTTCTTTGTGGAGCTGCTCAGGCTTCAGACAACAAGGTATGCGTGTGAATTTGCACGTAGAGAAACACAAGCATGCACACACACAGTCAGGCCAGGGCATGTACCAGAAGCAAATCACACACATCAAATTCTAGCACACGCAGACGCGCACACACACACACACACACACACAAGCTTGTTAATTTCTACCATGTGCTCACTGCTGAGGGAAAGAGCAGGCTGAAAAACAAGAAACCCCAACCCCCCAACCAATCACAAACACACACACACACACACACACACACACACACACAAGCTTGTTGATTTCTACCATGTGCTGAGGGAGAAACTTCTAAGCAAGCTTCAGATGTCTAATTCGAAACAGGCTGAGCAACAAGAAATGAAGTCGATTAAGTGCTCCCAAACACAGGCATAAACCCCCACCAAACCAACCAATCACAAACACACACACACATATACATTCTTTCTTGCCTCACAACACTTCTTATCTCTGTTGCTGCTGGCCGACGGCTCAATCATAATTGAGTCCTGATGTCAGATCAATCACATGATCATTAGCAGAGTCAGTGTTGTTCTCTTAAGTAATGATAGATTGTATCAACAACAAAATAGAAATATTTGGATGCTGTAGAGCGCTGATGGCTGAGTGGGTGGAGCTGGACTTAAAATCCAACAGGACTTGCCTAAGGAGGTTCAAGTCATGTCACAGTGTCTGTCAGAAGTCATGGTTATTGATGGGAGAAGTCCTCACATCCTTCAGTTAAGTAAAAGTACTCCATTGCAAGAAAATGTCCTTCAATCAACACACTGTAGAGTAAAAATGGTGGCTTCGATATCAATCATGTCATGGGACATGTAACTGTCTCAGAGACAGTTTGATGTGTTTGTTGTGTATGTTTCTGTTATAAGTAGAAGATCATTTAAGCCATGTCTAAAAGATATTTGACATAAGTATAACTATATATTGCAGAGCATTTTGGGAAATGTGAGGTCATGTGGTGAGGTCATTTCAGTGGCATTTTGGGTAAGAACAGAGCGGTTGTCGATGAAGAAGCCACTCCAGAGATAAGTTGCTCTACATGTGGTCCAAGAGGCGCACACGGTAATTTCCTTTGTATGTTTAATGGACACTGGCTTATGTACTGTATGTGATTTTTGAAACCTTAGTTTTTTATTTTTGTTGTAGTTTTCACGGTGTTTGGGTGTCTGCTGAGTCAGAGAAAAGGAGCAAATAAACCCTGAAAAGACATCTGTATGAATTGTGACCATTATATAACTGTCCTAAACCATCAGGAGACATCAGAGTGCAACGTTGTCTCACATCCCCGCAACAAGCTACAAGCTACAGGCTACGACGAGCAGCAGTGTTTCCCATCATGCAGCAAGCTACAAGCTACTACGAGCGGCGGTGTTTCCCATCCAGCAGCAAACTACAAGCTACAGGCCACAGTCTACGACGAGCAGCGGTGTTTCCCATCCTGCAGCAGGCTACAAGCTACAAGTTACAGGCTACTGATGAGTGGCAGTGTTTCCCATCGTGCAGCAAGCTACAAGCTACTATGAGCAGCAGTGCTTCTTATCCTGCAGCAAGCTACAAGCTACGGGCTACTGATGAGTAGCGGTGCTTCTCATCCTGCAGCAAGCTACAGGCCACAGGTTACAGTGAGTGGCGGCATCGTTGCTATACATCCGGCAGCAGCTACAGGTGTCACTGGACACTCCGTGGAGCAGCTTCAGGTTACAACGTGAGTCCTCAGGTTAGACTTTGCAATTATTATGCCTCAGGATGTTGATGGATAGAACATAAGCTATCGTTTAAGTGGTATCGCAGCTAATCATTTGATGTTTGCATACTTAACTATTGACATGGGTTACAGTGATACCCCCTGCAGAGAGCATCATGGGTGTTATGTTGAATTATCTATAAGAGTCCATTAGAGGGCGGACTGAGACCGTTTAAGTGGCCAAGGTTCATATTATGCCTGCAGTAGAAGTAGAAGGCTGACGGCACGTAGCCAGAGTTGTACATGTGCTATGCTGCAAGTGGTTCAGTAAAGACCTTTTTGGAAAGACCATTTTCGTGTGGACAGTGGATTATTTATTAAGATACAACATCTTTTTTGCGACGAGGATTAGTCTGGGGTGGACAGCCGTCAGAAGGACAAGAAAAAAAAAAAAAACAGACGAGGGAGTTTGTTAAATGTCCGGAGCTAGCAAGGACTGCAATTAGTCGTTGGCTAAGAAGAGAGGTATGGCTACAATTGGCACACTAGCAGCGATTGACCTCAAGAATCAGACCTGGGACGAGTATACTGTAATACCTGAGCAATTTTTCGTGGCCAATGAAACAGATGATGCAGACAGGCAAAAAGCTATACTGATAAGTGTCGTAGGAGCGTTGACCTACAGCATGATGGGCAACCTCCTCAGCCCAGACAAGCCGAAAGATAAATCCTTCCAAGAGCTTGTACTACTGATGTAAAATCACTTTGATCCAAAGCAAAGCGAAATTGTGCAAAGGTACAAATTTGACTCTCGTAAAAACGAGCCCAACGAGACAGTCATGAAATATGTGGCCGAGCTACGCCGTTTAGCACAAGATTGTAACTACGGCAACATCCTGCAACAGATGTTAAGAGACAGGATCGTGTGTGGGATCAATGATGACAGAACCCAGAGGCGTCTCCTGTCAGAAACCAGGGTTCGTACACATTTCGTTCGTACACGTTCGTCAAATTCAAGCACTTTTCAAGCACTTCTAAGGGTAATTTTCACATTTTTCCAGCACCTTATCGCTGGGGTAAAATACATATCTACAGGAACATATATACTCATACTTATTTTTTTTTCACTTTTTTATCACAATTATGTACATTGTATTATGCTGCAAACATTTAAAATTATGTTTCATAACAGCAAAAAGTTTAGAAATTAAAGGTGAACACAAAGTTTTATCCAAAAAAGAGGGAAGCCACTTGGCGTTCTTCAGGCACACTTGCACCGAGACAAAGAGAGACCTGAGAGCACCCAGTAATTTCCTTTTTTAACATACATTTTTATGTTCAAAATGCAGTGTTGGGAGTAACACGTTACAAAAGTAATGCAATTACTGAAGTGCATAACTTTTTGCTGTAACGCAGTAATGTAAGGCATTAAAAAAAAAAAAGGTAATATTTTCCTCGGTACAAATCTCAGTAACGCACGTTACAGTGCATTTTAAACCCAAAATTAAGTGGTGTGTTGTTTTTATACAAATTTGCCAACACCGCAAGATTAGCAGGGGAGGAAAAATCTGTGCAAATGTTTACACAGTAATATTATAATGTAATAAAGTTACTGAAATGACAGTAACAAGTAATAAATAAATAATGTGATACATGTTTGGAGTAACTTGCCCAACACTGTCAAAATGTGTCACCTATCTGTAAGAAGTCTTGGCTTCCATCTAATTTTACTTTAATAGAAGTAAGTAATGAAAAGTGGAGAAAAGTGAACATTCCCTTTTCACACTTCCACTCCTTCTCCTCAGCCATACTTCTCTATTGCTACCAGGCTGCATGTGTGACGACACACAGGCCACAGACTGCATGTGTGACGACACACAGGCCACAGACTGCATACAGACAATCAAGCACTAACCTAACGAGGTCACGTAACATGATTAATGGTGCGTTAATTATTCTTTAGCATATTATGGTTTCCATATTAATATATTAATCACATGCGTTAACGCGTACGTTTTTTCTATAGTTTAGTAGTTTATGTCTATAATTAACATGTTAACTTGGACAATAATAATTGTTGTCTGTAAAAACGCTAATTTAGCAAACGTTAACGGTTAACATAAACAAAGTGTTAACGTGCAGCGTTGGCCTTAGTTACTCAAGTCTTAAGTTAACTTACATTTCATGTGACTGGAGCGCAGACTCTCCCATTGCACAAATCATCAAATCGTTTTTGCAGACTTTGCATGAGGCCACTCTTTGATTCAGTCCTTATCTTAACCATAGTTTGTAGTTATCATTTTCAAGCCAACACTCGTTAACACATGAGCCTCCCGGCATTTTGTCATCTCCTGCCGTCTCTCTTCGAAGGGGGCGGGGCGGGGTCACACACAGACCAGCAGGTCGCAGAGAAGAGCAGAGAGGCTCAGCGGAGCCCAGGAGGAAACATCTCCACATACGGTTCTCTTACTGATTTTATTTCTCCTTGTTATAAGCAAACTATCAAATCTGATCTCAATTTTGTGAAAGAAACAGAGTTTTAAGCACTTTCAAGCACCTAAACTAAAATCCAAGCACTTTTCAGACCTTGAAAACACAACATTGAAATTCAAGCACTTTCACAGATTTCAAGCTCCCGTACGAACCCTGTTATTTAAATACACAATATGTCATTTGTGCCTGCTAGGGGTCTCTCTATCAAAACATGTTGTGTGGGGAGGGCCAAAACTGAGCTGCTTACAGCAGGCCAGCTCTCAAGTGAGGGTCAGGGGCAGAGCCAGACCTTCTGGAGGAATATACATCTAGAATCACATTGGATTCTGCTCTAATCCAGAGAAGTGTACATTTTAAGGTTCTTTTTCCAAAACAACATAGCCTACCGAAATTAAAAGCATGGTAGCTACCACATAGTTTGAGACTCAGGGATGTGCTTGGTTGGAGGTGGTTGGAGGTGTTACCTTTCCATTGGAAAGGTTAACCCCTCAGGTTTTTTCTAGAAGTGTAAGTGTGATTCTATGAGAGAGCGATGGTTCTGTTTCACTCCAGTTCCGTTCCGATACCACTCTCCACAAGTCTAGGGCATGCACAAGTCCACACAGACTCACGTGTGCCTTCAAGGGTTAGCCTACGTCAGAGGTCATTCGTTGAGAGATGGAGTTTGTAAAATATTTCGAAAAGCAAGCAGACAGGTCATATAGGTGCAATGTCAGGAATTGCTCCCAAATTTAAATTTGAGCGAGCGTGGAGCGATTTCACCGGAGCTGAATTTAATTTTAGGTGAGCGGAGAGCGGTCTTTGAGCAGAGCTGTCTGGTATAACTTTGAGCGATGGAGCGGAGGAGTGAAGGAGCGAACACCCACGTAAGCGTCTGCAGAGGATTGAACAAAACCAAATTGCAAATGCAACATTATGGAGCTGTGCTGGTGTTGCCCTAGCTCATAACATCAGTGACCTCCAGAAATCCCTGAAGCACCCCTTCCACTGTTGGAAATCTGGCTAGACACAATTAATATCCTCTAACGATGGGCTGAGCACCAAAAGGAGAACAAAGGGGAGGTTCATCAGATTACAAAGTCAAGTAACAATTCCACAATTTCAAAACACTACTTTAAAACTCAAACTGTTACATTGCACGTTCATAACGATATTTAAACATTTTTTTCTGCCCAAAACATCACTTGTACCATCTACAGAGCATCAGTGAAGTGAGATGTCTGCACAGAGCCCAAAGGATGCTAAACGACAAGACCCACCAAAACACAGTCTGTTCACCCTGCTGCCAACAGATACAAATGTATTTGCTGCCATACCACCAGATTACAGAGCAGCTGTGAGGCTTCTTAACTTACCCTCAACACTGCATCATCAAAATGAGTTAGTCTTGTGACGTATAAAGGGGCTACAACTCAACATTTTGATGTACAACCCTTTGTTTTAGAATGACAGATGAACCCTGAACCTTGATAAGTCCTCCCAAAGGTGTTCAGTGGGTTAAAGGTCAGTCCTTGGCAGATCAATTAAATTCCTTCACACCAAGGTCATCTAACCATGTCCTTATGGAACTTGCTTCATGCATAGGGGCACAGTCATGTTGGTACCGGAAAGGGCTCTCCCCAAACTGCACTTGTTTGGCTCATCATGTAAAGCATGATTCATCCCTTCAAAGGACATATTTTCACTTTCATTTCCAGCATGCTTTACATCATAGGTAAGTAACAGGCAGGCCGCAGGTCAGAGTCTGGAACCAGACGCCGTCCGATACAGACCTGGACCTATAGTCAATAAATTATTTAAGTATTTCAAATTTTGACCGGGGGCTTCTATTTTGACCAGTGCAGTTTTTGTAGACTTTACGGTACTAATTTAGCGGCTCGGGAAATCCACAAACCAATTGCATGCAAATTAAGCTATACCATGTGATATTGTGACTCTGAATGCAGAGAGATCAAAGAGGTGAGAAGAGAGTGACAGATTGAGAGATGAGTGGGGATTGGGATATAAGAGGGAAAGAAAGAGAAACTGTAAAACTGTTCATATGTCAAATGTGTTGAGACCTATCTGTTGTAAAATTGGTTGATACTGATGTGAAACTTTAACAAAGAAAAAGGGAAACTCAAGCTGCTGCTATACTTTTTTGCACAGTTCCTATGCTAATTTAGCTTTCAGAGGCAGTTTGAAACTCTGTTGTAAGTGATGCAGCAGATTAAAGGTGCGTCAGCACTCGCTGGCCCTGCTCTGTGCAATTGCGTGGTTGACTGCTTTATGGCTGAGCTGTTTTTGCTCTCAAATCACATGTTGGGAATCGTTATTGATTATTGATTATTGATTAATATGTTATTATTAATTAATTACAAATTATTATAGTTGATTAATGAAACCTAGGTAACTATGAGTCATTAATGAACACGGGGCACCACCCTGGTATCAGGGATCAATAATCAAATGATTTACCTTTTAGTCTCATAGCCTGAAAGTTAGTCAACTTGTCAATACTATGAAAATATCAATAATTAGACAAGAGGGAAGGTGTGAATCCGAGCACTGACCATCTCAACCAGGAGTTATTACAATATGGGACTGTGCAAAATAATCACAGATGCTGCTCAGTTAAAATCAACAGTGTTTATTAAAGCTTTTCTCCACAGAACAAACCACCTACTTTAACAAACAACAGTTTCCTTCAACAACTAGCAACATCAAAACATAAGCAAGCCAAACAGATACCTGGGTGGAGTCATGTGTGTGTGTGTGTGTGTGTGTGTGTGTGTGTGTATGGCAGGAAGTCCCCAATAAAGACTACAAAGATGGCCAAACGTGGCTTGGGAAGTCACGTTCGCCGGACTACAAATTAGTGGGCGTGACTTGGGAAGTCTCGTCAGAGAGACTACAGGAAACACTGGACGTGACTTTGTGTCACGCGAGAATGCGAATTCCGAGATGATGAATTCAGATTCACTGATTCATATACCTGGAAGTCAAAAATGGCGGCAGTGACTGTATTGACCAAAGGTGATCACTACACGTGCGCGCGTGGTTTGAACAAAGGCAGCGGTTGCACCGTCTTTGATCTCGTGTGCGGTTTGGTCACACGAGGGGTGAATTTACAGGGATGATAGCCACTGTCCCAAAAAGGTAACCGTGCTACCGGGGAAGTCTGTCTTTAAAGTCAATAAAGGGAATATGCTGGACACACGTCTTATGTTATAGCGGGGTTGTTAACTATAAGTTTACAACAAATCGCCCTAAAGAGTACGTGTATCTAGGCGTGTGCGTGTGTGTGTTAGTAAAAGAGGGAAGAAGCTAAGCGGGCTTAGCAGTCAACAAAGAAACAAACACAACGACCATGTGGTGCACAGCGGTCGTTTCTCCCTTGGACAGTGGCCGGCAAGTGAATCGAGGTTCGTGTATCGTCCGCTGATCGAGCGGGAATACGACGTATTGTGGTCACACACGGCAGCAAGACCGTACAGGCTGGATTAGCCTGAATGAGCTCCTAGCGAGTGTAGCAAACACAGTTAGCACACAGTACGGGTAACCGTAAATCGGACTCTGCGATCCTTTCACAACAAAATAAAAAGCACAACAAAGAAAAACACGCTATATACTATCTGTTTCTGCCCAAACAAAAGCCTCTTACTTGCTTGCTGCTTGTTGCAGTAGCGTGGGTGCCCGTCTAACTCGGAGCTCCAACTCGTTCGGGAGGCGAGCGTGGGATCAGCGTTAGCGTCCTAAACTGCTGACGGCAGGCTGTTCACAGTGATATGTCGACTCGATGGAAGGGACGGACCTCGGGGATCTAGTCTCCCTCTAAAGATACTCTCTTCCTTCTGCAGGCGGTGAGGAAACGGCTGGGTTGTACAGCGTTCCTCTCGGGATCCAAAACAATTATGATGAACATTCGAACAAAAATGAAAGTGAAACAAAAACAGTCTCTGTCTCGTCCAGTGAGGAGGACACTGAAATTAGCTCAAGCAAAAATGAAAAACGTTTCTCAAAGTTGTACCCTTATGGCAGCAGTTGCGTGAAACCAAAGTCTCTTCACAACATAAGCTCCCGGAATACAAAGAGCAGGATTGCTCCGTGACCTTTTTAATGTGGGAGTGACGTCATTGTGATCCTGGCGGAGCTTCCGGGCTCACAGCCAATAGGGACCGGGTGACGTCTTGGGGGCAGGTCAACCTGGTCATGTTTTTCGCACCTGGTGGGCCTTTTACCCTGTTCTTTGTTCGGTAGTTCCTCATGTGATGCCCTAGAAGTTAGGCTTCTGGCTTCAACTACAGGCCTCTCTTGGTCTCTTTGTTTGAGACATGTGCATGAGGGCACGAGGCCCAACACACAATTACAGCACTAAACAGTTTTGTTTGTTTCTGTCCAACTGGTTAAGACCTTTGAACTTAATGCTTTTAAACATAATGTACCAGGTTTCTATTTTGTGTTTCTTTTAAAACAGCAAAGAACCTGCTTTGAAACGTTGGTTTTCTTTTACTGTCTTTTCTTTTATAATCAAATCAGGTACCAGACGCCGCCTCCGCCTGTGACGCCACCTGTGACGCCGCCTGTTACGCACGCCGGGACTTCCGTGAGCTCGATAGCTGTATTTACTGTGTCTCTCTCCTTCTCCGTCTATCTTAGCTGTTTATTCTTCTTCGATTTCTTAGTCTTCATAGTCATACAAGTGTTGTACCGTAGCTAACGCTAGACTTTGTGTACCTGTACGTATTTTGTTGAATTGAGCCTCTTTTACTGGGTAGTTTGTTACTGCCCGGTTAGCTTCCTCAAACTAGCTTAGCTCATTCCTTCTCTGCCTCTCACCGCAGTCAACACAGCCTCGATAAACAAGTGTTACGATGGCCTGTGCTGACTGTTCTGCAGTTACTGATAGGGTGTCTCTATTAGAGAGACGTGTCCGTGAGCTAGAGCAGCTTCTTTTAGCTAGAAACACGGACACTGCAGATAGTGTTAGCCCCGGGCCTGATAGCAGGCCTGATAGCCTTAGCACCAGCCCAGTCTCGTCGGCAGCTGCTGTGGAGTTTGTTCCTGCTCGGCCGAGGCGTAGGAGAGGGCGCAGGAGCAGGTCACCAGTTGCGTGGGGTGGTCAGCAGTCACCCCTCCTGACTGCTAACCAGTTTTCTGTCCTTGCTAGCCCAGTTGCTAGCACGGCTGGCTCGCGTGCCTCCCCAGCCCCGGCCGACGGGGCTAAACTCCACACGCTAGTGATAGGGGACTCCATTACCCGCCACGTTAAGCTAGCGTCGTCAGCCACTGTTTATTGTTTACCTGGGGCCAGAGCTTCCGACATAGAGGCTAATCTTAGGGTGCTGGCATCACGCAGGGCTAAACAGGGAACTCAGGCACACAGCACCACAAGCTACAGCAACATTGTAATTCATGCTGGCGCCAATAATATTCGTCAGAAGCAGTCTGAGATTACAAAAGCCTAGCCAGGACTTTTCAGGCTGCAAGAAAGATGTGTCGGCATCGATTAATTGTCTCTGGTCCCTTACCCCAGCGGGGTAATGATGAGACATACAGTAGGCTTACAGCTATGAACCGCTGGCTGGCGCGTCACTGTAGGGAGCAGGGATACAGGTTCGTGGATAACTGGCCCTCTTTCTGGGGTCGCCCCCACCTGCTGAGAGCAGACGGCCTTCATCCTACTGGAGTCGGCGCTGCTGGTTTGTCTAGCAATATAGACAGGTGTTTGAAGCAGGTTTGACACAAGGGATGTAACACTCAGCAGGTCGCAGGTCTCTAGAGAGCCTGCTAGTGTTATTGTTAGTGCTGGTATGGAGTCCACTAGCCTAGTTAACATGGTTGGTCAGGGACATAGCACAGAGTACCAGACTGATAGCTTAGTTCATAACATTGAGACTGTCACCTTCCCTTGCCACTTTTCCATTGAATCATCCTTAAAATGTGTAAATCATAAAAATCTAATCTTGATCTCCACCTCTGACAGTGGGGAAATGTCTCAGCAAGCACCTTACACAGTCTAACATAATAAAATACCAAAGCTAATCACTACTGCATCCCGTCATCCCTTCCCGCACAGGCAGCCAAAACCTACTACTACAAAAAGGTACCTTGTTCCAATTCCTAAATTATCTACCATAAGCTCCACCAAACGGCCGGTCACTGGAAACTGCTCCAATGAGCTTAAAACCCTCAAATTTGGTTTTATCAATATTAGATCACTGTCAACCAAAGCCTTACTGATTAATAATTTGATCACTGAGCATAAGCTGGACATGATTGGTTTATGTGAAACATGGCTGAAACCAAATACCTTTCTGCCATTAAATGAAGCCGCTCCTCTTGACTATAACTACGCCCATGTTGCTCGGGCCTCTAAACAGGGGGGAGGTGTTGCTCTAATCTACAAATCTATTCTCAGCCTAAGCTCCAACCAGGATATTAAATTTACTTCATTTGAGGCTATGGTTTTAAAACCATCCTCATCAAATAGTAACAGCCTTGTCCAGGGAACAGGCTTTCACCTGGTTGTACTGTACAGACCTCCAGGGCCTTACTCCCAGTTCCTAGAAGAATTTGGTGAATTTATTGCAGATCTTGTGACTCGTTCAGATAAAATCCTAATCATTGGGGATTTCAATATTCACTTAAATAAGCCCTCTGACCCTCTAGGGAAAGCTTTTTTGAGACTTCTTGATATTTCCAACTTTATTCAGCTTGTCCATGAACCCACTCATTCCAGCGGAAACACTCTGGATTTGATAATTTCCCATGGAATTGATGTGTCAGCCCTGAATGTCGCTTCTGTCTCCTCTGCTGTGTCGGACCACTTCTCATTACATTTGAAGCGTCATTAGCCTGTCCGTATGTCCATGACACAAATGTTGTTACTTCTCGTCATATCAGCCCGGCAATCACAGCGACGCTCAGTGATAAAGTGCCCAGGGTCCTGGCTCCCTTTGCGACTGTGACAAAACATGTGGAAAGCCTCACGAATTAAGTGAATTCCATACTGTTTCGCTCCTCGATTCTGTGGCACCGGTCTCTACCAGGACAAGACAACCAAAGAAATCTACTCCCTGGTTTACTGACGAAACCCGAGATCTCAAGCAGGCCTGCAGGAAAATGGAACGAGTGTGGCGTAAATCCAAACTGGAGGTTTTTCATCTTGCCTGGCATGATAGTGTACTAAACTATAAGCGTGCTCTAAATACTGCTAGAACTGCATATTTCTCCAGCCTAATAAACAATAATAAACACAATCCTAGATTTCTCTTTAACACTGTGGCTAAACTTACTCAAAAACCACAGTCGGTGAGCTGTGCACCCTTTAATGCAAATGATTTCTTAGATTTCTTTTGCAATAAAATTGATGAGATCAGAATTAAAATTAACTCATCATCTCTGGCATCCTCGTCAAACCTTGTCAAAAATTGTCCTGCTGCCGATTCTCAGTTAGTCTCAGCTCTAAACACTATCTCTAAAAATATCTCCCTTCAGATACTGTCTAAAATTGTCTCATCCTCTAAACCAATTACCTGCGTCCTGGACCCCTTTCCGGCAAAACTGTTTAAAGAACTATGGCCAGCACTGGGACCTACAATGTTAAATATTGTTAACTCATCTCTCATGACTGGTGTTGTCCCCTCTAGTTTTAAGTCTGCTGTGGTTAAGCCTCTACTTAAGAAACCACACCTCGACCCAGGACCACTAAACAACTATCGACCAGTATCCAACCTTCCCTTCTTCTCGAAAGTCTTAGAAAGAGTCGTGTCCCAACAACTTTCAGGCTACCTACTCAATAATAATCTCCTGGAACCTTTTCAGTCAGCGTTCAGAGCCTGTCACTCCACTGAAACCGCCCTTACTAAAGTGGTAAATGACATTCTACTTACCTTAGACTCTAACTCGACCTCAGTGCTCATGTTACTGGATCTCAGTGCTGCATTTGATACTATAGATCATGGCATACTGTCAGACAGACTTGAAAGTGTGGTTTCTGGGCTTCTCTTCTTTAAGGTGTCGGCGTGTAGTTTGATCATAAAAGGAGTCTGCGGAGTCAAGGCGGGTGGAATGAAGAAGCAATCTTTATTGAAACAAAATCTAGCGCCTTGAGTCCCGATCAGAAGCGGCCGTGTTCTGATATTATCAAATCTGTGGACAAAACAATGCCAAAAAATGCTCTGCCCTCTGCTCCTTCAAAACCTCAGCCTTGGCTTCTTAGGAGGTTTTTCAAGTGCCACCCCTGTTTCTTTCCCTGCACAGGCCTTTAGAGCCCCTTTCCCAGTAAACACCCACTTCTTCTAATTGGTTATTTTGGCATATTATCCAATAGCCTAAAAGAGGAGTTGACCTGTTTCTCTACTCTTCTCCCCTAACTCATCTGACCTGGCTGCTGTCAACTGTAGGTCTTGTCCCCAAAATGACCCAAATGGGTTCCCCATCCCTCTATGGGAACATAAACGTTTGGGCATCTCCCACCATTTGGACGGGGCCAACTTCAGGTTTTAGTACTTTATGATGGCCTGCCGTCTACTAACCTTTAGCCTTCACCAGTTGAAAAACTACTTTAGGACCCCTGGAGCTGTGAGCCTCACTCTGTCTGCACTCTTTAACTCATATGAGGAGAAACAATTAATCATCATTTAATCTACACTAAGTAAATTCAAATATCAGAATGTGTTGCCATCCAGACACCTCATAAGTCAATTTGGCATCTCTGGCCTGGCCCTAGCCTGGCTAAAATCGTACCTGTCCGAAAGAACACAATGTGTTTCCTACAATGGTACGTCATCAATTTTTACTGCTGTGAAGTATGGAGTTCCCCAGGGCTCTGTTTTGGGCCCTTTGCTCTTCTCTTTATATATTTCACCTCTCGGCCAAATTATTCGGAGCTATGGGAATACATTTCCACTGCTATGCGGACGACACTCAGCTGTATGTGCCCTTAAAAGCTGATGACAAATCGCAAATCACGAAGCTAGAGACCTGCCTATATGCAGTGAAGAAGTGGATGTCAGAAAACTTCCTGCTCCTAAATTCGGAAAAAACTGAGATGCTGGTCATCGCCCCCGCCAGACAGAGACACCATGTTGACCAGGTGACTGTAACTCTCGTCAACTGTGTTATTATTCAAAGCTCAACTGTCAAGAATCTAGGTGTTACTTTTGATTCTACACTCTCCTTTGATCAGCACATCAAATAAATTACCAAGATCGCCTTCTACCACCTGCGCAATATAGCTAAAATTAGGTCCTTCCTGTCCACCGCGGATGCAGAGATCCTGATTCATGCCTTTGTTTCGTCTAGGCTTGATTACTGCAATGCCTTATTTTCAGGTCTTCCATGTGAGAGCACCAAAAGTCTTCAAATGGTTCAGAATGCTGCAGCCAGAGTCTTAACACGTACAAGAAAATTTGATCATATTACACCAATCTTAGCATCTCTGCACTGGCTCCCTGTTCATCTAAGATCAGACTTTAAGGTGCTGCTGATGACATACAAAACTGTACACAGCCTTGCCCCATCGAACATGTCAGATCTCATTAAACCATATATTCCAACTCGGGCATTACGCTCTCAAAATTCAGGGCTCCTGCTGGTTCCCAGGATAAAGAAGAAGTCAGCTGGCTGCAGGGCTTTTTCCTATCGGGCTCCTTTCCTCTGGAATAACCTCCCAGCTGACATCAGACAATCTGGCTCTGTTGACGCCTTTAAATCTAATCTCAAAACTCACTTCTTCGATTTAGCCTTTAATTAGCCCTGATATCAACTGTAAGCTTCTTCAGTGGCTAGGTGTCAGTCTCAATGAGTTCCTATAGTACTAGAGTTACACTGTGCTGCCGACGAGAAACAATCTGTTTTTTCTGATAAATACTGCATTTCTCTAACCTTTGTTTTTGTTGTCTGTTCCCACAAGCTGCAAGCTGTGTCACTCTCTGTAGCTTTCTCCTCCCCTCCTCTTCTCTCTCCTCCTTCTCTTTCTCCTCCTCCCCTCTTTCTTTCAGGCTCCCTTCTGATGGACCACGGCCCCCTGGGACCATCTACCATTTCCGGGCTCCTGCTGCCTTGAAATACTGGCTGATCTGGATCGTCACACCCCGGGCTCTGCTGGATCATTGCTCTCCTCTGCTTCACTATCTCCTCATATCTATATTTCTGTTAATCTTGATGCCTCTCTCTGTCTATTACTAATTATGTTGTGTGGCCTGCCCTCTTCCAGGTCATCATGGTGGACAGGAGGTCGTCTGGCTCGGGCTCCACTTGGTGATGTCTCGTCCTGCTCGGTCATCTCCTGGTTCCACTAACATTGCATAACTTGTATCAGATCTTCTGTTGATGTACCTTGTAAACTGTGAATTGTTGCTCTTTTCTGTACACGCAACATCTATTGCATGTCTGTCCGTCCTGGAAGAGGGATCCTCCTCTGTGGCTCTTCCTGAGGTTTCTTTCATTGTTTTTTTTTACCTTGTTAAAAGGTTTTTTTTCCATCAACATGTGAAGTTTTTCCTCACTCAAATCGAGGGTCTAAGGACAGAGGATGTTGTTCACTGTACAGATTGTAAAGCCCACTGAGGCAATGTGATTGTGATTTTGGGCTATATAAATAAAATTGATTTGAAAAAAATTGATTTGATTTACCAGTTGTAAACTAAAGAGCAGGCAGCTGGGGGGTGGGCTGTGGAGAGCTGTGTCGGTCTCCTTAATGACCAATTCTGAGTTGACCGACAGCCCACTACTTTTTTGTTACTTGTCAATAACCAAGGAGTACAGATACTGATACTGATAAGACAAAGACAATTAAACAGTTGCCCTGCTTATGTTTGGTCACAATACATAGGGATGTCTTATCATTCAGTGAATATGCAGTAAAAGTACAGTGCAGGCAGTTTCAGCAGGAAGCCTGAAGAATTGTCCAAGAGCAGCAGAGCCGCCATGCTGAAAACTCCAACTGACAGAGGCAGTCAGGCCTGCTGCAGCACATGGACCAACAATGCTGAACTCAACCAAGTTTTTCCAATTAGTTTTACTCCACCAAAATCTATCTTCTCTCTATAGATTTAGCTTGTTTTTTTTTCTATATAAGTAGGTTCCTTTTTTCTAAGTTACACAGAACTGAAATATACAATTAATTAAAAGAAAAATAACAATAATAATAATAATAATAATAATAATAATAATACAATAGTTACATGTAGTAATCCAAAAAACCGTTATGTTAGCTTAGCATGGCAGACACATAATGTTACTGAAATATTACTGCTTATTAGTACAGGTCATGAAGGTTCTCAAAGATCCTTTCAGGTCGTTGAGACAATAATGTTCTTTTATAGTTTTTGAAAATATAATTTTTGACAAAATAATTTGTCACAGTTTGCGTCAACAGTAATGTTTTACTTGGTTTAGCTTTTTTTGTTGTGGATTAAAGGTTATCAATATTTTTTGCTGATGAAATTAAGCTGGGGTTGGTGAGATTGTAGCCAAGTTTTGAGTAGCATTGTGTGCAGGCAGGCAGGCAAATGTAGTAGATGGACATGTAGCCGTGCAGTCTTTTTATACAGGCTGAATAGATGATTGAAGAGCCACAGTTACTGGACTTCTATCTTAAATTTGCCAGAGCATTTGATTTATTGATTGATGTCTGGGTGTTGAGAGATTTTCTACAAATATAAAATGCGTCTAGAATAACTTATACTAACCCTACCTTTAACACAGCACTTTAAATGAACTGCTTGTCAGCTTGTCTGACAGCATCTGGAACCCCCTTTCAACAGTGGGTTGGCAGGCGGGCTTGCCGGCGATCGTGTAGATGTATCTTATCTTGTCAGGTTAGGATTGCCAATGATACAGGATTGAGACCATATTTTTCAAGCCTCTGTGAATGGGGTCATCATTCATTTAATTCAAAGATTCACTTTAATCACAGTGATTAAGCAACCTGTATTCCCACAGCCCCCTGAAGAAGTAAAATTATTTTCACCACCTAGACACTTGGATGGCACTTGGATATAAACCTGAAAGTAAACGGACCTGAAATGTAAGTATTCGTTTTTCATTAAACAACCACTGCACAACAAAGGCAAGCACAGAGGTTCAAAGTTAAACGAAGAAGAGGGTCTGTAAACTGCAATGGATTATAATTTCTAAAGAAATGACTATAAAAATAAAAATAAAGACCAAAATTGTAATGAACTAAATTATAATTTAATTAACTGATTACTAAGTGAACACCTGGACCTGTTTCAGGCTCATTAATTCATGTAGCCCACATTATCACACACAAAGACCAATTGAACAGCCTACAGTTATTTGTATTCATCATTATGGAGAGTAAGTCTTGCAGGCTTTTTTATTTGTAAGAAATAAAGTGAAAAAGAAAGACATGAAGGCTGATGGGAGTACTGTAAAAGGGAAAAATTCTCATGTACAACTTGAGGCCTGCTCCCTACAATTGACCCCACACTACCTGTCACATCCTATATAGTCATATCAATTGCCCCTGCTATGGTCCATGATGGGAGAGTAGCTGAGGATGTGTATGTGTGTGTGGACTAAGCAGCACAGGCCACATCTGGCTGCCTGTTTCCCCTGGGTGCTGTCCCGTTGTCACACATGAGGCCAGTGACCAGAATAAACCCCCCCACCTCCTTGTTTATTCTGCCTTGACTGTCAGGGCAGGCTCTTCCCAAACCCAATCGCAAAGTGTGTTATTGAAGCAGAGCAGTCCCTACAGGAGCAATTACATGGCCAGTCCTGTTTAATTTCATACAGCCAGGGCACTTGCTGCTGCTACAGTTTGTGACTGGAAGTCAGCAGCCCTTGGCCTCCCTACTTGGAATGAAGCGGCTTTCCAAGACCAGGGAGAAAAAGGAGAAGAACAGTGTCTCTGTGACTTGTGAAAGTCATAGTTTATGTATGTGTACATCTTTTCTTGATACTGGCTATAACAGCTTAAGAAAACTACAGTTATCTTACAAGTTTCACACATGGCTTGTACTGTAAATCGTAGATAGTTTCATCAGAATTACAAGGATAGAAGTGAGCTTTGCAGAGAGGGCTTACTAATAAGTCCGCTGGTGTATCTTGTTGTGACAGGGTGCCGTTGTTGTCAACATTGTTTACTTTCTTTTTGCTGTTAGTGTCAACCTTTACAAAGTGGTCTGAAGCTGAGATCGATTGCTCACGTCTTCACCCATGTAGGTACATGTAAAATCGCAGTGTTAGAAACTGTAGGTTTGATACCCTTCATGTCATTGGCTCGTGACAAGGACACCAAGTGGAATAGTGGTGCAAGCACCTCCCACTGTTCCTCCCACTTCATAAAGTTTGCTATGTGTCTTGGAGAATCCCTCACTGTAAATAGTATGTAATCTGTTTTATTTGGATTATGAAGTTTAAATATGATGAAGAACATTTGATATAATTTGCAAAATAGTACTTAGTAATTGAAATATCTTCAGCTTAACCAAAACGAGTACATTGGTCAAATCATCATTTTAAATATTAGTATTAATATTAGTATATTAAAAAGTATTTAACATAATTCAAAACTGGATTTCTAATTTGTTTGGACAAAATATTGTAATTTGTTTCTTTTCTTTTAGAACCATGGCAATCAACCAGGAATCATTCTAACACCAATATTCACATCATTCTGGGAAAATAAACAATTAATTTTTGATTGCAACCTGTCTTTCCTGGTGGTTTATGGCTCCAGTACAACCATTATATCCACAACATATGGTCCTTCGAGCCTCCACACAGTGACCTAAAATGGCTGATTCAGAGACTGTATTAACTGGGGTTGTACATCTCTCCCTCATAAGACAATTCGATATGCATCTAGATACATGGGCTATGATATGATTCAGGGACGATACATTTTAAATATGGAACGATTTGGTGCGATTCAATGCAATTCGATTTGATATGGTTCGATGCAACCTGATAAAGTTCTTAACATTTGTTTAATGTACACATTCATTTTCCATTTTAAATTAAAATAAGCAATTCTATAAAAGATCTTACATATGGCCAGACTTTTGTCCAAATGTCCCTCCTTCTTATAAAATCCAAATCTCTTCCAAACTTTAGATTTCAGATTAGCTGGTGTATTGTAAACAGTGTCGGAGTCATCAGGCATGTTGTGGTTGTTGTTGTTATTAGGTCTTTTTCCCTAGCATACGCTAACGTTACTCTTGTGAGAATTTCGCATTGCCCTTTAACCTTTTATGAGAGTTGAGAGACGGTCTGAGGAATTAGCAGGAAAGCTTTAGTGAACTGATACATAACTTTAGAATCGGGCCATCGACCCGTTAATGGTAAATTTAAATCGATACAGGGGTCCGCATATTGATGTGGTCGCATCTTTAACATTAAATTGGTTACCGTTTCGTATTGTTGAATCTTTACACCACTAGTATTAACCCTGTTGATGAGCTCCCAGATGAAGCTCAGGCTCCTTCTACTGAATATATGAATGGATATCAAGGTGAAAAGAACATAACCCAGCCTAACATGGATAAGGCTCCCCCGTACTGTCTTAAACATCACCTAGGCCATCTTCACCTGCTCCCCAAACAGAGTCTGTCCTTCCACCTGAACCATTAGCTACCACTTTGCCATCAGTATCTCATGTTGTATCTGATAACCCTCCCACAAAGCCAGGGCCCAGGAGCTAGACCCAAGAGCCATAAGCACCCCCCTGACTACTATGGGATTAATTTACCACAACACAAGACATCTACACGATCCCATGGTTCACATAGTGCTCATAACAAGAAGACTCCAAGTCAGCTTCAAGTCTCCCTACAGCTTCTCAATTTCCTAGGCACTCCAGAGGCAGCAATGTTTCTAATTTGAGTGATCTCCAAGCCAGCATTCTGGAGGAGAAGAGAGATGTGCTGGAGGAGCTAAAAAGACAAAGATAAAAAATGCATATTATTTGATGAGGAAGCCAGTGCTGCTCAGCAAAGACAAAATGATGCACACAGGAAGAGAGATAAAATCTTCAGACTCATACGTATTAAAGAACTTGAGTCAGTCCAGCTTGTATCTGAGCTTCTGCCCTAACTCCCTCATCTCTTCAAGAATATGTAGCCACCTTTTATGATCTGCCTCCCTCCAAAATATGTACTCTGCCCCCTCAAACATGAGATATGCTAGGTCTCACTTTGATTCAACTCCCCTGCTTTCTCAAATTGGCTAACCCAGTGCCTCTCAAACTCTTCCAATGCCTTAACCACTGCAGCAAGGCTTAGCCCCTGTTAAGGTTCCCACTGCTACTGCTCAGTCTGCCCCATTATCCATTCCTCCTGTGTCTGCACATGCTATACCAGCTTCCCTTTCTATTCACCATGTACCCGCACCTCAGTCATGTACCAAGCCCCTGATCATTCTGCATCCATGTTGGCCCCTCGACAGCCCTCCTGCTGTCATCCCAGCAGCCACAATATGTGCATTCATTTACTGCTACCTTGGGACATCATAACCATTTGATGAAATGTACTTATTGTAAGTCGCTTTAGACAAAAGGTCTGCTAAATGCCCTAAATGTAAATGTGATTAGCCATAATGAAGATAAAGTTAGTCTTCAACATTCCATCATCTCAAGTCAGAGATTGATCGCAACTTGAAATTAACATGACCATTGTGTGACTTCGTCAAATTGTCAGTTGCACTATGTGCCAGTCTAAAAAACCCTTCTGGCAGTGTTTTCCTACTAATCCTGTCTTTTTTAAGCTAGCCATGCAGAATGGTTATTGTACCATATGGGAGGGAAAACTAAAAAAAATCAATGGTGCCCTGCCAGTTTTTTTTTTTTTACCCTACTATTGCAGAAAATAAAATCTGATAACCAAAAGCAAACTATGTTGTAGTAGAAAGTAGCAATCATTATTAAAAGCATGATGAAAGTGGCTCATGCCTATTTCCAACCACTTACCTTTCGTTTTGCACAGCAGATCAGGGACATTTCTTTTAACTGAATATTTATGCAGACACAAATCGATAACCTCTACAATGAAATATTTATACATTGTGGTTCCTCTAATGAATGTCAATACAGTATTCTCTGTTTCATGTGTGAGCACATGACTGTTCAATCAATTCCCAGGGCCAATGTTGAATTATCCCGTTAGGGTTGAGTAAACCTAAGAAAGCAACATTTCTGTGCCAAGTTTGAGATAGAAAGCATTCTGATTGCACACATCAAACACTGGTTTGTTATGTGCTCCCACAAGACAGGAAGGCTCTATAGGACAGACCCATTTACAGAGCATCAGTGATGTCACTGGGGTCATCTGGCAAGATATACCGAAGTATCTGCTGCCTACAGAGCAGCTTATTTTCTAAGGCTTGAGACTCCTTTTTCCTTAGAAAAAACTTTAATTTTTAAGGACTTATTATTCCATCTACACCTTTGTTGTAAGTAACATATAGGGTCCAGAAACTTCATTATGTTACACAACCTGGTTGTAAAATGATAATGAATCTCAACAGAACTGCCATGCCAAAGTACAGCCTCACAGAGCTGCTAGCATAGAATCAACATTTTTAATTAATAATTATTCAAATTAATTGTATGATTTAAATAAATCATAATTTCTCCCACAAATGCTTTAATAATCCAACAAAGAATATACTCCACCCTTCACCATTACACACTTCCTTGTTACATACATGATGATACTCTTCAACACAGTCATCTAGGTTATAAATCATATTTTTCTATACTCTATACTGTTTTGTCCTATGCTGTAGTCTCAGTTGCACACCTAGGCAACTGAACTTTGTCATTTGTAAATGCAAGACAAAATAATTATATCCAACAAATCTGACAATGTTTGCCACAACAGATGGTTAAAAGAGTTAAATGTGCTATTTAAGCGGGTAAAAGCTTCAGATTGAAGAGGGCACACAAGACCATGTCAGTGAAACTGCTCTTTTCTAATGTAGCGATAAGGCTGAAAACCAATCATGAACTGATCATTTAATGCTATTCCCTTTTTATGCACCTTTTAAATCAACTATTCTCATTCCTGTCATTCTGTTTCTCGTGTATGCTATAATAAATTCTCCTTTTGAATGAAATCATGTTAAAATTGTGATTGGGGGCGCTGTTGAGCTGGAAATGAAGTAGGACGGAAGTTTGGAGTCTCTTCTTACCACTATCCTGCTTCATATAGCTTTTTGTTTGTCCAGTCATCGTTGCATTCAGTAAGAATGTCTGAGAATAGCAGTAAAAGCTGCTTTTACTGCAATTCTCGATCACAAATGAGGCCTAGTCAACAAGCCTCACTCATGGCCTCCTCTGAGATGTCTCCATCCGCTGAGCCTGTTTCTCCCCAGGCAGAACCTTCAGTTGATATGATGGCCCTGAAGCTCGAGCTGCTGGCCGCTTTGAGGAAAGATATTACAGCATGTTAGAAACTGAACTTAAGACAGAACTCTGAGATGCTTTGGCAACCATCAGCCTTGAAAGAACTAGCACCAGACAAAGCTGCTGCTGAAGATAATATGTTAGCTCTGAAAGATACTGTTAGGGAAATGAAGCAGTCGCTTACAGCTGTTCTCATGAAATTGCTGTCATACAAACTACGATTAAAACTCCAACAGCTAACTTGGCCAAGCAAGAGAATAAATGTGAAGATTTAGTTGCAGACCAGATAAAGACGTAAAAACATCCGGATTTTAGTGAATGACCACAAGCCATTATGGCTAGATTTCCTTCATGGTCTTCCCTAACCATACAGCCAAAATAGCTCCTACCCAGGCTATGTTTTGGAAAAATTGGTTTCACTGCAACCTGTTATTTTGACTATTATGTTGGCTTTACGGTTATTTTGGTCCTTGAGGGTTGCCGATAAATGTCATTATGTAGATTCTGTTAGTTCTATTTGATTTGCTATTGTGTTAATTGTTAGTTCTTTCGTATATTAAATTTCTTGATTTCTTATGTGTGTTTTGTGATTAGTTGCACCTAATTTCAGATGTTTTTTTCACCTGCTGTCCTCTGCCTCCCCCCATTCAGGTGCTGAGCCTAGGGTGGCGGATTGGTGTCCCGGTGGCGGTGTCCCTCATGTGTTACTACTTATTTTTGGGTTGATTTTGTTTCACTTTTATTTACTTCACGTGTGGTGTTCCTGGGATCCCTTTTGTGTTGGACCCATCTGCTCAGTAAATCTCAGCCCTGATTGGCTCCCCTTTTTGCCCCAGTGAGTGACTTCTTAATCTTAGAATCTCTAGCTATCTATCTATCTCTGTATCGCTGTCTCTCCATCTATCTCTATATCTCTATCCCTATAATTCAATTCAATTCAATTTCAATTCAGTTGGCTTTTTATTGGCATGAGGTAACACTTAAAAGAAGTAAATTCTGAGTTGTTTCTCAGGTTCCACCGGCTGTCCTCAGGTCGTGACATGAGATGATGAATCTGGCTGCAATGTCCTCACATTTGGGCATTTCCCCAAGTAAATATGGGAGTTTCTCCATGTCTGTTGTGTGTTCAAATTCAGGGTGTATTTTTATTATTTTGGGAAAATGTTCATTTCTCAGAGCCTGGTATTTGGGGCATGAGGTGAGGAAGTGCAGTTCTGACTCGACCTGTTGTCGGTCACAGTGGGAGCAGAGTCTCTCCTCCTCTGGCAGCCAGCTCTGTCTGTGCCGACCCTTCTCTATAGCCAGGCTGTGTTCACTGTGAGTGTTTTCACACTTGGTCCCTTTCAGCCCTTCAAACGAACTCAGACCGATGACTCAGCATTTTTTGTGCACATGTGAACACAACAACCGTACCCAGACCCCTTTGAAATGAACCGTACTCGGTATGGTTCGCTAAAAGTCAGAGGTACGGTTCACCTAATCTGCGCATTGTGAACACAAAGCGCACCAGGTTCTCTTCACCTTTTTCACTGTATTATAACCTCCTTCGCTTGCCGTAGATTTGTCACGCGACTGTGGGGGAAAACTCAGGGGTAGAGAATCCAAAACAAGGCAGGTCGTGGTCGTGGTCGTGGCAATGCCAGTCTTCTTTTTAGTCTCCTCAATCGCTTTTTGTGCTCATATGTAATCTGGATAACTCTATTTTCCCGATGAATATGCGCAAATCTAACCAGAAAACACAGGAGGGCAAGCATGGCAGCAGACATTTTGTTCCAAGTGAAAACTACCCAGAATTCAGTGCATTGGGGGTCTGAGAGCTCTAGAGGACCAGGTGTGAACAGAAAGGGGACTGAGGCCCCATCAAAGCTGAACTGGACCAGAAAGAGAACCCGGTCCTCTTTGTAATAGACTCACAATGTGAACACAAAAAGAACTGAGGGCTTTTTCTGTTGGTCCACTTTTTGGTCCACTTACAGAGGACTGACTTCGGTTCACTTAAAGGTCCCATATTATGAAAAACTGACTTTTTCTGGGATTTGGGGTGTTATTGTGGGTCTATGGTGCTGCCACACACCTAGAAACTTTGAAAAAAGACTATCCGTGCTTTTTTGAGTGAGATACAGATTTCTAAAGGGGTCCTGCCTGCAGTTTCCAGATACACCAGTCAAATTTGCTGCGGCTGTCGACGTCGACGGCCACTCATTTGCATATGGCTACCCCACTGCCCCTCCCTTCACCGCACGGTGTCTCCACCCACCAGGTACAGCTACCGTCTGGGAGATCCGCCATTACGCTATTGAAATCACCATGTCCAAGCTCAAGGAGAAGTGCGCTGTTGTTGGTTGCAAGGACCAGCACAAAACACTCCATCGTCTCCCAGCTGCAGAGGACAAAAGAGCTGCATGGACTGAATTTATTTTTGAGGCCAATGTCCCAGCTGAAGTTGGCAAAAAACTGTTGGTGTGTGTGAACCACTTTGACGCTGACTGTTTCACCAACTTGGGCCAGTACAAGGCAGGAGTAGTCGGCAGACTTGTACTCAAAGGAATACTTGCAGACCAAGGACATGTAAGTATACAAATAATGTGCTGTGTGTTCCTGTAGATAAGGCTGAACTCGTGCGTGATGTACTGTGTGTTTTACCAATGAGAACAAGGTATTGTTAGCGGCTAACCGCTAACGTTAGCTTCTCTGACCACACAAGTTAGTGCTACAGCAGAATCACTCTGTGTATTACATTTCTGATCTTGCACATTATGTAATGCGCGTCCTAGGTAAATGTCTGCATGTGCAAGTGTTTAGCTGTGTTTATTTAGCAATTTTACACGAACTAACCAAGCAGTGTCACATAGTACCAGCTAATGCTAACCGCGAGCTTCCAGGCTAATGCTAACCGCGAGCTTCTAGTTCGCGATCAACACGGTCTCCACATGCAAACCCAGAGACCCGGTCGGTCAAGGTACATACACACACCCTCCGCCGGGTCTAAGTTTTCAGGATTTTGTGAAATAATGCATTTGAAAACGTTTGCTAAGTTGGAATATGTTGGCATAGGCCAGGGCAAAACCAGTGTACTGCTGAATGCTACACAGCAGGCTGGACCGGGCCCTTGACCAAGTAATCGTGACTTTTTGTTTTTAATAACTCAAAATAATGACCATATTTCCAGCTAGAAAACGCGCATCTCTCTCCTCCCTCCATTTTTGTGTTGCTGCGTGGTGTTACACGTGAGTTATCCTCATGGTAAAAACGTGACTTGAGACGTACGTGACATCACTACCAACACGCAAGAAGAAAGCAAGAATATATATGTTTACTGAGGAAAATGATAAAAAATAATTGTAATGCACAGTGACTTGAATAAATCACTTTAATCTGATCACTGGTTTGGAAATGTTAGATCACTCGTTACAGAAATAAAGAGGTCAGGTTAGAGTAACGTAACGCGATGCAGCCTTCAGTGCTTGAATTATACTGTAACAGTGCTGTCATGTGTTACTCCTAACTGTGATCACTTGAGAACATTTGCCCATTTCTTGCAATTGTTTTATGTTTTATTGTCTTTTTACTGTTCAAGACTCTACCTGGCTGCACTGCATTACAGTGAGAAGGCTGATAGAGGACAAGCCACCACATCATCAGGAGATCCTCTTTTCAAACTGAGCTTTCCAAAGTCCAGGAAGGGAGAGTGCAGAGCCAAACCCGTGAAGACAGGCATGACATTCTGTAAGTTTTACAATCTTTTATTTGAACTTCTCAAATTAAAATAAACATGGACACACAGGCATCACACAAAAGGTTGAAAACAAACACAAGCACTAAGTAATTAAGTAATAAGAGAAACTTTACAACAGTACAGCACAAGGCTTTTTGGTTCTACTGCAATTTTCCTGTAAACATACATTTTTGTTTATTGCACTGCAGACTGCGGTGATGCACTGTTGGACCTGATCTCGAGAAGGTTCTCCAGGACCCTGACCCACATGTGAACGAGGTGCTGAAACTCATAATCCCTGAAGATCTCTCAGACCATGCAGACAGGCAGCACAACTCTCACTCTCCGCCCCTGAGAGCCCCAGCACCAGCTTACAAAGCTTCTGTAGGCTATATAGGCTGAACACAATTCAATATAAAGTCAGCACTGAATGTTTACACCCATGGCAACTAGATACTTTATTTGTTATTATTTTCTTATTGATATTGAAGTTAATATATAAAGTTAAACTGTTTCACTTCAGATATTTATTTTCTTCTTCTTGTTATTATTTCATTCATGTCAACACGTTTAAAAATGTTTCTTACAATAAAACATTTTTCCTAACTGTTCTGTGTTTTCATTGATTGCTATGTAATTTTCATGGTAATAAGTAAAAGATAAACTATAAGCAATGTAAGATAGAGGAATCAGTTATGTACTTTTCATCATAACACTTTTGCGATAAATGAATAGTATTTATGTGACTAAAAGCTTACTGCACTATTCCCCTCAGACGTAAAGGTCCATAGTCTGCCCAATAAATGTTCAGTGCATTCTGCAGTGCAGATACAGTCAGGCAGACAGGTTACAGGCCAGGAGGGTCCACCATGCATGATGGTGGCTCAGGAAGCTGCTGTAGTCTTCGTGTAACCTAGAAATTATGAAAGGTAAGTGAGTGACAATAGATTACAGAAAAGATAGACTGCAAAATAACAACCATGTTTGCCCAGTGTTCACACTTCATTGTGGTATTTCCATACAGCAGATATTCTCAGGTTATGTAGACATTTGTTCACAATTGCCACAGGAACACCTGCTTTTATGCAGAATTTTTATTATTCATTGTAAACTATAATCGCTAATCACGTCGCTTTGTTTCTTTGGTGATATATCTAAAGTTTATAAACCGTTGTAACTGGTTAAAAAACAATTCTACTGGTAGAGAGGTGATGGGGGGCAACTGGCTTACTGAAAACTACAGTTGAAAATTACTGGCAGTAGCTAATTACAGGTCGTCACTGCAAATAAGAACAGGTTCTCAATCAACTTACCTGGCTACATAAAGGTAAATAATAATATGGGGTTATGCTTTTGTCTTGTAACGGCTGTTGCTAAATTGCATCCGCGTTACAACAACTGGACAGCAGTAAACACCAGCCGAGGTTTGGCTAGCTTTATGATGTAAACACTTGAGGCAGGAGAAGGGGGCTGTTATTTGAAACAACGCGGGGCAGACGGCCAGTAAGCCCGTAAAACTTTACTTAGTCTGCAGTAACATAAAAGTAATGTCGAGGTAACAAATTAACTACTAACCACTGAGAAACATCAATGTTAATTATTGGCTGCTTACTTTCTTCTGGAGCCTTTTGTTCTGGGTCGGACCGCAGTCTGTTGTCCAGCGGCCATTACTTCCTGAAACTCCGCCGTTGCCATGGTCACATGATGCCGTCCTCACGTCTTCCGCAGACAGGAAGAGATGGGCGGTACCGTGGGCGGCGCGCAGCAGCTCATTAGCATTTAAAGGGAAAGGCACTGAAACAGGCCACCTGGAGCAGGGCTGTGAAACTGGTGTTTCAAGAACCCTGCTGTGCTCAATCCTTCAGCTTTTTTCGACCAAAGCATGTTACTAACATTCCATTTAGACTTCAAGGAACCATGTTAAGATGCAGAAATGACCATAATATGGGACCTTTAAAGGGGACTATATGTGAAAACACCCTTAGTCTGTACATAGTCAAGGCTTTTCTTTATTTAGGATCTTTTACTGTGCTCAGATAATTTGCTAATGTGAAGTTTCTTTTTAGGGTCAGATAACATTTTAATTTACTCTGTGTTTTAGTTGTTTCCTTCCAGTATGCGATATAGATGTCTTTTTGTTGGTTGATAATTTGGTTTGGTCTGATTGGCTTGGTGTTGTAGTCCCGAGGCTGTCCGGGCCATGTTGGGTTGTCTGGACAGAACCTCAGGACCAGCTGACTGAGGGGACTCTTCTCTGGCTTCAGCTCTTGGCAGGTTAGGGCTTTGTGATGGTATGTCTGGGGGTCACTAGATTTTAGGTGATTGTAAAATGTAATTGCTCTTTTTTGTATTTTCAATATGAGGGGGAATTGGCCGAGTTCTGCTCTACATGCACTGTTTGGTGTCTTTCTCTGGACGTGCATGATGTTCTTACAGAACTCTGTGTGGAAAGATTCTATTATTGTTTTGTCCCATTCGTCAAATTCATGATTTAGTTTTGGTCCCCAAATTTCACTGCCATGGAGAATTATCGGTTCTAATACAAATTGGAAAATTTTTAGCCAGATCTTAATTGGAATGTCCAGTTTGATATTTCTTCTAATTGCATAGAAAGCTCTCCTTGCTTTGTCTCTCAGATCTTTCACAGCCAAGTTGAAGCTCCCTGTGGAGCTTATGTTGAGGCCAAGGTATGTGTAGTTTTTTGTATGTTGTAATTTAGTGGTGTCAAAATAGAAATTGTGTGTGTTGTCCTGATTTCTGGACTGCTTCTGGAAGATCATATTTTTTGTTTTCTTTGGGTTAACTGTCAGAGCCCAGGACTGACAGAACGTATGCAGGAGGTTGAGGTGCTGCTGTAGACCTTCTTTGGTTGGCGACAGCAACACCAGGTCATCTGCGTACAGGAGACCCTTAACTTCTGTGCCATTCAGATTGAGACCAGGTGACGTGGATTGATTTAATTGACATACAAATTCATTGATGTATATGTTGAAGAGGATTGGACTAAGGTTGCATCCCTGCCACGACCTTGGGGAAAGAAGGCTGTTTGTTTGTCTCCTATTTTAACTGCACATTTACTGTTTGTGTACATAGATTTTATTACATCATATGTTTTTCCTCCAATGCCACTGTTGAGCAGTCTGTAGAAATGACCCTCATGCCAGATGGAATCAAAGGCCTTTGTGAAGTCAACAAAACATGCGTAGTTCTTTCCTTTCTTCTTGTCTAATTCTTGCTCAATCAGGGTGTGGAGGGTATAGATGTGGTCTGTTGTGCGAAAATTTGGTAAGAATCCAATTTGGCATTTATTCAAAACATGTTGGTCATTGATAAAACTGATAAGTCTTTTATTAATAATGTTGCAAAAGGTTTTTCCTAGGTTACTATTTACACAGATTCCACGGTAATTATTAGGGTCATATTTATCTCCATTTTTATAAAGTGGTGTTGTTAAACCTTTAATCCATATGTCAGGAAAAGTGCCAGCTGCTAGAATTATATTAAAAAGTTTGAGTATAGCCAATTTTATTTGATCAGAATATTTGATCATTTCATTTAGGATGCTGTCGACTCCACAGGCCTTTTTAGCTTTCAGGGATTTGATGCTTTCCGTCAGTTCCTGCTCTGTTATTGAAGCATCTAGAGGGTTTTGGTTGTCTTTAAATACTAATTCTAAAGTTTTCCACTTGGCTTGTGTTTTATTTTGGTCACTGTTCTTTGCAAAATTGCTGTATAATTCAGTAAAATAATTCATCCAAATGCTGCCATTTTGTATTGCCAATTGATCTTGTTGTGTATTGTTTAGAGTGTTCCACTTCTGCCAGAACTGGTTTGACTCTAAAGATTCTTCTATTTCAGAGAGCTGGGTTCTGGTGTGTTGGTCTTTCTTAGCTCTCAGTGTGTGTTTATATTGTTTCAAGGTGTCGTAGTAATGAAGGCTTATATTTTGGTTATTTGGGTCTCTATGTTTTTCGTTTGATAACTTTCTTAAAGTTTTCCTTATATTTTTGCAGTCGTTGTCAAACGATTTTTTATTGTGTATTTGTTTTGGTTTATGATTAGATGTTTTCAAGTGTGATAACTTTGCCAATTTATCAAATTGTTATGGGGGAATAATGGGGAAAAAAATTGTTATGGGGGAAATATTTCAGAACTGAAATATTTCCTCATAATAATGATGGATAAAATTGATTGAATATTGGATTTTGGAATTTTCAAATGCCTTTTGGTAGCTCTCCATGCTGTCTGATTTCCATCTGTATGAATGTGTGGTGTTGTACAGTTCACTGGGTTTAGAGGCCTCACAGTTACTGTGTTCCCTCTTCAGATAGACTGTGATCTTGCTGTGGTCAGAGAGGGGTGTGAGTGGGTTGACTGTGAAAGCTCTGAGAGACATTGGGTCCAGATCTGTTATGGCATAGTCTACCGTACTACTGCCAAGAGCTGGACTAAATGTGTAACGGCTCAGAGAGTCTCCTCGTAACCTACCATTGACCTAATGCAGACCCAGCGTGCAGCAGAGCTGTAAAAACTGGGTACCGCTTGTGTTGGTAATTTTATCAAAATTGTGTCTTGGGGGGAGTTTGGGGAGAGGAAAGCAGGTTTCTCCAGGTAGGCCTAAGTGCTGATCTCCCTGGATGTTTATAGTGGCAGCTTTCTCTCCAGTTCTAGCATTCAGGTCCCCACAGACTAGCACGTTTCCTAAAGTTTTAAATTGGTTTATTTCCCCTTCTAGAGTGGAAAAAATATCTTCATTGTAGTAGGGAGATTCTGAGGGGTGTATGTAAATAGCACATAGGTAGACATGTTGGTCTGCACATATTATTTCTGTGTTAATTTTCATCCAAATATTTTTGATAATTTCAATTCAGCTCTATCTCCATCTGGGAGAACTGTTCCCTCATGATGTTAGGAGCCTCTGAGTGCTCCAGCAGGGGAGGGTCAGTGTCAGCGTCTGCGGGCTCTCTGTCAGGCGTGGGGAGAGAAGAGGTGGAGGTTTTGCTTCCATGGGTTGGTGGGGTATTTGCATGACGCTCCTTCTCCTTTTGAGCCCTGAGTTTCAAATATATAAAGACAGTGCATTAACTGCATGCAGGGAGGGAATTTCATGGCCGCAGTTGCCCCGCACTTTGGCCTTGATGCCCCGTGAAAAAAAACCTCATGGTACAGCCACAGTGGCCTCTGAGCCACTGGCCCGGTCAGCGTAGTTAGCTTGCCTTTAATTACAGCCACCTGAGTGCACAGTAGTCACTCACAGTAACTTCAGTGAGTCCGCGGTTTGCGCAGGTGGAGTCTCATCATCACGATGATCTTACGTGAAAGCCTCTCAAACAGCAGCAGCGTCTCAAAACAGAAGAACGAAACTTACAGCACAGCGAGCGAGCTCAGCCGGTTTTGACATGATACGTAACTGACTTATGTGGTAGGATTTAGTCCGGTGAAGTTGTAAAAACTACTGGACACTGACAGTACGTTTTAACACTTTAAATTACAAATTAATTACAAAAAATCCCAACTGAAATATTAAAGCTAACAGCTAACTAGCTTCCACTAGCTTAATAACAGTTGGACGGTTGCCTAGCAACGGCATCAGTGGCATCTCCCTGCAGCAGTAGCAACGGAACTTTCCTGTTCAAAAACTCACAGACCTCAGAGTGTTAACTGCTGTATCATGATGTCTACCTGCCTAGAGACAATAGAATATCCCCCAGCTGTAAAAAGCAAGACTGTAAGGAGCAAATATAAACAACAAGTTCTCCGGGAAAGACCAGAAACACTCTTTCTCGACCTGTATAAAGATGGGAGGGCATGTAATTTAATCTTCTACACTGATGAAGCTTATGCCTGGCTGGATGTCATCAGCTCCCACTACTCAGAGCCCACTACTCCTCAGTAAAAAGAACAGGGATCTGCAATGGATGGAAGATAAGTGTATTTGAGGAAAATGACCCAGACAACACCATCAAATCCATCCTACCATGGGCAGACACCAACAAAGCTCTGTCGGTGTTACATGACATGACAATTGGATCACAGAACAGACACCTGGACGCTGCCCTCATCGTCTTCTGAACAAAAATCTTTTTTATTATATTTATTATATTCTATTGTATCTTATTTTACTTGCACTGCATTATATTTAGAGATGCACCGATCAGGATTTTTGGGGCCGATCACCGATCACCGAAAGCAGTATCTGCCGATCCCGATATTGCCGATCACCGATCACAGTGTCAAATCCATAAATTTTTCTATATTGTTGTCTTGTGTAACTTTCATATATTTAATTAATGATTCTTCTTACACAACATTGACATTGTATTATTAAGTATAACAATTAGGAGATGAGAAAGTTTTATTGCAGGCTGAGGCAATGTGCAATATTTCACACTCTAGAGACTCTCTTAGAGACAACTTGGACTCAGCTTACATAGAGTAACTGTAGCTTACTAGTGGGAATGCATGCAGTCAGGGTGGGTTCAGCCGGTCCTCTCTGGACAGCCAGGTCTGTCTGTGTCTGCCGCTCTCTAAGGCCAGACTGTGGTCGCTGAGTCTGTACATAGTCAACGTTTTCCTCAGTCTCGGGTCAGTTACAGAGCTCAGACAATCTGCCATGGAGTTTTGTCTGTTTAGGGCCAAATAGCATTGAAGTTTGCTTTGGGTTTTGGTTGCGGTTGTCCAATAGTTGATGTAACTGTCTTTTTCTTTTGCTATAATTTGGTGGGGCTGGATGGTTTGAGGGCGGTCTTGGTGCCCGGTGCTGTTGGAGCTCAGCCTGTGGACCAGCTGGCTGAGGGGACTCCCTTCTTTGCTCTCCTCTTGGCATTGTAGGGCTTTGTAGGGGTAGGAGCTGGGCTCACTGGCTCTGAGGTGTTGGTACAACTTTATTGCTCTTTTTTGGATCCGAATTAAAAGGGGAAATTGGCCCAGTTCAGCTCTGCATCCATTATTGGGGGTGTTCCTGTGAACTTTGAGGATGTTTTTGCAGATCTCAGTGTGCAAGCTTTCGATTGGGTGTTTGTCCCCTTTTTGGAAGTCTTGGTTCATGAGAGGGCCCCACACTTCACTACCATACAATACAACTGGTTCAATTATCGATTGAAATATTTTGATCCAGATTTTGACAGGGATGTCTCTGTTTGAAGACTTTTTTATAGTCCAGAAAGCTCTTCTGCCTTTTTCTCTGAGATCCTTAATGGCCAGATTGAAATTTCCCATCAATGTGATATTTAGTCCTAGATATGTGTAGCTGTGTGTGTGTTCTATGTCCGTAGAGTCCAGGTGGAACCTGTGGGGATTTTTCTGACTCTTGCGTCGTTTCTGGAAGACCGTCAGGGCCCAGGTCTGACAGAACTTTTGCAGGTGATCTAGTTGCTTTTGTAGAGCCTCCTTTGATGGAGCGAGCAGTATTAGGTCATCTGCAAACAGTAAACATTTGACCTCTGTGTCAGAGAGGGTGAGACCAGGGATCTCTGACTCTTCCAGGGATTTGGCCAGTTGGTCGATGTAAATGTTAAACAGGGTGGGGCTCAGACTGCAGCCCTGCTTCACTCCTCTACTTTGGGAGAAGAAGTCTGTTTCCCTAGTTCCAATTTTGACAGCACATTTATTATTTATATACATTGTCTTAATAATATCGTAGATTTTTCCTCCAATACCTTTTTCTAGTAAATTCAGAAACAGACCATGATGCCAAATTAAGTCGAATGCCTTTTTGAAATCTACAAAACAAGAGAAGATGGTGTTGTTGTTCTGGTGGACGTGTTTCTGGATGAGGGTGTGGAGGGTGTAGATGTGCTCAGTGGTTCTGTGTTGTGGTGTAAATCAATCTGACTCTGGTTCAGGACATTGTGCTCACTGAGGAAGTTTTGCAGTCGGCTGTTTAAGATGCTGCAGAATAACTTCCCCAGGTTGCTGCTGACACATATGCCTCTGTAGTTGTTTGGATCATATTTGTCTCCACTTTTGTGATAAGCCCTTGGCTCCAGGTGTCAGGAAAGTTTCCAGTGTTTAGTATCAGATTTAAAATTTCAACATGGCAGTCTTGATGTTCTGGCTGCTAAACTGAAGCATTTCATTTAAGATGCCATCAGGGCCACTTGCTTTCCTCGGCTGCAGGGCCTGGATCTTAGCCAACAGTTCCCCTTCACTAATCTCATAATCTAAAGGATTTTGGTTGTCTTTAAGGATTTCTAGTTTGTTGAGCAGATTATTTTGGTCTGAATCCAGTGTGATGCACTGTATAGATTTTCAAAATGTTTCTTCCATATTTCCCCGTTTTGAATAGCCAATTCTTCCTTGTTGGATTTGTTGAATGTATGCCATTTTTTCCAAAAATTGTTTGAGTCAATGGACCCCTCAATTTCTTCAAGTTGACGCTGTTCATGCTGCTCCTTTTTGGCTCTCAGTGTTTTTCTATATGATTTCAATGTTTCCCAGTACTGGAGGCGGAGCTCATGATTGTCAGGTTGTCTGTGTTTTTCATTGGATAATTTTCGGAATGTTTTTCTCAGACACCTGCAGTCAGAGTCAAACCACTTTTCATTAGCTGAGTTTGAACTTTCATACTCAGATTTTTTCAGATTGGATAGAGATGCTGTGCTGTCAAATATGGAGTTAATATCCCGCACAGCCTGGTTCAGGCCGTCGTTACTGTGGGGATATGAGGTGGTGATAAAATGGTCTAATGAGAATGGACTGTTGGATGACCGATGGCTCTCTGGTAGTCATCCTTACTATTACTTGTCCATCTATAAGGTTGTTTGGAGGGGTTGAGTTTACTGGGCTCTGCTACATGGGGGTCAGTTGGTGTCTTACGAATATATAGGGTGATTTTGCTGTGATCAGATAAGGGTGTGAGGGGGCTGACAGTGAATGGTCTTACACTGAAGGGCTCCAGGTCTGTAATACTGTAGTCCACAGTGCTGTTGCCAAGAGGAGAGCTGTGAGTGTAGAGATCTCTCTCTCTCTCTCTCTCTCTCTCTCTCCCTATATGTATATATATATATATATATATATATATATATATATATATATATATATATTTCAACAACAACAAGCTTTATTGGCATGACTGTGGTTCACAATATTGCCAAAGCGTACGGGATTACAGAAAAAAATGTTAACAATATAATGATGATAATAACAATAACAATAACAATAATGGCAATAATAACAATAATAAACAGAATATCAGTGTGCAGGTAAGAACCCAGTCAGGATCAGCTGGTTCATGTAGAGGAAATCATGTCAGGTGTTGTTGTGCAGCTCGTCTCTTCTCCTGTGGCAGCATTCACAGATCTCGCTGCATCTACAGCATTGCCAGTTTTTTCTCCCAGTAAATGGTGCAGTTTTTCTCGGTCTGATAGTTTGGGGAAGTCTGGGGTTGTACCTGTGATTTTAGTGTATATCTGGGTTCTGAGGTCTGTGTATGTGTCACAGTGCAACAGGAAGTGCTGCTCTGGCTGTGTCGGTTCTGTCCACACAGACAGGTCTGTGTGGACAGAACCGACACAGCCGGTCCTCTCCAGACAGCCAGGTCTGTCTGTGTATATCTCTTTCTATATATCTATCTCTATTAGTGCTGTGCGGTATACCGGTTCACACTGAATACCGGTGTACGCGTGGATATTTTCGTTATGATATGAATTTTTAATATACTGCCATACCGGTGTATTTCACAGCGTTTGGAACGCTACGCTGCGCGACACTGTTTCAGACCGGACCCTTTTTAATGTTGCGCTTCTAAACACGCATGGTGTGACTGTGAGGCATGGTGAGGGTAAACAGTAGTGCTCTGGTGTTACGTTACGGTGAAGATGGATAGGATAGACATTGCAGGTCATGACTTCATCCGCAAACTTGAGGCAGCTAACGGAAGGGGAGAGGCGCTCCATTGCACGCTTCCTTTATTAGCGGGGATTTAACATAGGCGTGTGCTTGACTGAGGAGGCGAGAATATGTGTGTGATGCACTGTATAGATTTTCAAAATGTTTCTTCCATATTTTCCCCGTTTTGAATAGCCAATATATATACATAGCTATATATATATATAGCTATATATATATAGCTATGTATATATATATATATATATATATATATATAGCTATATATATAGCTATGTATATATATATATATATATATATAGCTATATATATAGCTATGTATATATATATATATATATATATATATATATATATATATATATATATATATATATATATATATATATCTTATATATATATATATATATATATATATATATGTATAGCTGTCTAGTTCTATATCTCTCTATCTCTGTCAGAAAGGCTGCTTTAAGGTCCAAGTCCTGCAGCAGCTGGCAGAGGAGCTGAGGGCAGAATACATGGAGGGGAACGCGGCCGCGGCAGTCGGCACCAGTGTTGTGCATGAACGCATTCAATGAACGATCGTTCATGAGTTCACGAGTTCATATTTTGGGCTAACGTGAACTGAACGCACTGTATTTCTGCCTGATGAACGTTATAGTGAACTCGTTCATTCTGGCGTTTGTGAACGGCGCGTTCTCACAGTTTAACTTCGTTCAAGAGAGTGCCAGATTTCCATCAAGCCTTCCAGGCCAAAACCGGCTAAAACACACCGTGAACAGGCTTTGATGTAGCGGAAAAACACCCTATCTGGCTGTTGTGTCTAGAAAGGACGCTGTACGAGATGTTTGTGTAACTTGCTTTACTTTCGATCAAAACGAAACTTAACTATTTCAGACAGAAACAGCTGCATACCAAACATGCAGTGAGGCATTACCAAACGAACACAGATTAATTCGTCCTGAACGGACACAACACTGGCAACACCGAGAAGGGTCTGTCTGCAGCCTGCAAGAGAGGGGCGTAACGTGTAGTGGGCGTAACGTGTAGTAGGCGTAACGTGTAGTAGGCGTAACGTGTAGTTGTGTAAATCACGTTGAACCACGCGAGATGTAGAATGAGACCCGCCAAAAGCAAAAACAGAACAAGGAAATGTACAAGAGATGTCTCAAAAACGAAAAATTGCGGATCGTATCCAGACAAGTAAGTGTCCTTATATTTTATTTAGTTCATGTAACACACGTATACAATTGCTGCACATAGTTATGTTATTAACCGGGGCGATGAACTAAGCAAGTAAGCTATACATTTTATCCACAGTATTAAATATTATTGGGCAGACAGAACGAGGCTAGCCCGTTGCTGTGGAAACTGAACCAAACAAGGTAACGTTAGCAAGATAGCTTCAGAGGGGGTTACTTAAGTAGAAATACTTTACTGATCCCAGGCTGGGAACTTATTTACTTGCCCGTTTGGTAAATAACATGCAACGTGTATGTATGTATTTCTATCCTAAACAATCCTAAAAGGTTGACCCAAGTAGATAAATCTAAGCTAGAAATTGTGGCTGTTGTAATGTAGCCAGAAATAACTTGAAAATTGTGACTCCGCTGTAATATTAACCCGCTAATTCAAAAACATTACTTTTAGCGCAGTCTGGTCTAGTGCAGCAATTTAAAATTAGTAATGACATTAAACCGGTAACTTTGATAAGGATCACCAGCTCGACTTTGACATTCATGTGCCTAGTATTATATAGAGCTTGACCACAAGCACTTGTGTTGTGCCGTGATTAGTTTGTTTGAGGTTTTTGTTCAAATTTACAGTCAAACACAAACCTACACAGTTTCAGACTATCATAACCGGGGATCTTCTGTCAGCATGGGAGCACGGGAAGGAGAGGCCCACCCTTTATTTTGAGGATGAACAACTTGACCAAGTTGTCTCCTTCCTGTTCTTGGTCATAAGGGAAACGCCAAGGGCGAGACAGCTGACAGATTGGGTTGCTTTCATTTTTATGTCCTTTTGCCAGAAGTATGACATGATTGTTTTGTTTACATACATTTATTAATTTTGGCACTGTGCTTCATATTGTACATACTGGTTTTTCATATCACAACTCACACTTGATAGATAAATGATAGATGAAAAAACCTTGAAATGGAACAATACAGATGTGTAATATTAAAACCTTCCTCCTTTTTTAATGCTTGTGGGGTGCTTGACAAACTCAAAATTGTTCAGAGCATTCAGACCCCGTGTTGTAGAATATTCATTTTTTTTTTTACTTTTGTCAAATCTTACATAGCCTATTGCACTCTAAGAGTGTCATAAGGATGTGATATCAAACTAGACATAACATTGTTAAAGGCTACATTCAGTTGTGACTGTTTTCTAATTTAACAAATGTCAATAATCCTGTCCAGGTGACAGTCTACACCCTGGTTGAAAAGTACACCTTGACAGTGCCAGAGGCTGTGGCCAGGTTCAGAAGGGGCCCACATTATGAACCATGGTAAGATTAATATATAAAGAATTGATGATAGACATGTTTCAATGTGTAATGAAATATAACCATTCACATCTACAATAAAGTATATTGCAACACCTACTTGAAACCTTTCATTTAATGTTTGTTCTTTTTTTGACAGTGAATTGGAAATGATGCAAGCTGACTTGATGAAACATTTATCAGAGGATGCAACAGAGAAGCTACAAGCCTATAAAGATAGAATGCGAAGAGCCCTCTGAGGCATTTCTTAGCCAGCTATAAGATGTAATATCTTCACAGATTGACTTTTTTTTTTTCTTTTGACCCTCCAATTAAATGTGTCACAGCCCTACGGGGGCCTCTAACCATTCTCCTCTGTGTAATGCAAAACTGTAGTAAATGGTGCATTTGTTGGGGACTGTTTTCTGCGATGGAGTAATACACATTTGGTGCACAAGTGAATATTTACAGCAGTATGTGTGTGTGTGTTTGTGTGTATGTGTTTGTGTGTTTTAGACTAGAGCAGTGCACACATACAAACTAGAGTATGTTTCAAATGTGAGCATGTGTGCATACATAAACTTATCTATTATACAGGATATTGTAATCATTTTGTATTGTATATGCAGTTGGTCTGTTTCATTTCATAGTTCCATCAGCATCATTTGGCTCCATAAAACTTGAGACAAAAAGCTGAAAGGCATTACAGTGTGCATCACTGCCTGAGTTGGATGTAAAGAAAAAAAGAGCTAATCCTTGCCTTTGAACAGCCATGTTATTAACTGCTTTATAAGTGTCCAGTGTCCTTTGTTAAGGTCAAATCACACAACGCTTAACAAGTATTTCCTAACAGGAGAAGCATTGATATTAACACAAGTCCAAGCACTACCATGTTCGCAAGCAGATGTTTGTCAGCAGACCATGTTCTCTCTGTCATGGCAGTCAAAGAACTAATAAAAAGCTGATTTATAAACATTGAAATCACTTGTGCATTGTGTGTGTGTCCAAGCCTGTGTGTGCGTGCCTGCAATCACGAGCGTGAGCTTGTGTCTAGGATGGGGGCACAAAAAGAATATTTGCACCAGGTTCTATCACCATGATGTTAGGCTGCTACGGCAGACAATGTAAATAATGTTGCTTCAGAAAGTCGGAGTGTGGCCGAAGTGAAAAAAAGTGGTCAGACATAAAAGTAGAAGCAAAAAAGCGCCTGTCATCACACAGGCAGAGCGTCTGTGTCACGGGCGGGGGAGCGGCCACCGGAGCTCACCCCGCTGGATGAAAAACTGGTGGGGATCATTGGGGAATCCCACCTGAGTGGAGCTGTGACGGAGGTGGAGGGGGACACCAATGCCCCTCGTGTCATCCAGCGGCTATGTCCTTACAGATGCAGTACAGCAAATGCAGAGAAACACCATCACTACAATAAATGATGTTGCCAGGGAACTGCGGGAGATAAAAAATGTCCTTTCCGAGTTAAACACCACCATGAAGGAATTTATTAAATGATTGTTTCGTGTTTGTTTCCATATCTGTATTTTCACAAGCGACGCATCACATCCAAACGCTGGCGCACGGCCAGCGTGTGATGCACAGTATTATTTTATTAACTTATTTTAATGTCTTATTTTGTCTTTAACATGTCTGAATAAACAAATAAATAAAAAAAATAAATAAAGACAGGTCGGGGTCGGGGCCAAGACGATCAGCGTCGGGGGGCAAGGCCACATCCTTCAGATGTGCCCCGTTATGAGGCACAGCACACCCTCTCACAATAGTGCAGACCTATTCGGACTCATAGGACAAGGCCAAGAAGAATGGCTACAAAAAGTCATTCATACCATCAGTTGCCCTCTGCAATAAGGAACTGTTCAAATAAATGCACACACACATGCTTAACACATACGATTTTAATTCACACGTTGTTTTTAACACAGGAATGTTTAGCTATCTTACTCACACCCACACAAGCAATGACATTGATATATTTATTTATTGAATCCATTTACTCATGAATTCTGGTCTCTGAGAGTGTCTTAAGTTTGGTGTTTCCATCTCATCATAATATCCTGCCTTTTTACTCGTTTACCACTAAAACAAATAAACAATAGAAAGAATACATCTATTATAGGGCAAGGATTGCGTATACATTGACGTTTGTGCCGCTGGACCGTGGTCAAACTGTAGTAGTACCTATTTAGGATCATATCCCTTTAAGAACCGTGCATAGTGGGCGTAACCTGTAGCAGTGACGTAACTACACGTTACGCCCACTTCAGGTTACGCCCCTCTCTTGCAGGCTGCAGACGGATACAGTTGGAGGAGCAACACCAGCCACCACAGAGTCGCACCGACGCATGCGTCATCAATGCGCTAAGCATGAAGGCAAAAACAAATAAAGGCTTCACATCTGGTTTTTTTTTTATTGTGATATATCTCAAAAGTTTTGGAGTGATGTTGAATTTCATTTTTTTTATGCTGCTCTCTGTCCATTCTCTTACCCTTAAACATGTTATTTGCTATGTTAACCCAGAAGATAATGCTCTTGAACACACGACAAACTTTGTTATCCTGTGCAAAATGTTTTATTCACAAACAAAAATGAGCAAAATCACTACCTAAATTTGCTCCTTTTCTCCTGGAACTGAGCTCTTTGCTTAAATCTCTGATTTTGTTAAGTAACAAAAAAAGTAATACCTTACTGAGTCATTATGAAAAGTTTTTCCCTGAAGCCACTGTCTCAACTATCTATTTATTTATTATCTTATTTTTCCCTTTCTTCTTCTTCTTTTTAAAAAAATATTTACTTATTTATATATTTTATTTTTAATTTGAACTCTAAAGCACCCGACTAGCCTTTCAAGTTATGTGCAAGTGAATAAAAAATCAAAAGACACGGCAACGGCGAGCCAAAACAGATCCTCTACCACCCAAATTGCATTAACGGTGTACAGTAGCGGCTCCGTTGTCTTCATCTCCCAGCCGCAGCTGGACAACCTGGTTCTGCAGAATATTGTGGGAGAGCTGCAGTTTCAATGTTAAAACTGATAGAATAATAGCCGTCTGTGGTTCTATATGGGCTGTGGCAATAATTTTGAAAAATAATAGCTCGCATCAACATATTGAAAAAAAAAAAAGAACTATGAACTAGTTTATTTTTGGAACTGTGAACTTAGTTCAAAATTTTGAATTATGAACTATGAACTGAACTAGTTCATTTGAAAATTTGTGAACTGAACTTTGAACTAGTTCGTGTAGAAAGTGAACTTTCCCAACACTGGTCGTCACAAGGTGCAGCAGCGGAAGAAACCGCAGCAGCAGCAGCAGACACGGACACGGAGGCAGTGCCGGTCCGAAAGAGCTGCAAACGGAACCAAACGTCGGACACTTGAAATGCCACAAGCTCGTGTGTGGTGACTGTGAGGAGAGCGGAGGTAATCTGTGACCAGTGATCACAACGGCTCTTTGTTTTTGTTTTAGATCAACTCGTTTTCAGTTTTTTCGATTATTATTATTCAATTTATTATATATTAAGTGTTAAAATAGCATGTTTCATAATCAAATAAGTTACTTTTAATAGTTAATTTTCTTGTTCTGATTTTCTCTATTAAAATCTTGTATAAATATATGCAATAATTACGGTTTACTATGTGCGATGATATGAATATTGATAAATGTATAATTAAACTTGTTAAAATGTACATTTTCGTATTATTTCGTTTTTTTGTTTTTTTTTTAAATATCATGACACAATGAATGCATTCATCACTCAGTTGGGTATTTACATGAGAGATTATAGAGTTTAAAATCTAGCGGTCAAAATGACTTACAGCCGTTCTAGTAGTGTTGGAATTCCGTCTCTTCTAAGGACTATCTAGCTCAGGGGTCACCAACCTTTTTGAAACTGAGAGCTACTTCATGGGTACTGAGTCATATGAAGGGCAACCAGTTTGATACACTCTTCTGAAATAACACATTTGCTCAGTTTTCCTTTAGTTATATATGATTATTGATGGTTAATGATACTCATCTATGTGAAGACACTGATCACGTTGATTATTTCTCACAATAATTATCAACAATGACTTAAAATGGTGGGAAACAGATAATATCAATATTCAATTTTCATTTTTAGAACAGGCCTGAGGGCGACTCATGTGGACCTTGGGGGCTACCTGGTGCCCGTGGGCACTGTGTTGGTGACCCCTGCTCTAGCTCAACTAAGTAGTAACACAAGATACAACAATATCCAGGCTGAATCTACTTGCTGCTGCCTGCATTGAAGACCTTGTGTTGAGGTGAGAATAAAACTTTTGTCGGTGCAGTACGAGGACGTGGAGGGCCCCAATGACTGGGTTTGCCTTGGGCCCCCAAATGACTAAATCCGCCCCTGTCAGTGTCTTGGCAATTTCTCGCATGAAATAGCCTTCTTTTCTCAGAACAAGAATAGACGAGTTTAAGAAGAAAGTTCTCTTTTTCTGGCCATTTTGAGAGTATAATCGAACCCACAAATGCTGATGCTCCAGATACTCAACTAGCTCAAAGAAAGGCCAGTTTTACATCTTCTCTAATCAGCACAACAGTTTTCAGCTGTGCTAACATAATTGCACAAGGGTTTTGTAATCATCAATTAGCCTTTTAACATGATTAGCTAACACAATGTACCATTAGAATACAGAAGTGATTGTTGCTGGAAATGGGCCTCTGTTCACCGATTTAGATATTCCATTAAAAATCAGCCGTTTCCGGCTAGAATAGACATTTACCACATAAACAATCTCTAGACTCTATTTCTGATTAATTTAAAGTTTTCATCATTGAGAACAGTGAACAGTGCTTTTTCTTTAAAAAATAAGGACATTTCTAAGTGACACCTAACTTTTGAAGGGATCGTGTATCTATATACGGTCCTTACTCCACGATTTTCCCCTCCACATCGTCTGGCCTGGCCAGCAGGACAAGGTGGGGGTGGGGCTCAGCCCGGTATGCACCGGGTATGGTGGTGTAAACAAGGTCCAGCATGTTCGCCCCTCTCGTTTCTAAGTCCACATGTTGATGGAATTTAGGAAGCACAGCTTTGAGATTTGCATGGTTGAAATCCCCGGCAACAATAATCAGTCCTTCTGGGTGTTTGTTTTCAAGATCACTGATGGCCCCATACAGTGCGGTTAGCGCTTCCTTAGCATTAGCACTGGGAGGAATGTAAACAGCTACAATGTGCAGGGAGGAGAGCTCTCTCGGTAAATAAAAGGGTCTACATCTCACAACCGCGTATTCCACCAGCGATGAACAGGACTTGGAGACTAGGACAGAGTTATTGCACCAGTCCATGTTGATGAAAACACACAGACCTCCACCTCGGGTTTTGCCGCACAGTGTTGGGTCTCTGTCAGCTCGATGCAAAACTAGTCCGCCTAGCTGATTGGCCGCGTCCGGGACTCGGTCATTGAGCCATGTTTCTGTAAAAACATATACACAGCAGTCCCTGGTGTCCCATTGTGTGGTCCGTTTGAGTCTGGTGTAGTCCAGTTTATTTTCAAGTGAGCGAACGTTGGAGATAAGGATGGACGGGAGAGACGGCCGGCTAGCGTTAGCTCTTAGCCTGGCACGGACAACAGCTCTCTTGCCCCTCTTCAGTCTTCTCTCACACCGCTTTCAGCGTCTCCTCACTCTGCCCTTGCCAGTAGGCGTGCTCTCGCCGTTTGTCTCTCACAGCTTGTCTCTCCTCGCAAAGCAAGCCAAGAGCCTGAAGTGCTTTTCTTCATCAGTTATTTATTCTGCAGTGCAGAATGACTGACACTTCTCAGACACTCCCCTTGGCTCTGATTGGTTGTGTTGATCTGGGAGCAGTGGATTTTTGCAAATTAAATTACAGCCACTGGGTGGAGCCACAGACTGGATTTTTACACAGCTGACCTGTATCTTATTGTACTATCAGATCATAATGACAATTTTAGTAGATATAGCAAAAATACTTACAGACCACAGCTTTTAGCAGATAGGATCTATAAAAAATTATTAGTAATAATTTACCAACCATTAAAAAAGCTATTATTATTCCCCACTGGAAAAACCCTCATTAGAAAGGGGTCATAATAAGATATGAGATGAAGTACACCAAAAATCATACAAATATGCATTAAAACGCCACAAAAACACAAACAAAATAAAATGCAGCCATCTATAAAGAAAAGGTAGCATATTCACAAAACTAAACTGACCTTAAGGTCAGCTGTGAGACAATTAGAGAGCCCTGACTTCATTAAGATTCCAACTTTAATATCAGAAAGCAGAGCCAGAAGTCTGAAAGCTTCAGTGGTGGGAGATGGGCTATTGAGCTAAAAGTATGGCAGTCTTCCCTGTTGACTGCACCAGTTACACTTACGTATCTAGCTCACAGGAGTCAGTGGCTATATGCACTACTCACAGGTGCTACAGCCAAGCAGTAATGTAAGGTTGTTTTATTTTGCACCAGGACCTGCTCTCTGTTGTTGGTTGGTTGGCATGTTGGTTGGTTGTACAGTTTTATTGGGGAAAGACGTACAAAATAGAAATCTCCATGGATCAAAAATTCACAAGAGAAAGGAGTTATAATTGAACTTGTTTAAAATTTGAAGTGTCTTTACAGACATCCCTTTTAAAATGCTGCTTTCTTCTTTGTTTGCTGTAATACGCGATTGGCCACTGGGCAAAACTGGAAGCAAGACTGACCAGCACCTTATTGTTTATTTCTGTAATTGTCTGGTATTAGACTTTTGAAATGTTACATTTGGAATGATCCTGCTTGAGAAATTATTATACTGAAACCAAAATGTAAGTTTTCTGTACTTGTCTCTAAATTACACACATTTCATAAAAAATATCAGTTGGATCTATGAATGGTACTGGAAGTAATGCAGGTGGTTAAAGAAAAATAGCAAAGAGCTTTGTCCAGTTGAATGTGGCCAAGTAAAAATGTTTTACAAAGTATTAGTATGTAGATTAGAATCAAAATAAGGATCCTCACATCTCACTTGTACTTAAATGAACTAGCAATAATGACTTTTGACTTGTGGAAATAAATAGTGATGAAGTAAAAATGTTTTACCTTCTTCCCAGTCTCATTCTTTGTCTTTGTCTCAGCATGGCTTCAGAGCAGAGAGGGAATTAGAATTTTGAAACTGGTTTGATTCACCCCTTGCAGCTGTTGTGCAGAATAAACCAACGGCACTGCTCTCAGTTGCTAACCCAACAGTGTTCCTGCTCAGACTTGTGTTAGTGGCATTCATTGTTTTTCCTTCTCTTTTCCTCATTTCCATATCAGGCTCTCAGCACCCAGTTGTGAGAATATTCCCATAATCCTACTTCATTATTAGGAGGTTTCATCTCAGGAATTAGTTTGTCAAGCTAATTAAGCTGTCTCCCAAGTGACCTATTTGAAGTTGAGCTTTTAACAGCCACATATTTGTTGTATCAAATGCAGGCTATTTGACAGAAGTATACAAACATTAAAACTTAAATCCATGAAGACAAAATGTATTTCTTGGGTGGGAAATGTGTTTATTGGCATTATATTGAATTTAAAAACTAAATCTATGAAACACTCTAGCTTAGACTCACAGCACATTACTGAGTAAATGTATTTGACAAATTAAAAGAGGCAATGACACTGTTTGACTAAAGAACTGACTCAGTCCAATGTGCAAGCAGTCAGGGCTCCATGCAACGGATGATGACTTCACAACTAAATTTACCTCTGATCTTGCAATGCCCTTTAATGTCTGTTTGGTGACAAATGAACTGGATTAATCAGTTTCATAGCTAATGTGTTATCTCAAATGAACTGAAAGGGTCATATGGAGTCTGAGGTAGCAGTAGGAGCTTGTGGCCAAGGACAAGCCGTTCAGTTTGATGACTCATGTGAACCTTATTGCCAGGCATAGATTAAGAATGCAGAGGTCCCTGGACACAAAATATCAACACAATATCAACTACAGTGTGTAGCTGTGGGTTTGGTTGTGGCTCAGGGGTAGAGCCAGTGTCTTGTTATCAGAAGATTGCTGGTTTGATGCCCCTGGTCTGCAAGTGTCCTTGGGCATGATACTGAACCCCAAACTGCTCCTGATGTGCTGGTTGGAACCTTGCATGGCAGCCACTGCCATCAGTGTATGAATTACTATAAGTCGCTTTGGGCAAAAGTGTCTGCTTTTATTTAACCACAAACAGCATTGTAAAATGCACTGGAGTGTTTTGCAGAAACAGTACTTTTAATATCATGAAAAAACAATTTATTCAAATCAGAACAGGCTCTGTAAATGGAGTCTGCTGTTGATTTTGCAGCCGTTTCTGATTAAACACAAAGTGATTACTTGACATCTGGCCTGAATGGTGGAAATTAATAAAGGTGTATTTGAATTAGATTGGTAAAAAGTAAAAGATACATTGTGGGGCTGTCAAACTGTAAGCGTACCTGTGAGCCTGTGCCATATTTTCTTTGTCATCCTCACAGACAGCTTTGACTCTTTGCCAGACAGCATAGCATTAAAAGATATAGATATGGCTATATTTCCCCTATTTTAATCTTAATCTTTTAATCTATGTGTTAGCATTTCCTCTTTTAACTCAGTTTTGCTGCTTCACTGCTTTTTGTATCTGCAATGTCTTTGTTTGTGTCTGCTAATGCAGTCTACAACTGGACTTGGTGCCATCAAATTCCCATAGTTACCTGACTCATCATCATCATGGTACAGACACAGCCAGCAAATCAATTACAATATTTTTCTTATTCACAAAAAAAGTTACTTTGCATTCATTTATTCACATTTCATTTCACATACGCACACTCAATTAATCTATTTGTTTTGATAAAAGACCAAAACCAAAGACAGGATCAGGCCACAGTTGGCTGGGTTTTGAAAGCTCCCTAGAGGTCAAAGGCCCCGGACACTGGCCCAATAGGTCAGGTGGTTAATCCTTCCATGCTGATTGCACACAAAATACCTGACCAGCTCTTTTCACATTCGCACTACACAAACACTAACTATCACCACAGAAAATTCATATTGGATCATTATGCAAAGTCCTTGAATTGCATTGAATGTTTTTAGGATAACATTTTCCGGTAACAATTAATGGAAAATATAATATTTATAGGTAAGGTACTAGGTATAGGTATAGGTACTAAACGCGGAACTTTACCATCCATTGCCCCAACCTCCACACCCTTATTTGGAAGGTTGATTCACAGAGATTCCTGATGAACAGATAGATGGCTTTTGCTCAAGTTACTGCTAACAATGGCATACACGCAAGTTAACACAGCCAGTGTCAGGACTTAAACACAAACTCCAGACCCCAGACCAGTTTGATCACAGGGAATCGAGTACTAAGGTGGTTGAGTTAGTTAGTGAGTAGTTATACAGCTCTAAACGTTTTCTATAACTTGATCAATGTACAAGTTGTAAAGTTAGAATAGTTTGTATCTAAAGTGGGCAGTGAGCAGTATAGTGAGCAGATGAGTCTCTGTCTCCGACAACCTCTGTAGTCTCAATTAGACACTTGTTAGCAACCACTGTTTTCAATGTAAGGGCTTTATAATTTAATGTAATTAAATTGACATTTAATTATGTATTTTTTTTTACGGGTTTTAGCATGCATTTATTACACCACACCACTATAAGAGACCTGCGGAAAACTCCTAGATATGTCCCTTTATCCAGATCTGCACCTAAAGAGAATGATGGGGTCTATTCTGGACTGAGAAGGACAGGGTATCATCAGATAATCCATTACTCATTTGTAATTTAAAAACAAAATAATCATAAAATATGTTTCAAAACAAACCAATCAATTTTTTGGTATTGGTAATTTCCTGAGTACTGTTTCTTTGTGGATTGAATAATGAAGAATGCTAGATCTTTTATTTCTTGGAATTCAAAACCAAAAAAAACAAAGTCTTCCTTTTTATGAAAACCACATAACAGTGCAATTTTGTTTTGCTCTCCGTTTTAAGAAAGACATTAGGAAAATCAAGTGTGGTGAGCTGGGATTAAAAGTAAATATATTTCAAATTAAAAGCCCAGACGGTAGAATGGCCATTCTGTAATTTAAAAGCACATACCAGGGTTACTAAGTAACAAACCAATTAAATAAATAAAAACAAAGTATTCAACAGTAGTTGACTGCATGCAGATTGATAGTATACATTTATACATGCACAGAGCAAGAGATGATGACTGCATCGTTTGGTGCAATACAATTTGTCATATAATTTAACGCAAGTAATTATTGTGTGTGCAGCTGTCAGTGTTAGCACTGATATTTAATTTTGTTTCCACTGCAAAGGGCTGTTGCTTGAGTGAACGCAGTTGTCAGGTTCTTGGGAAACGGGATACTCAGGGGAAAGGGGTTAGACCCAAACGCAGTAAAACAGGGGACAAGAGGCAAGATCAGATAAGAACAAAAGGCGAGCTTTATTTTAAAGCTGAATGCAAACCCAAAACAGACAAAACAGGGACGAAAGAACAAAGTAGCAACTGAACAGCGAAACAACAAAGTGCAAAGGAAAAAGGGCAAAGTACAAACCAAAACCAAAGTTCAAATCAAAATGCAAAATCCAAAATCCAAAATCCAAAAACACATACCAGAAGGAACAGGGAACCGACAGGAGCAGGCATGAGCAGGGGCAGACGAACCAAACGGAAGACATACAATGACCGGACAGGGAGTGAAGGAAACACACAGACTAAATACACAGACACTGATTACCAGACGAGGAACAGGTGAGGAGAGAGAGGAGGGAGGAAGCCAGGTGGGTTAACGAAGGGGAGGAGCACAGAGGAGCAGACCAGGAGGGAACAAGGCAGACAGACAGAGGGAGACAGAGGGCAGACCACAGGAAAAGAACAGGGAACTTAAAGGCACATGAGGCATGAAAACTCAAACAAAACACAACACCAAATCCGCAATCGTGACAGCAGTAGGTTAAACTGATGATTAGCGTCTTTACCAACAGTAGGAGTGTGTTGTATGAGTGGTTTGTGATTTTGCTACCTTTAGGTGAAATGCCAACAATTATCTTTTGTCACAGGTGTATTTAATGGTGTTCATTTCATTTGGTATTTGATGTTTATGGTTTATTTGAAGCCTAGTTATATGCAGAAGTTTGTAATTTTATATTGTTTCAGAGCTACACATACCACATCTATATGGTAGAATGAGTATGTGTAAGACAAATACTCATTTTTCGTCACTTCCATTTTTTGGGTTGGGGTGTCATCGGATAATCCATAATTCAATAGAGAATCCAAAATCCGAAAATTAAAATTGTTATGTCATTATTTGTTTGTGAACATGACTTTATGCTCAGATCACATATAAGGAATTCAAATTTGATTTTGATATTTATTTTGTCCGATTTGTGTGCACCAGAAGTTATTTACTGTGGCTTTATGGTTTAGGAGCTGCAGCTTTGCAGGTGAACACACCAACCACATAGGCTGTTTCAGCTGCAGTGTCTCTAAGCTGGTTGAGGAGATCGGCTCCGGAGGATGTGCTGATGAGATAAACACAAGCCATTAACCCCAGACAACCACTGAACATGCAGTTTGGAAATAACCTGCTAGATAGGTAGTTCCAGCCAGCTGGTTGAGGTGGGTTGCCCTGCCACTGCTTTGCCTTCTGGGCTGTCTTTTATACTTCACAAGCCCAGAGACACTTCAGGTGCAGCAAAGAGCAGCTCTGGATGATGAGTGACCCAGAGAGGAGCAGAACACTGGGAGAAGGGACTAAGAGATAGTGTGTTTACCTGCAAAGCTACAGCTCTTAAACTTCCGTAAACAGAGCAGTTTATGAGCCAGACCTACCTTGTGAGTCGATAAAGCCATAATAAATAACTTGCAGCGACACAAATCATAAATAGCTTTTACAAGTATTTTTTAACCATACTTAGATCTTAAATCTACTAGTTATGGTAAATACAGCATCATTCATTTACAGAAAACCCATAAATCTCAGGAAAACACTGATATTCTCTGTCTTTCATTTAAACCATTGTAGGAAGTGTTTTTCTTCTCCTTGCCAGTTTTATCATATATTAGAGATAAGGAAAACACTTTGAAGGACGATCATGTTCTCTTTTAGGTAGATGTCAGAAAGCTCAGGGCTCTCTGTGGAACATGGGGTGACTTGGATGGCAGCCATTAAAGAAAACCACAGAGTGGAGCAGAGTATACGGGATCTAACACTAGTTTTAGAGGCTGGGAGGCAGGGTGGGGTAATTGGTTAGACAGAACGTCTATCAGCTAGGGATCTCTGTGTTGGCAAGTAACTTACCTACTGAATTGCCCTGAAGAAGCAAACTGAATTCCCACCAGCTCCAGGGATTTGTTCTGAAGCCACCTTGAACCTCTGACCCCCCCTTTAGAGGTGTGTTACAGCCCCAGTGCTGTGGGCGTGTTTTGTGTTTTTCTGTTCCTACTCTACCCTCCTTGTGGAGCGCCACACCTGAGTCTACTTGCCACTGAGGCCGAGTGGTATAAGGTGCTGTGGATGTCAGTAGGCTGGGGGCGCCTTGATGTGCAGGAGCCAGAGACACTGAGATACAGCCTGCACTGTTCTCTTGCGACAAGAGGTATCTTGGTTGATTAGTGTTTTTTGTTGGCGCAAATGAAGTAGTTTTTGATTTACTATTACCAACTGCTTCTTTTCCCTCCTTTACACCTGCTTTTATTTTAACTATGTTACTCCCTTCATCCCCTGGCCAAGGTGGAATAGAAGAAATTTGTATATTTATATATTTGCCTTATTTGCCAGAGAGCAGGCAAGAGGCGTGTAACAGAGGCTTTTGTAGATCTTTTCGTGTTTGACAACACAGTCAACAACAGTCATGGGCTGCTGCAGAATGCGCTACAGTATTTTATCAATGCTTCAACCTAAGGTAAGCAACACAGAAAACACCAATACAATACCATTTTAGTTTTGGTGGCAGGGTTAGGGTTACATTCCTTGAATTTGTAGAAACGCATATCAATGTGTTCATGCCTCCTCTTTGAACTGTGAAATAAACGTTCCCTTTTCGTTAACCTCTGACCCCTGTGGATCCTATTTGTTAGGAGGGGCGCCATATAGTCTCCACTATCTCCATTTTGCCAGAAGAAACGTATTTGTCTTTGTAAAAACAGGCCTCATTTTGTTCACTTCACAGACACTATGTCCTCTGTCGCACCCATCTAGAAGGGGCCCTTTTGGTTGTATAACTGGATTTACCACTGCTCCCCCGGAGACAGTGACACCTTTCCTTTAAGGTTCAAGCTATTTTTTTTATCACAATTGAATCCACAGATGCAAAACACCAGAGAATAAAGGACTTTTAAAATTATATGTTGTACTAAGAATATACTCTGCATCTGTATTTGAGATTATCAATTCATGTTTTCTCGAACTCTCTCTTGTTTCAACCCATTTTGTAGGAGAAAGTACGGTGGCCCAGAGGTGTCAGGCCACAACACAAATACAAAAGTCACAACACGAATGCAAAAGCCACAACACAAATACAAAAGTCACAACACAAATACAAAAGCCACAACGGAAGTGACCCACAACGGAAGTGACCCACAACGGAAGTGAACGGCAACGGATGTTGACAATGAGGCGGATTGTTGCTGGCATTTTAGCATCCGTCCGTGTGCCGGCTGTCTCTGGGCAACACAGAGTCTAACTTCCTCGCTGACTTTTCACCAGGCTCTCTCCTGTTTTGTCCAAGTCTCTTTGTCTATTTGTGTTGTGGCTTTTGTATTTGTTTTGTGGCTACTGTATTTGTGTTGTGGCTTTTGTATTTGTTTTGTGGCTACTGTATTTGTGTTGTGGCTTTTGTATTTGGTCTGACACCTCTGGGCAACCGTAAGAAAGGGTTCATGGAAAGAACTTTGTAAATATCCAGTTGTGGGGACAATATGTGGATAAAGGTGTTCAGCAATAATTTGAAATAAGCCTACATTGCTTGTTTTATTTTTAGATTATTTTGGGGCTTTGTTGCCTTTATTTGACAGGACAGCTTTGGGATTGACAGAAAACGGGGGAGCGGCAGGAAAACATGCAAAGAGCCAAATACAAATGGGTAGATGTTTACACTTAACAGGTTTCTCAACCATACTCCCATCTCCCCTCAGTCCTCTGAAGCACCCCATAGGGCCCCCTCTCTCAAATACAGACAGCTTTAAATTAGCAACATTCCACTATAGAAAATTAAAATGTCCTTACTGTGCTTCTGGCATAAACACGCTGTATATTCATTGGAATGATTTGAAGTATAAAAGAGCAGAATACTGTTGCTATGGACACCTCGGTTCAATAAAGTCAGCATCTTAAGAACACAGGAGTAGGCAGACAGAACTTTTCTGCTGACTCATGCTAAAGGTGCTCCAGAGGCTGTATTCAAATATCATTACAGAAATCACAGTTGTGCAGAGGCTTAGCATGAGTCCCTCAAGGCCTTGACAGCCAAACAGATGTACTTTAATTTATATTGCGTGTCCCTGAAGTTTTGGCTGCATGACAAACAGAAGAGAAATAAGCAGAGGCCTTATATTTACATGCAGACGTTTAGCTGACTCTCACCGTGTGCACTGCAGTGCACAACAGCAAAGCTCTGCTGAAACTGCTGTGCCAAAATGAAAAACAAGAAGAAATAGAAAGTGTTACAATTGCAACATCAAGTTCCTGGTTCCTTATCCTGTCTCTAAGGATGAGCTCAGCCACCCTACAGATGAATCTTATGTGAGCGGCTTCAAGCCGCCGGCTTTTGTTCATAGTCTCATCTTGTTCATCACTACAAAAAGTTTATGAACACAGGTAAAAGCTGGAGTGTAGAACAACTTGTAAAATGAGAGCTTCACCTTTTGATTCAAATCCCTCTTTACCACAAAAGTCCAGTACAATGCTCACATTACTTCTCAAACCACCAATCCGCCTAATGATCTCAAGCTCCATTTTACCGTGACCCCGAGATTCTTATAATTCCTTAAATTGGGAGAGTAACGAAAAAAGTTGCGGTTCATTATCTGACAGGAGTGCTCAAGCTCTTCAGCACCTACAGAGCCGGCTAATAACAATAGTAATTGGCTGGGTCCTTGATCAAGCATTTGTGTGTTGTTGTTTTTTTAATAACTCAAAATAATGACTGTATTTCAAGCTAGAAAACGTGCATCTCTCTCCTCCCTCCATTGTTGTGTGTGTTTGTGTCGCTGCGTGGTGTACACGTGAGTTATCCTCATGCTGAAAACGTGACTTGTCGCACACGTGACATCACTCCCCGAGACGCAAGAAGAAAGCGAAAATATATATTTTTACTAAGGAAACTGACAAAAATGATAGTAACACACAGGGACTTGAATAAGTAACTTTAATCTGATAACTGGTTTGGAAATATTAACGTGTTAGATTATTCGTTTCTGCAAAAAGTGGTCAGATTAGAGTAACGCGTTACCGGCATCACTGATTGTATAACTTAAGTGCAACATGGAGCTTGAAGATGTAAAGAAAAAAAGAAAAACAGGAAAATTAACTTTGAGCAAGTTTGGAGGAAAGTCGGAGGTGTGGAACCATTTTAAACAAATCATGGGCAGTGACAACATGTGTCGGCTGTGTCGAGTGCATCAAGTGCGGCACTTGTTGCATTATTCGTTAAGATAATTCTAAACATATTTCTGTGGTTCAAACAACATGGAATTGTAGTTGAGAACGTCATTTCAGGGTTTCCTCCAGGATTTTTTTAAACCGTGGGGGAGGTCTTCCCGAGTGGAAGAGGGGTGGTGACGACGACGACGGCAACATGAATTTTGAAATGTGAAATTATGACTATTTCAAACTGAATGTTTTTCTAAATACATTATTTACTATAGGGTTTCCGGTACATGGCTTGAAAATAATAATTGCAAATAGGATCTTGCAGTATCACTTGGCCAAAACAACAAACACAACAACAACAAATTAAAGATATAAGTTAAATAACTAAACTAGTCTATACTGAATACCTCAACCTCCTTCTCTGCCTCTCCTCTTTTCTCTCCTCCACTCACCTCCTGCACTACTTCTGCCTGTGCTCTTATCTAATATAATATTGGGAAGTGTTAAATTCGTTCACATCACCAATACCACGCAGGTAATGTTAGGAATATTTAAATATTACACTTATCATGGTACACATCATTATCATTTCTTTTGACTTGAGGGAATAACATCACGACAATAAGTCAAGAACATTGAGCCTCTCCTTTATGTAAGGTTACCTGACTCTCTTCCTCTGGAACCTTTCTCTTCTTTTGAAAATAGTTTAATATACTCATCTGAAAATGTAACCAGAAAAGAGTCATGGCAGAAAATTACCTGGGCATTACCTAAGCTAACGTTATGTCGTGCTGTTCAAAACGTGTATCCGAAACGTAACAGGTTTCCTCTATCAATAGAAAATTAAGTTTTACAGTTAAAAATTAATCTACAACAAAATAATATCTCTCTCTACTGTATAACCAAAGACTCGACATGCTTTATTAGGCCTAAAGTAATCTCTCTTTAACAAGTGTCAATGGTACAAAAATAAAATAAAATAAAATAAGAATCTCTCTGAAATAATGATAGAAATAATGCGTATCCTGTATTAACCAATCAGTAACACATTTATCAGGATTTTTTATGTAGCCTAATCCATCTATACATTAGGGTCGTTTTCACTGGTTTGAACAAAACTGTATATATAGGCCTATAAAAATATATAACCTAGCTTAGGTACCTTTCTTTCACCCTTTTCTCTCCCTCCACGTCCGGAGTGTTGTCTCTACTCTCTTCGTCTTTCGCGCCGCAGCTAGACAGGCAAGTGGTGACTCCAGTGTTGGTTTTTCAAAGTAAGGGTAGGCTATTTGCAGCGTAGCATCACATTTCATGAAAAACACTATGTTTTGTGCCAAAATCACATTTCTTACAATAATTTACATTAATATAAACATAAAACAACATAAAAACAAGGTTTAAAAAATAAAAAATATTATTCTGAAGGTGTGGCGGCTTTTATTTTGCCGTGGCGGTGCGCCACAATCAATTACATGTAGAGGAAACCTTGCATTTATAACAGGCCACGTATTAAAAAATAAATCGGGCTCATAATTACAGTTAATGGGCCGGGCCGGGCTCGGACACAACGTGCACAGGCTCGGGTCGGGTTGGGCTTGATTTTTCAGGCCCGATCTAAGCTCTAGCTGGGACACCAGAATGATTAAACTTTCGCTCATTTTATCAGATAAATCGTTTGCGTTGTATGATGTCACTTCCCGTCTACAAAGCAAGCGATTTCATTGGTCAAGCGTGTAGTTTCGCAGATGGAATTCCGCAGACGACAAAGTGGTTCCGGATTTTTTTTTGCCGCACGAAAGTTATAACCCATGAAATCATTATTTATTAATTTCCGTGCGAATAATCCGCAAGGAAATTCGCACTTGGTGTGAAACGGCTTTTAATCACCCCTACCCTGGAGTACTCTACCATTTTCTGGCATAGTCATGCCTCAGATTTAGAAGTGCTGACTCCTGTCCTGAACACTTCAGTCTTGGCTGCAAACAGTGGCGTGCGCAGACTTTTTGAAGGGCAGGGGCAATAAGAAGGGCACTTTAGCGCGTGTTTTGGCTCCCAAGAGGACACTTTAGCGCGCGTTTTGGCTCCCAAGAGGGCACTTTAGCGCGTGTTTTGGCTCCCAAGAGGGCACTTTGGCACGTGTTTTGGCTCCCAAGAGGGCAGTTTACCATGTTTTAACCAGCCAAGGGGGCAGTTTAGTGTGTTTTGCCAACCAAGAGGGCACTTTGGCACGCTTTTTTGGCTCTCAGGAGGGCACTTTAGCACATGTTTTTCAACAATTGGGCCACGAGGGGGGGCGACTGCCCCCCTGCCCCCCCCCCCCCCTGTGCACATCACTGGCTGCAAACAACTTATTTTGCACCGATAGTGTGCTAAAGGTTACTGTCTGATAAAACCAGAAGGAACTACATCATCAACAAAAAGCAGAGAATTGATTCTAAATTCCCCAAACTAAACACACCCATCTGGCTGGACATTGAACTCCTATCCATGAAAATAACAAGAGACAAGTCTGGTAGGGCCCAACATACACTGTTTGACTTCCAGCCAAAAACATTGCTGCATGTTAGCTTGTGCTGGCCTTTTGATTGTCAGCAAAGGTTCTGTCATATATTTCAATCTTTGTTTAGTTTAAACCACAATTTGATGTTACACATGTAGATCCTAACTATTTTACCTGTTTTACCAAAAGTAAAAGATTTCCACCTACCTGTGCTGGTAGACGTCATGATGATGATATCTGTGTGTTTTCAAAGTGTCTCCCCCACTGTCCTCTTGTTAATCTAAACACGTACCCGCTGACAGTTTATAATCATATGATGCTGTTATACACTGAAAAAAGGAACATGTTGGATTAACTTAATTCAGTAGTGGACATTGGTTGCACACAGATGTTTTGCTTTGGCAGCAATTTAAACAATTGAGTTAAATTAACACAAGTTATTCATGTCTAATAAACCTGTGTATTTTGTATTGATATAGTGTGATTGAAACATGTTTTGATAAAGTAATTTGAGCTCTTGGAACATTTTAATCCTTCACAATTTTATCACTTTATTTCAACACTATTCAATAACTTTTACCCCAATACTATTTGGTCACTTAAATACTACACATTATTTTCATATTACATGTTAGTATTATATTCTAGTGTCAATTACACAATTTTACAATGGAGGCCTTAAAACAGATTGTTTGTATTGTTCTCTGAAGATGGTTGCCTGTAACCACTAGTAACCTTTCAAAATAAAATGTCTACAGAATAGCTTTAAAACATATTTTCGAAGACTATACTCTCAAGCCCATGTTGATAGAGGGAAAATTAATCTTCCTAAATTGACGGGTGAGCAGAGTAACCAACTTGCAGTAGAAATTACAGAGAAAGAAATAAGAGCAGCAAAAGCCCATCTCAAATCAGAGAAAGCCCTTGGCCCTGATGGGTTTCCTTCAGAGGGGTACGGGGTGATGGTGGATTCATTGATCCCTATGTTGCAGTCCACCTTTAATTGGGTCCTTAAAAGGAATATAATACCCCCCTCCTGGAGCGAAGCAGTAATTTCACTTATTCCAAAAGAGGGGAAGGATAGATCTGAATGCGGTAACTATAGACCGGTTAGTGTGTTAAATCAGGACTATAAGCTCTTTACACATATACTGGCCAAATGAATAGAAGGACTGTTACCACAAATCATCAGCCATGAAAGGAGGAGAACAAAAGATTTCCTTGTTTGCGGATGACATACTGATACAGTTATCCAGTCCAGAACAATCTCTAGTAGCCTACATTTTTTTTCACTTTTGGATCAATATGGATCTTTCTCTGGATATAAGTTAAATGTTTCAAAAACACAAATTCTCAGTTTCAATTACAGTCCTCAGAAAATGTGAAGAAAAGATATAATTTGAGTTGGGAAGCTGAATCCATGAGGTATCTGGGGGTGAATATACCAGCAGACTTGTCAAAACTGCTCTCACTGAATGTTCTACCCCTGAACAAGAAAATTAGAGAAGACATTAGGAGATGGGATTTAATACCATTTCTTGATTTTGGTTCTCGTATTGAATCTGTTAAAATGGTTATTCTGCCGAGGTTATTGTATCTCTTTCAATCCCTTCCACTAGACATACCTGATCAACAGTTTCACTAGCAAGGACCACACCGTTAACGAGATGCGTTTAAGGATTTATTAGTGACAAAGGAAAACGAAGTGTCGAAGATCTTGGTTCTTTTGAGTTCTTCAACTGCGTTGTGGCGATTCTTGTAGAGAATCCGCCGCCGCTCCCAGGCAGCGACGGACCCCCTCATGTACCTACGAAGGAGAGGAGAGAAAGAAGAAACAGGCAGAGATAAATGGGGTGGGGGGGAGGGGTTCAGAATACGAGAGCGAAGCAGAGGAGAGGGTCGGGTGGTTATTTATAGAAATGCGGAAGTTGGCGCTGTTTAGGTGTGGTCCTGCTCCTGAAACTTCGCCAATTAAGCTTCAATTCACTAGCAAGGACCACTCCGTCAACGAGATGCGTTTAAGGATTTATTAGTGACAAAGGAAAACGAAGTGTCGAAGATCTTGGTACTTTTGAGTTCTTCGAGTGCGTTGTGGGGATTCTTGTAGAGAATCCGCCGCCGCTCCCGGGCAGTGACGGACCCCCAAAAACCTCCAATTACTTGAGAAGAGATTGAGCGGATCTGAGATCTTTGAGATCTCAATGGATGTAACGGTGGTACTTTTGGGAGGACCAGCGGCCTATGAGACATATGAAGTGCTCTGGGAAGCCATTACGGGAGGCTGAAGTGGCAGCTCCGATTCTGAAGGAGTGCCCGGAGTAGTTGTCGGGCAAAATACCAGACAATGAGAGCACGTGGCGAAAGTGATGGTGGAACCAGAATCGAGTAGCCACTTGGCCAGATTCGGAGATGAAGAGAGGATCTGTCATTGTTGTGAGTTTTACGGAATTGCAAGAAATTTGCGAGGGTTTCGAAGGGATTCAGTGGTGATTGGACCTTGAAGAAGAAGACGGGTGTAGGCGGACCAAATTGATTGGTTTTGGTTTGCTTTAAGTGGAACACCATAGTGTCGTCTGAAAAGCGAGACAAGTCAGAAATGCAAGCATGACGGCTTGAGTCGAAGTGAATGGTTGAGGAGGTGAATTCGGAGCATCTGAGGAAACCAAAAGGCAAGCAAGAACATGGCTTCCAGGGTTTGGGCGACTTGAGGAGTGCCGTACCTGGAACGGATTGTGTGGAGGCAGATTAACAGCAAGTCGGCATTAAGAGGAAGATGGCGTGGGCTTAACGAACTGTTAATGAACAGCTGGTTATTGTCTTGGAAAGAAGCTGATACCGCTAAGGTAAGCTTGGTGATGCGTGATTTGTCATGAGGAATGGGCGTAAGTACTGAAAGAAGTCGTGGTGATGAGATCGAATGACGGAAAGGTTGTGTTGTATTGGTCGTGAAAGTAATGGAAGCTTTCCAAGCTGTCCAGTAGGAAGAGAGGGTCGAGGGTAATAGGCTGTTGATGGTGGAGCTCCGGGAGTCGCTTATCAATGCTTCTGGCATTCATTAGCGAGCTTCGGGGGCGATTTTGCCGCAAGCCATCTTCCTTTGTAGAAACCCCCCAAAACCGGCCTAAGGAGCAGCATCGATGTACAGATGGATGTCATGTGGGTTAGTCGGTTGGTCATCGTAAAAGAAAGTGATTCCGTTCCAATTGGTGAGAGGGTTGAGTCACGGACGGATTTCAGCAAGGCTCGAGCTATCCAGGGAGATGGAGGTCAAGAGTGATGGGACGGAAGGGACAGAAGTTGGCGTTTGGTGCTGCGCGGGGCGCAGAAGAAGGTTCAGCTGAGCGGGAATGAAGTCTAAAACTTGTTAGTGTCAAGAATGATTCCGAGAAACTCGAGGGATGTGGAGGGGCCCTCTGTTTTCTCTGCGACGATGGGACCCCGAGGTTGGAGAAGACTGAAGTCAGAGTAATCAGGCCGGAAGCGGGTGGCAATGAGGTGGGGGGAAATTGTTAGACTGGATCCAGCTGAGGGCTTCAGGTGGGGTGTCGAAGAGTTTAGGCTGCTTTGTGTCAAGGTTATAGTAGTTTGGTTATAATTAATTCATGAAATAACGTTGCAGCAGTCACAACTGGCAATCAGGACAAACGATTAACAATGGATGCAGGTGCATATAGTATCATATTCATGTGAAAGTTGTGACAGAAAACCTACATTTACTAAAATACCTTCAATTTTCCACAACATTCTCACACAGACCACATTCTCTCGGCTTTCACAGTACACTAAACACGTTTGTTGTCTTCTGTTATTATATAAAACAGATATACTGTTGCTCTTTATACCACAAGGGGGCACTGTTGTATAAGACAGGTCATAGTTAACACGCTGCACGTAGAGAGGTCAGAGTGCAACAACATGGCGACTATGTACGATACGACGCTGCTAATGAGAATAATGTTACAGTATAAGTTGTTGAAGTAAACGGCACTTGTTCATGATTCCAGCGTCCTATCATTGTTGAGTTAACACCACAACGTTCACTTCATTCAATCATTTGAGCCAGAGTGCCACTGCATCTTACTTACTATCTCGCGAGTGCGAGTTATCATCTCGCACGCGCCAGCTACTATCTCGCACGCACGAGATAGACAGCAAGTCGCACATGCGTGATAGTATCTCGCGCGCACGAGATAGACAGCAAGTCGCACGTGCGTGATAGTAACTGGCGCGTGCGAGATAGTAACTGGCGCGTGCGAGATAATAACTTGCACTCGCGAGATAAAAAAAAAAACCTATCCATGTCACCTGCAGGGCTCCGTAGTTTTCAGTATCAGTGAAATAACAGATTGCAGCACCCACATGATCTGTGACACTGTGGTTATTCTGACACGAGTTAAATGGCTGCTGTGTTGAAAACCACGCTGTGGTCCGTAATCGCGGTGCAGACGAGTGAGTTTGGAGCTGACCAGAGGAGAGAAAAAAGAGAACGATATGACGCGACTTTAGCCGCCATGACATGACGATGTTGCCCTCGCTGAGGAGGAACTATGAAGACCTCAGTTGTGATGGAAAAGCACCTAAACTGAGTCGAGTAGAGCCGAGCTGTATTGTGTAGTGGAGAAGGGGCAACACACGCTATGCGCAATTGCGCAGACACGCGCGATCATCCTCTCAGATGCGGCTGCGTCTCTCCAGGTCACTGTGTGAGAGAAAGAAAAGCTCTGACTTGCTTTGGCAGACGTTGTTTGCTGTCACCCGCTGATTTGCATAATATAAATATCTAGCCCACCGAACCTTCCAATCCGGCCCCGGTTCAGCACCCTGGACAAACTTTGCAAACGTGGTCGGGATTTGTAGAAGACATGTATAGTGCTCACTAGCCTATGCCGTTCCTATAAACAGGGTATCTGCGGAGTCTTAAAAAGTTTAAATTTGACAATCTCAATTTTAGGCCTTAAAAAGTCTTAAATACGTTCATATTTTGCATATAGGTCTTAAATTACATTTAGTCGGGTCTTAAATATGTACGTTCATTAACCGCTTACGTCATCGCCTTTTTTTTATTTTTTTTGTTTGGAGGAAATGTGTTGGTGAGATTCACTGTCATCTCCGTGTGTTCTTCTGTCTGAAGTATCCAGGAACGTAAGTGGTATTTTGCCAACAGCGCGGTCGGAGTTTATCGCCGCACACTTCACCAGTTCCGGAACGACTTCGACAGCGGAATCTGCCAGAGGACCCTCAAATTGGGCACACTCGGAGTGAAAGCGCTGACAAAACACCAGTTAGCTTCTAAAAGTCTCCAGCGAAGTCACGTAATCACACACATCTGTACGCCTTTGTCACCAGTTCCCGGTCCAATTTCATCCAGTTCTGCTCGACCCGAACTCTGCACCGCCTCTGCCACCTAACAGTCAAGCGACATTCAAACCGTCTTTGGCCCAGCTCCGACGTTGAAAGCGGAGGTGCTTTCGATTTTGAACACTGTGTGTGTGGCAGTGTGTGTGGGTGTGTGTGCGCACACACCAGGGTTATTATAGTTAACTCAAATTAAATTCCTTGATAAAAACTATACTTAAACTACTTAGATCACTTGTTAAACTAATTGAAACTAAACTAAAATGAAAAAACAAACTGAAAAGCTAAATTAAAATAAAAACTAATGAAAATGTTAAAACCATAATAACCCTGACACACACTCATTCACTCCATTCTTCATTGTTTGAGCTGCTCTGTGAATGGCAATAAATGTGGTTATTTGTTTAAAGTAATTCTGGGACCGCATTTTTCCTTACTTTTTCGTACTTCGTCTACACGAAGTACGAAAAATTTAGTTTAGTTAAATTTTAATTTTAATTTCAGTTTAGTTAAATTTAAATTTAGTTCAAATTGGTCTTAAAAAGGTCTTAAAAAGTCTTAAATTTGACTTGTTCAAACGTGCAGAGACCCTGTATAAATGAATGCATCTCTGAGCAGAGAGGGATATAGGCTATAAAAAAGTGATCCCAAGTCCCCGCTTTCCCGCTAAGCAGAGGGAGAGAGAAATTACACAGAATACAAATTGCTTTAATTTCTTTTTTTTTCACCTTCAAAAAAGTACGCACAGTGCGTACAGGATTCCGGCTGGCGGCGCCACTGCCGAGTGTGACCTAACAGGCAGGAGAGTAATGGTGGACCTCTTACCCTTTAGGTCGCACTCGGGGACACTTTTTGTCTGCCATGATGACGGTTTCACTTTAAACTCCTGCAGCTGACTTTTGGGACTGTTCATGCCTCTTCTTTGTTGTTTCCTCGCTCCTCGCTTGAACTAGAAGTCTTTCATCACATCCCGTATTGCAGATCATCCCAATTCTCGTATATTTTGCTCCGAGGAGCAAGGATTGAGGATTGAGGAGCGACCTCTGAGGAGCGATTAGTGACCGTTAGCACGATCGTTTGAGAACGAGGAGCTGAGAAATAATAATCACATGATTCACCACTAAACGACATAGTACTCGAAATGGAATTGAATGAACGAACGATATGGATGATTCTTCCTGCCGAACTGACCGACGGGAACTGAATCACGACGCCCCCTTAGTTATTGATTGGGTGCTGCAGCGCAGAATGATCTGATACAGCACAACATGACTGGAGTTTCATGCCAAGTGAAGACAGATAATAGATTAAACTCGAGTGTGTCATCATCAAGTTTTATATTTAGTTAGTTTTTCTGATTCACCAGCAAGTTAAAATGTGTTAGTCTGACTGTAGCAGAACAAAAGAACCACAAACAACTTTCCTCCTCTTTATTGGAAACACTTTTCTTTTCATGGTCTCTTTTAAACATGTCAGGCTCATTCCTGAGCGTGGGCTTTTATTTGTTACATCATTTCAGTTTTCCTCTAAACATTTAGCCTAAAGAGAGCTTGCAGTGTCCAGAAGACACCATAATTACATTTTCGGTTATTAAATGATGATTTCACAATCAGAATGTCACTGAATACAGAGGCAGATAATGAATGAATAAACACATTCTGCAAGTTGACATGGTTCCTGTGCCCCCGAGCAGACACAGTAAACAGTATAAATACACAGTACACAGTATTGCAGTACTGCAGCTTGTTCTTTATGCGCAGGTGGTAACAGACAGAAAATTCCAGCCACAGTTTGAACTTTAAAGTTGTGGGTTCACAAAACAAACCCAAAAATTTGATTTGTCTAACAAAGGCTTCATTTGCACGAAAATTAATAATCAGGATATCAGCAGGAGCATCACATACCAATGACATGTCCAATGAGAGATAAAACTGTGAGAATGAAACAGGAACTGAACTCACACAAACCACACAACCAGACAGTAAACAGCTGCGGATCCAGCTGTTACAGCCTTTGAAAAAAATAAAGTGATCATCCAGCAGAAGTGTTTGCTGTCCACTAGGAATATATTTAATCTTGGACAGGATTGAAATAATACAGAGTAATAACTGCAAAATAAATCGTATCTTTATTTTCAGCCATCCATGAATCATGGTCATCACAGTCTAATTTCCAAGTGTAAGTCTATAATATATTCACTATAATTTTCCTCATGTACATGTCTGAATTGATTTCACTTTAAACTGCAGACACACGTTTGATTTTTTTTGTGGTGATGATGCATGGACCACAGGTAGATCTATATCAATGGACACCTCCGGAAATCTGTGTTGGGCAGTCCAGGTCATAACACTAAACATTGTGATTAATATCAGATGTGCTGCTGGTGGGTGAATTAATACATCTCACTAATGATGAAAACATTACATGACCTGCACTATAAGAAATGACAGAAGTGCATCTCTCCTATAACAGAGCTTTGCACATCAGTTTAACTGTACTGATCATCAGAAACGGACGTCGCTTCACACGACGCTGCAGAGACAAGGACATCTCATTTGTCTTAAAACAGATTTCCTCAGAGGTCCTCTGTCCTGCCATGGATTCCTCTTGTCGCCCCACGAATTCTCGATGGGCGGGAATAAGATGCACGTAAAGGAGGCAAGTGAGGGAAACGTGGAAACAATTTAAGAGACATGAAATCATGTTGGGGATCCAAGCTGACAGAAAAGTGGTTATTTATGCACTTATAACTCCAGTGTTTTATCACCCCATTTTTTCATCAGTATTCTAATAAATGGAGATGATCAGTGAGTCCAAGGCAAATGATGCAGCGTCTGATTTTCCAGCATGAATGTCTCACAGTAATAATTTGAAAAACATTGGAGTAATGAGGTGACACTGAGACCCTACCACTCCTCATCTGTCTCTATTTGTCTCTTTCGTCCTCTGCGGCCACAGGCTGCTGCCTTTCATTTCACTTTCCAAATTTTTTCTGAGCTGCAAACAAGACCAAGGTCATCCGATCATTGGATAATAAAGATGACAGATTCTCTACACTTGTTCTGCTGGTGAGTTCTACCCTGACATCCTGTTTGTCATCACTGATGAGTCAGTTTTTCTAATTAAACTAAGTGAGATAAGAATAAATTGTTCCCTGTTAAAGTCTGCTGACTGCAGTTTGAGAAGAAGCTACTTGTGATCAGTGAGACTAAAGGCCTAAAGTACCACCAGCAGCCCACAGGGTTTGCAGTGTTCATTACAGCCACAATACAGACTGCTAGATGAATAAAACACGCTGAGTAATTTGATATTCTCAGATCCCATCCAGTTGTGGAGCTAAAACGTCCAGTGGCAGGCCTTGAGTTAATTGCAATTCAAAGAGTTTATCCTTTCGGGAGCATGACTGTGTGAGACTGAGACACTAAACCTTGTGGTAAGTGGATGGATGGGTCAACAAAGGATTAGACCCTGTTCACAGATAATGCGGTTTGTTTCTTGTTCACTAAGACATTTAAAATGGTACGATCATTTTGTGATGTTTATATTAGTGGTAGGTTTTAGTCTGCACTGTCTTATTTTAATTCATTTCCTGACATGATCAAGACAGTAAGATATGCATCCAATATTTCACGTGATCTCTTTCCAGCCAATCATGCTTGGTGTAGGATATGATGATGAATGTAAATCATGAGCACAGCTCTCTCCTGCTACTTGACACTTACCTGAAGATTGAACTTTATTATTAAGGTAGGCTCTCATGGTTATGACTGTACAATGTCCCCCCAAAAGGTGCAATTTAAACCTCCAGTATGATTCTCTAAATGTTTCTTTAAAGACGGTATTCTTGGAACACATTTGCTCTTGCAAATTAACTTAATTTGAAATGTGTTATTTTTTATGTGACAGGGTAAATAGAAAAGAAAGTTGAGAGAGAACGGGAAAGTACACCACATTTATATGTATGGTGCACTATATTGGACTTGCACTGTTATCAGTAAAGTGGGAGCCAGGAAAATGGCTGCTGACTAAGTGGAAGTTAGATAGATGCTGGTTTTGGGAGGGTGGTTAGGGGAAAGTATGGACAGGATGTTAGATGGCATGAATGCTGTCTACCACATGACGTGTGCATGCATCATACATATTTCTCTTGTACTAACATGAAGACAATAAACACACAAACCCCAGCAAGTAGTCCATGTTTCACCTGTCCTTCAAAAACCAACACAGCTGTATGTAAATGTAAGCATTCCAGACATGAATGTCCCAAAACATGAATACAAGGTGAGTCAGATGGTGTGTGACTTGATACACTGCATTTATAACAGTACTTTCATCTGAGTCTCTTGCCATTGTGTTTTATCATGGCACACCATATTCATTGTGACCATGGCCGTACCCAGCAGTGAGGTCACTGAGGTCCAGACCTCTGTATTTTTTTCCAAGTACACGTTATAAAAGTTTTCCAGTAATTACCTAAATGTAACTCTACTTGAAAGATGCAAAAATATTGTACCTTGCTAAGATAACTGATGTTATCATCTGACCAGCAGAGATGGACAGAGTACTCAACCCCAGTACTTGAGAAAGAGTACAAATACTACTGGTCAAAATATACTCCGTTACAAGTAAAAGTAGCTCAGTCGACATGTTACTCGAGTAAGAGTAAAAAAGTACTTGCTTTTAAAGGTACTTAAGTATCCAAAAGTACAGGCTTTTAAATTTACTTTAAGTAAAAGTAAGAGTAAGAGTAAAAGTATTTCTTATTTTTCACATCAATGAATTACTATAATTGTTTCTAAATGAATTTAAGGACCTTTTAACTCTTGTTTCTGAGAATGAACTCTTTGAAACCACCTGCACTGATGTGCTTGCTTTTAGAACCACAATGTTATATAAAGCCTGCAGAAACACCTATAAAAACAAATCAAATGAATGGGATCACAGGAGGACAGCAGATGTTGCAGATGCAGATGTTTAATAACAATCATTAAAACTGTAACCAAATGAACCTGCACCGTCCAACTAACTCTCTATCATTTAGCTAAGTTGGGAACTGGAACCCCCTCAGAGACCAATGTTGTCCCCAGACCACTGGTTGAGAATCACTGCTTTACAAAAAACTACATCTGATGCAGCCATTGTCACGGTTTTGTGCTGACAAATGCAGTTGAGAGCGTGGCTACTTTGGTGGTATCCTTATGGGGAGGGATGACGTATTTCCGCTTTTACGTAGATCCCAGTGGAGAGCGTGCACTGTGATAGGTTTCCTTCTTTGACAAACACAGCTTGTGTCCAATAGTGTTTTAGAAAAAAAAAAAAAAAGAAAGAGCAGACCTGAAAGTAACGAGTACTTTTCAGCCTTCCTAGAAATTAACTCGAGTAAAAGTAAAAATATTTGTCTTCAAGTAAGAGTAATAAGTACCAAAGAAATCTAATACTCAAGTAAAGTACAAATCCTCTGGATATGTACTTAAGTACAGTACTCAAGTAAATTTACTCCGTTACTGTCCACCACTGCTGACCAGTGTATTTTCATAATTGTATAGTTTAATTAGTCAGTCCAGCTGGCGTCAGGTCAGTGTGTTTGCCAAAGTAGAGGCAGAGACGTACTTATTAACTCAGTTTCAAAGAAGACAAGTGTCTATACAGCATCAGTTAAAACAGGTATGGTAATAAAGTTACAAAAACAAATGCAAATTTACTGACTGTTACAACGTATAAAAATGCGTTGTTATGGAAAAGATGGGGCTTTTTCATCCTTGGACTGCGCCATCTATGTAACCTCTGCCCACTAGCTAGCCTTGGTATTTTCAGATGAAATTGAAAAGACTACGTCATGAAAAGCTGAACTTTTTAATTGGAAAGGAGACTGAGAGAAAGAGAAAGATTTCTCTTTGGTGGGGTGTGGCCTGGTGATATTATACAATCACATATGAAAATTGACCTCCATTATAGTGCCTGTATACCCCTCATTTGAGTCCATTGCTCTACAAATCAAGGGCCCAACTCCTACTATTCTGTCCACTATCTATCGACCACCCAAGCCAGATTTTCCCATCTCAGACCACAAGCTAATATCATTTAATGTCATGCTAAGATCCAAGAGAAACATGCCTTGCTCTGTCACATTTTGAAACATCAAAGATATTGACTTGTCGGCCCTCTCTAATGGAATTGATTACTTTCCCAGTATCCCACTAAAATCTCAGACTCCATTGACTGCTAAAACTCTTGCACCTCTGTAAACAAGGTCTTTTTCCTTTGCCTGATCTGCTCCTTGGATTACACCGCTCCAATCTAAAGGCCATCGCCTGGAATGCCTTTATGTCAAAATCGGCCTAGCAGTGCACAAAGAAATGTATCATAATCACATACGCCAATACAAGGATGCTATTTCTTTAGCCAAAACCACATACTACTCAACTTTAATCAGGACGGCGAATGGGAACACTAGAGCCCTATTCTCAACCATCGACAATATCCTGAAACCACCTGATGCTCTACCACCTCACTTACTCACAGTTACACAGTGCGATAACTTCATGGCCTTCTTCAATGCCAAAATTTAAAACATCCACCAGACTTGACTGCTTCAAATAACTCTACACCCTCTCTGCACTCTCTACCCACATTTTCCATCAGCTCTCCGCCTGCCAGCTTCAAAATGCCAACTGTCTCTGAAATAACCTGACTCATCCTTAAATCCAAATCATCTACCTGCCAGTTAGACCCTCTACCTACCTACCTGGTAAAAAGCTGCCTGCCTGCCCTGTCCTCTCTCATAACTGACATCATTCATTCCTCACTGACTTATGGTGTTGTTCCATGATCACTACAGACTTCTGCAATTACTCCAACTATCAAGAAACCCCGGTGCAGATCTGAATGATTTGAACAACATTCGTCCCATCTCAAACTTTCCATTTATCTCCAAAATACTCGAAAGAACTGTTGCAGCTCAACTGAACACCCATCTGTTTCACAACAACCTCTTTGAACAATTTCAGTCTGGCTTTCGTCCACTTCATAGCGCTGAGACAGCCCTTGTGAAAATCACAAATGACCTCTTGATGGCATCTGACTCTGGTTTACTCTCCATTCTGGTTCTCCTTGACCTCAGTGCAGCCTTTTACACTGTCTCTCATGACATCCTCCTGGACAGGTTGGCCTCCATTGGAATCACTGACATCCCTCTGGCCTGGTTGAAATCCTATCTCAAGGGTCGCACACAATTTGTTCAACTTAAGAACCTAAGATCCGGTTCCGCTCCAGTCTCCAGCGGTGTTCCCGGGGGCTCTGTCTTTGGCCCTGTCCTGTTCACTATTTACCTTCTGCCCCTTGGACACATTCTCAGGAAATTTCTTATTCAATTCCACTGCTATGCTGACGATACCAAGCTTTAAATCTCCACCCACAGCTCTATCCAACTGCCTACTGGAAATTAAATCATGGTTCTCGCTCAACTTCCTTAAACTGAACAATACGTAAACACTCGTTATGAACCTTAGTCAGCTAGCTTGATCATCATCTTATTTATTGATATTAGTAACCATTCTTGTGTCTTAACGATGTTTAAAGGAATATTTATCACACGTGACATCAAAATACACATCTCAGCAGTCCGTCTTTCACTTCCGCTACTGCTACTTCCATGTAACCATCTCTGCGCGGGAACTCCATGATCTCCCCATCTCGCACAACCTACTGCTGCACTGCTCTTAAAGTGACAGTGTCACCTAAACAAACAGAAACTGCTAACATAGTAATAACAATTCCCAACAAAATAATAAAACACTGTCTTAACAGTCTGAAAACAGTCTTGGTCTCTATTTCACCTGCCTACATTTGCATTAAAAGATTAGACAACAAACCTCCTACAAACCGTGATCAACACATAACTCTTGTGTTTTACCAGCCTGTTCTCAGTCCCAAAGCATCGAATAACCCCAAAGTATGATCTTTTCCTAAACCTAACCCAGTAGTTTTGGTGCCTAAACTTAACCAAACCATGATTATTTGGCAACAGTCCAGAATTCATTACATGTCATAACATGAACTGTTTGTCAGCGAGCTTTATTGTAAGTGTGACTGTCACGATCTGTTTTAGTGTTTAAGTAGGACCCAAAAGTGGACACTAGAAACAGGGAGATGATTAAAGGTATTTATTAAACACGATGATAAGACTGGTTGTGGGGGAGGGCTAGGGCTTAGACTGATGGCTCCACTGATTGCATTGATGCAATTGATGCATTGCAGATGTGACAGGTATCAGCGCCGGCCATACAGGAAACAAAGCCCAGAAACTCCAGACCTCTGAAATTCACACAAGCACAAAAACACCACCGACAAGCCACAACAACAGTCAAAATGTAATGTAAATGTCTCCATCTGAGATGCAGCCGATGATGGCAGTATTGTCAGCAAATTTTCGAATTTTCCTTAAGATCTAGGAAAACCTGTCGGTCATACTTTATTAGTGCATCACAAGACAGACGAAGGGTAAAGAACACTAATAATACTAGAACAATGTAAAGTTGAGGAGAACACCGAGCAACAGCAGCCATCCTCACTGGTGCCAACAACTCTCAGTCAGTTAATGAGGGTTGAGTTAGAGTTATGAGTTGGGTGTGAAAATGCATTGGTTTTACACAAGCCTAATTCATTTTGGAGTTTAAGAAAATACAGGCATAATTAGAGCATTCTAAATCATTTTAACCAGAACATCAATCACCGTAGTGGATAGTTAATTTTCTTAATCCTTTTTATAATCACCCCTAAAGTGTACACAGTCTTTTTTCCTTATTTCAAATTCCATCTTCGGTTCCATCCATTTTTCACTTATTATGAGTTTTGGACCTGTGTGTGTTTACTCCACTGAGCCCTAGTGAAAATAAAGAATTTCACAGCAGATGTGAGCACCAGCAGCCTTTTTTCCTGAGCCAAAATCCACTGTTAGCTTGAATGCCACTGAGGGAGATATCCATCCTAGTTACCAAGAGATACAAGGTGCGATAGGATGCTTTATGAGTTTCCTGTTCAAAGCAGGGTGCCATTACTCAAGCCATGTCAGTGCTGATCTCAGCCCCAACACTGCTGTCCCCACTAAATGAGAAGCCAAATAAAGAAACACACAGCTCTTCCCCTGCCAATCAGGCTGTTGTGTGGGCACTGCTAAGTGAAAAGTTATTTGGGGAGAAATTGCCAGCTGGTGTATTAGTGGAAGGATTTGCCCTTGAATTTGGTGCGAAAGTGGTGGCAAAAACGTACAACCTTTGAACTTAGAAAAGGCATTTGATCCTTTCTTTTACAACCAGTATGATTAAGAATAATTGAGTAGGTCTGTTTTGTTTCTAAATTAGTATATATTAGGACCGTACTACGGTGGCCCTGAAGTGCAAAACACAACGGCAAATCAGAAAACACAAACGCAAATCAGGAAACACAAACGCAAATCAGAAAACAAATCGACATTAACCAAACCGGAAGAGGTAGGTACCCTCAGGGCGACAGGAATCGTCGCTGATTGGACTGGTCCGTCCTTTAAACCGGAAAGACACGGTTTACATGTTTTCAAAATAAGAGCGCTGCCAGGGACAACTTAAATGCTGCTATTAAAGAATATTTTGATGCAAGACATGGATATGATGATGTTTTATGATGTTTCACCTATTTCGGCCATAAGCGGTCATATTGACCGCACATCATTTCGCACGGTTTGCTGCTTTAATTGTCTCTTGTCTCTAACTTTGTTAGTGGTCTCCAGCTGCGCTGCTTTGTGACTTTACTTGTAAGTTAATTATTACAGAGTTGTATTATATTGCCTGTTTGGCACCACGGGCACGCAAAAAAAAGGAGTTCCCCCCTCTGTGAAACAGTGAGCGGAGCTGTTCAACATGAAGGTATTGGAGTGATGCGACTCTGACTGTGTACCAGGTCAAGCTGAGGAAGAATGTCTGCATCCTGAGCACCGTGCACACAGCTGTGGGCACCTTTAGTGGGGCGAATGGCAAAACCAGAGTCTGTGATTTACTACAACAACACCAGGTACCGCGAGGACCTGGACCAGATGGCGAGGGCGTACTCCGTCAGAGGCGGTACAGAAGATGGCCTGCGGCGGTCTTCTATAACATCTTCGACCTGGCTGGGATCAATGCCCGCATCTCATTCAAGAAGCACCAGCAGCAGGAGAGCCCAGTGAAAGTCCTGCAGCAGCTGGCAGAGGAGCTGAGGGCAGAATACATGGAGGGGAAAGGGGCCGCGGCAGTCGGCACAAGGTGGGCAGCAGCGGAAGCAACCACCGCAGCAGCAGCAGACACGGAGACAGAGGCAGTGTCGGTCCGAAAGAGCTGCAAACGGAACAAAACGTCGGACACTTGAAATGCCACAAGCCCGTGTATGGTAACTGTGAGGAGAGCAGAGGTAATCTGCGGAGACTGTGACCAGTGATCGCAACAGCTCTTTTTTTTTGTTTTAGATCAGCTCGTTTCCAGCTTTTTCGATTATTATTTTTTTAATTTATATTATTAAGTGTTGAAATAAAATATTTCGTAATCAAATAAGTTACTTTTGATTTTAAGAATGTTCTCTATTAAAATCTTGTGTAAATATATGCAATAATTATGGTTTACTATGTGGGATGATATGAATATTGATAAATGTATAATTAAACTTGTTACAATGTACATTTTGGTGTAATTTCATTTTTTTTTTAAATATCATGACACAATGAATGATACATTCACTTTGTTAGCGGTTAAATACCCAATTGAGCCAATCAATTGGGTATTTAACCGCTAACAAAGTTAGAGACAAGAGACAATGAAAGCAGCAAAAATAATGTGCAGTCAATATGACCGCCTATGGCCGAAATATGTGAAACACCATAAACATAATCATATCCATGTCTTGCATCAAAATATTCTTCAATAGCAGCGCTTAAGTCGTCACTGGCAGCGCTCTTATTTTGAAAACATGTAAACCGTATCCTTCCGGTTCAAAGGACGGACCAGTCCAATCAGCAACGATTCCTGTCGCCCGAGGGTACCTACCTCTTTCGGTTTGGTTAAAGGGATAGTTCAACATTTTTGAAAATTGGCCCATTGCCATGATCCCTCTAAAACTCTAAAATGTTGCAGTAACAAGCCGAAAAAATGAAGCAGCGTTAAGTTTCACCACATACCAACCACAGATGCCGGCTCTGAGTCTCTCCTCAGATTCCTGGCTGTTCAGCAGCCTCAGCCTCTCTTCTCGCTCTCTCTTCGTCCAAAACCTGCAGCTCTTCCTCTGTGTGTTCTGGCTCAAATAAATACGGGCATGGGTCTTGGTTGGTTAAAAAGTCGTCCTCATTGTCCATCACAAAGTCTGCCATGATCACACTTCGCTTCTTCACAAGTTTTGTTGATGGAAGTATCTGCAGTAAACGTGCGCTTTTGAAATCACTCCGCCGAGCAGCCGTGTCTGGAGTGTAAAACCGACTTTACCTCTAAAACAACTCCGTCTCGTAACGTTCCGTTATTATCTCATAGCGTGGTGAATGTGCAGGTCACAACTTGTCCACCACAGCGTTTTGGAGTTTTTTGGTTATGTATTTGCAGAGTTTGATGAGGGAAACCAAGAAATTCCATTAGCCTCCGTAGCGTAGCTGCATCGCTCGGTACTCGGCTCCGCCGATCTAAAAGCAGCTTGGACCGACAATTAAAGGTAACGAACCTACTGCTATGACTAGAGGGATCATGGCACTGGGCCAATTTTCCAAAATGTTGAACTATCCCTTTAATGTTGTTGTGTTTTCTGATTTGCATTTTCTGATTTGCGTTTTGTCTTTTGATTTGCGTTTGTGTTTTCTGATTTGCGTTTGTGTTTTCTGATTTGCGTTTGTGTTTTCTGATTTGCGTTTGTGTTTTCTGATTTGCGTTTTGTCTTTTGATTTGCGTTGTGTTTCTGATTTGCGTTTGTCTTTTGATTTGCGTTTGTGTCTTTTCATTTGCGTTTGTGTTTTCTGATTTGCGTTTGTGTTTTCTGATTTGCGTTTGTGTTTTCTGATTTGAGTTTGTGTCTTTTCATTTGCGTTTGTGTTTTCTGATCTGCGTTTGTGTTTTCTGATTTGCCGTTATGTTTTGCACTTCAGGGCCACCGTACCATAAGGTTCCGATCATCCAAGAGTCCCAAGCAGAGAAACAGAAATAAGTCTGACCCCAGGCGATACATTTTAATGACTACAAATTAAAATTAATAGGGCTGTAATCTCCTAGTCGACTGGTCGATTTATTGGTCGATACGTTCTGGCTCGACCAAAATTCTGATGGTCGTTTTTTGGCGTGTTAATTACATGCTGCTATGGCAGTGCGTAAACACGCACCCAATGCTGTGTGTCCTGCATATGGCATTTGACTTCATCAGGAGGTAAGTACCGAGTGCTAATGGGTGAGCACCCCTGTTTCACAGGTAACAGTGTGTCTTCAGAAAACCCCCCTTGTTTTCACTATTTTGGATTAGCCCAACCCACTACAGACAGCTGGACTTCAAGCATATCACCTACAAACGGTAAGCTGACTTGTCTGCGTTAGGTTGCACCGTACGTTTTAAGTATATGAACAATTATTTTTTCTTAAAGTGTACTTGCCTTTTGTGTTTTAGAGTAAAAGTTTTAGGTTAATAGTTCGTGTCTCTGCAGCTCCTGTGATCAGTCGGCACACAGACACTATCACAGACACAAATGATAGTGTCTGTGTGCCGACAGACTCGAGTGTGTTAATTAATTAATTAGTTAATTCATTCATTCTAATTAATTAATAAATGTCAGTGCAGAATAATAGGGTCAAAAACGATTTAATCTAAAGCAAATAGACTACTAGTCTTTATGTTTATTTTTAAATAATTAAGCACATTAGTCCCCCCCACATTAGTCGATTTTTAGATTTCACAGCCTCGGTCGACCAAGGATTTCTTTTGTTGATTACAGCAAAATTAAATCTTTTGTCATGACTGTAAATCTGTCTGTTGTGTTCTTGTCTGGTTTTGTCTTGTGGCTTCTTGTATTTGATTTCCATGTCTTTGTATCTTGTCTTGTGTCTTGTTTTTCCATGCCCTCATGTGTCCTTTAAGTTCTCCTGTGTCTTTTCCTATGTCCCCTCTGGCTCCCTCTGTCTATTGTTTTGTTCCCCTCATGTCCTCGTGTGCTCCTCCCCTTCGTTACCTCACCTGTTGGTCCACCTCACCTGTTCCTCGTCTCGTCATCAGTGTCTGTGTACTTAGTCTGTGTGTTTCCCTTCACTCCCTGTCTGGTCATTGTTCTTGTCAGCGTCCGTCTTTGTCCATGCTCCATGCTCCAGTTCCTGTTCCTGTGCCTCTGTCTGTTCCTTGTTCCCCCACGGTATGTGTTTTTGGAGTTTTGCATTTTGCATCTTTGATTTGAACTTTGCCTTTTTCTTTGTACCTTGTCTTGCTTTAATTTGCTACTTTGCCTCGCTTTCATTTGCTACTTTGCCTGCTTCTGTTTTTGTGTTCAGCTTTTAAATAAAGCTCGCCTTTTGTTCCGCACGCCCTGCCTCTTGTCCGTAACTGCATTTGGGTCCACCTTCCCCTTTTCCTGAGTCTTCCCTTTAACCCCCCACCTGACATCTTTAAGAACTACTGCAACTGATACTGAGATCAATTACTCTATAACTCTTATCAAGCGTTATTCTGTTTATCTCTCTTTAACTCCCTCTTTAACATTTAAATGATGTAGCAGTCTGTATATTTTTTTTAGACATCACAAAAGAAATTAATATTTTGAATGAGGACCTCTTTCCTGGTCTCCTTCTATATTTTTTTCCTTTAAATTGCCCTGTGAAATCAAAATGGATACCACAGACCTTGGGAACAGTTGAGTAAAAGTCTTACCATAGTGTCGACAATTCTATCACAATGGAATGAGCTCCATCTGCTGATGAAGATGATCTGATATGGTCAAAAGCTCTAGAACAACCCTTACATCAGGGGTATTCAATTTAAAGTCACTGAGGTCCAGTTACTAAGTAAAAGGTCCGAACCTCACGAAGTCCAACTTGTGTCTTATAGCCTAACCCCTATGTCCACATTTTCATATGGTTTTAGCAACAATTTATGGTCAATTTTCAACACAGGAAACTTTTAACAGAGTGCACTTCTGTAGTAACAACTAGCTAGTTTACCATAAACAAAGTAGTCCCAGGCAAATGAAGTTAAGGCCTTTATTTCAAGTTAAAGAAAACAAAACCTCAGAAAAAAATGAATAAAAAAGTGCAAACAGAGCCTCACATAACCTTTTTTTCCACCTTAAATTAAAGAAGTCCCAGACTAAAGAATTTAAAGCTGCACTCTGAATAGCTGCATCAAGCTGTGCCAGTAAATCATCTGCTAATATTTCAGATTTTCTGGTTGCTGTTGAAGCTGACACCAGGATTTCTTAGATTTTTTTCACACAACTTTTTGTTTTCCCTCAAATAATGTCTCAGCAACGGCGTTCAAGCACTACTTCACAACTTTCCCATCACTAGATTTGTTTTTTTTTAATGTTGCCCCAAAATCCTTTAGTGAACATTCGTTTGCACTTTGCTGGGCTGTTAATTAATGCCTGATGAGTCGGGTAGATCTGTCATACTGGGCTTGCAGTTCGGTTATTTTGCATGCCCTCATTGGTGACCATGCCATTTTCAATAATGTCCATCAGGTCTTTTCTGTTCAACACTGGCATGCATTCTGAAAGAATCAGGTCCAAATGAAACAACTGTATCAAGTGCTTTCTGAGCGGAATTCAGAGAGGGTCAAACGGTTGCAGCTGAACATGTTGGCGGTATGTATTGTTGACTTTACTGTAGCACTGTGATGCTGCATACTGCACACATGAACTTTTGACTGTATACTAGATCTATTCTGAACTACACAAACTTGTCTCTCACTGTATTTCAGAGAGTTCTTCTGTAATTTTTAACATGTACTAGATACAGTATTTTATGTTTGTTGTTGTTTGCTGGGATAACAGTGTTATGCACACTACTGCAGACATGTTTTGTTGTGATTCACATGTTGACTGATTTGGCTGGAGAGAAATAAATTATATTTTCCTCAGTCTGCAGCATTGGTCTTGTCAAGTGTTTGGTGAACTTATTGCATATTTGCACTTTCTCTGTGTACTTCATATATAGTACTTTAATCACTGAGAAGTAGAATTGTTAAAAGTGTTTAAGGTTAGCAACAGCAGTGTGTAACTGTTCAGACAGAATTAAGTAATATGCAGTGTGTGTTTCATATGGTGACAAAATATGTTTTTTATAAATTGGTGAATAGTTTTGACAAGAGTGTTTCATTTTGCAAAGGCTTGCTCAGCTTCTGTTCACAAGTCAGAATCTTTTCTTTGTGGAAATCAAAGCCAAAGGGTAAACCAGCCAGAGAGCATCTCTAACCATTACACCTACAGATGTCCTCGGTTAGCAGAAAAAAAGTACAACAAGGGGATAAAGCAGAGGAAGAGATCATGGGGCCTTTTTATAGACAACAGGGTCATACTTAAAGTTACTGTTCAGATCAAACAAAGAGCCAACTTAACCTTAGGACAGAAATGCTTTCATTTGACAGTATGGCAAAATCTGCAACAACAAAACAACTTTTTTTTTAATATGGATTGCCCTCTAACAAGGTAAAATCACAGTAGGTAAAACTCTTCTGCTGAGAGTGCTGAAGCAGTAGTCTAACCTAAAAAAAACCTTAATCTAAACTAAAATGCTTTTTGTGTGGCAGCTCTTCAAGTTGTTTGGAGGGGATTTGGCTCTGAGGAAATTCACTGTTACAAGGTTATGTAAATAGTTCATTCAATAGTTCAAATAGTTGCTTTACCCACCTACTACATGGAAACTTAAACTGATCTCTGCATCCAAAATATTAACACAATCAATTTTCAGAGGGCAAAGACAGTAGCCCCCTTCACACAAAGAAGCTGCATTATCGCCGCAGCGGCGGTTCGCCAATTCTCCGCTGTTGGTTGTTCACATAGAAAGCCAGCGCTGCTGCTCCTAAATAGGCATGATGGTACACGTCATGATGACGTCTGTGTGTTTTTTAAGGTGTTTCCCCGGTGTCCCCCTGTCAATCTAAACCCACAGACAGTTTATAATCATATAGATGCTGTTATAATGTGTTGTCAGTGTTGGGGAGTAACGAATTACATGTAACGACGTTACGTAATTTAATTACAAAATGTACGTAATTGTAATCCGTTACATTACTGGGAGTAAATATGTAATTAAATTACAGTTGCTTTTGGAAATCTCAATGATTACAACTTAAGTTACATTTGAAAAATCGCCGCAAAAGCTCGGATTTATTAAATAGTTTTTCGCCCCTCCAGGATTCATGTTTGTTTTTAGTTTTTTTCATATCAACATCCTCCTTCCAAAACTGAAGCTTGTGATTGGCTCTCTCTGGTCATGTGCCATTCAACTCAACCGACGCTGGGACAAACGGCGGCAGTCAGACTCAGCAGCAACGATGTCGGCAGCGCACAAGATGTTCCCTGGCTGGAAATACAAAAAACACTTTATACAAACAGAAGATAAGGGCCCAAACATTTTGGTACAATGCAAAGAGTGTATGCCGGCAGTTAAGGTGTTGTTGACGTCGAAACTGTCGATGTCGAACCTGAAGACACATCTAAAGGTACGTAGCGTGATGTAGCTGTAGCCTATGGTAACTGCAAGCACTAAGGTCAAGACCAGGTTATGTTCAGCGTTTCAGCTTAAAATCGGCTATAAAAGCGCCGCTGTTTCACTATTTAACTCATTTACAGCTGGCGTCACCTTTACTTTGAAAGTCCAGTGGAGCTGGATCAGAACATTTGTACGGAGGGAGAGATCGCGCTGATCCGCTGCTGGTTACTTTCTCTCTGAGCGTCTCTACAGATGTTCAGCTGAGGGGACACGCTGCTCAGCTGATGATCCGACTCGCGTCAGGAGGTCATTTATTAGACTATAGCCTGTTTACTTTTATATACATCAGTCACCACTGAAAGAAGTCGTGCCCTCGCAGCAGGACAGATAATTTAACTTAATGTGGTCATGAATAAATTAATTGTTTCGCCTGTTATGTGTTGCCCAAACGCAAATCTTGAGTAAGTCTACTCTGTTTTCTCACATTTAAAAAGGTCTTTGTACAGAGACAACATGAGATTTGCTTGTAGCTTCAGCACCTAAAAAACCCACTGTAACCTATTTTCATACGCTCACCCAGCCTCGCTTTCAATAAAACACACACTGGCATTTTATAATTGCGATCAGTGAAATATATGAAAACAATATAAAACACAGTTTAAAACAACAGTTGTTGTTGCTATAAAGCTTCATATTTAAAAGCAGCTCAGTGTAGAGCTGTCAGAAATTAAAATCAGCCTCCTCTTGTCATATTTGCAGCAACACTGTTGCTTCAGGCTGTGATCAGGCTTTTTATATCGCTCATACTCTCTCCATTAAAACAACCTGCTCCTCTTGGCTGAAATCAGCCAGTTGTCGCTCCGTTTAGTGAGGAAGTGAGCCTCCTTCAGTACAGGCCTGAGGTCAGACTCATAATATATGGTTAAACCTTTAAACATATAAAATAAGAACTTTTGAACAGTTTCATCTTTATAATTTTGGTCTATTTTATGGAACATTATGCCATCACTTATCTGGCTTGTGCTATTGTCTAAATTGTGCACATTTGTCATTGGGTCAACATGGTATCATGTTTTCCACATGCTGTACATAAATAATGCAACAAACACTTTTTTTAAATTTACATTTCAACATGTTTTGTTATCAGCTTATTATTTGTGTAAAGAACAAATATGTGCTCAATTCCAAAATACTGATCTATGTTTTTAATAAACTTTTTTTTCAGAGGAAACATCCAAGGGTCCTCTTGGTGCAAGAACCATCCAAACCGTCTGATGAGAGGGAAGATGAATCACCAATCCCTTCATCTCAACCTGCTTTAAAACAAGCCAGGCTGGCAGCAGGTTTCAATGTGTCACAGGAACGTGTCAACAAACTGGTGTTTGATTTTGTTATTGATGATGTTCAGTGCTTCTCAGTGGTGGAACAGAAGTCATTTCGGAATTTGATAGAGGGAATAAGTGGCGGGAGGAAACCTATGTGCCGAAAAACCCTGATGCAGCGCATCGAAAAAAAGTTTGCATCTATGAAACAGTCTTTAACCTCAAAGCTGATGGATGTGGACAGTGTCTGCACAACAGCAGACATTTGGTCAGCACAAAACCGCAGTTTCTTTGGAGTGACATGTCATTGGATTGACAAAGGCACACTTGAGAGACATTCTGCAGCTTTGGCATGTGAACGCCTTAAAGGACGACACACCTTTGACGTAGTGGCAGCAAAACTAAATGAAATCCATGCCGAAAATAACATTCAAAGCAAAGTCAGATCCACTGTGACTGATAACGGCAGCAATTTTGTAAAGGCATTTCGTGTGTTTGGTGCAACTGAGGAGGAGTCAGATGACCACAATGATGGAGTGGAATTTCTTGATGTAGATGGTCTTTTTCAAGAAGAGGGAGATGACGAGCAGTTTTTCCTCCCACAACACCAGCGCTGCTCTGCTCATACCTTGAATCTAATTGCCACCAATGAGGTTCACAAAGCAGGATCGAATGGCCCATCACGTAAGCTGTATAGAAGTGCCATGGCGAAGTGTTCATCTATCTGGAACAAAGCACATCGATCTCCGTTAGTCACAAGGTGGAGCTCTGAGTTCAGGGCCCTCACAAAAGTTCTAGGGGTACCAGAAGACCAGCTGAGGAACATCTGTGACAAGCTTGGTGTCCCAATGCTTCATCCACAAGAGTCTGCATTCTTGAAAGAGTACACTGAGGTTCTGCAGCCTTTAGCTGTTGCCATTGACATTCTCCAGGGCGAGAACAAATGTTACTATGGATTTGTGATCCCAACTCTGCTGAGCCTCAAGGCAAAGCTGTCTGAAAAACTACCTCATGTGACTTATACAGCACAGATCATCATAGCTATCATTAAGGCCATAGAGCACCGCTTTGGATCGGTGATGGATAGTCATGAAGCAAAGATGGCGACTGTGACCCTGCCAAAGTTCCGTTTAAGTTGGCTAAGCCCTGAGAAGAGAGATGATATGAGAAGAACCCTCCTGCAGGAAGCAGTTTCGATGGAACAACAACAAAAACAACCGAGTCCTGTTGCAATGACACAGGGTGACACTTCAAAGTCTGATGTCGATTCAGATGACAGCTTTTTTGTCTTTGATAATGCCAAATCCTCATCAGACAGCACAACTCACAATGAAGTCAGAAAGTACCTCGAAGATTCAGATATCAATCTGAAATCTCTTCAGGCATTTCCCACTGTGAAGAGACTTTTTCTAAAGTACAACACCACATTGCCCTCCAGTGCTCCAGTGGAGCGTCTGTTTAGTCATGGAGGCAATCTTTTGACAGCACCTCGAAACAGAATGAGGGATGACCACATGGAACAGGTCCTGCTGCTCCGTTACAACCACCATCACTATCCCACTGATACTATCCACAGTGAATGATGTACAGTGTGTGGACATCTGTTAGCTTTTTGTATCATTCCCTTGGCCACTTTTGATTCTCAGAGCATAAGAGCAAGTGTTTTGATTTAAGTCCTGCTCTAAATTTTCATGAACTGTTGAAGGTGTTGTGTGAAAGTTAACACATATGTTAAGATAATGGAAAATGCTACAGAGCAAAAGAGCAAGTGTTTTGATTTAAGTCCTGTTCTAAATTTTCATGAACTGTTGAAGGTGTTGTGTAAAAGTTAACACATATGTTAAGATAATGGAAAATGCTACAGAGCAAAAGAGCAAGTGTTTTGATTTAAGTCCTGCTCTAAATTTTCATGAACTGTTGAAGGTGTTGTGTGAAAGTTAACACATATGTTAAGATAATGGAAAATGCTACAGAGCAAAAGAGCAAGTGTTTTAATTTAAGTCCTGCTCCGAATTTGCATGAACTGTTGAAGGTGTTGTGTGAAAGTTAACACATATGTTAAGATAATGGAAAATGCTACAGAGCAAAAGAGCAAGTGTTTTGATTTGAGTCTTGCTCCAAATTTGCATGAACTGTTGAAGGTGTTGACTGTGAAAGTTTACAGATACGTTAAGATGATGAAGAACGTTACATTAAGTGTACTGTATCCAGCTGTTCTAACAGTAAAAAAAAAAAAAGTTACAGAAGTTCAGTCTGGTTGAGTCTTTTATCATGTTGTTTTTATATAGCCTTAAGTACTGCTGAAAGGTTTATCACACTATAGGTCTTAAAATGTGAAAATGGTTAACACTTGAGAGATTTAATTCAAAATTAAGAAAAGTAATCAAAATGTTTACTTCGAGAAAGTAATTGAAATAGTTACACTACTATTACATTTTCAACAGGGCAACTTGTAATTGTAACCAACTACATTTCCAAAGTAATCTTCCCAACACTGTGTGTTGTGATTGAGATCCTTACCCATCAAACATCCTGGAAAGTGACAGGGTTATGTTTTTCACTCTAAATTACACGTACAAGTACAAGTACATAATCGCTATCAATAAACTGGATGCTGTCTGACTGTCAGTCGCGGGGAGAGAGGCTGTTTTCTGGGGGAAAGTTCACTGAAGTCTCGGTCGGGAGGTCTGGCTATCGCGGTGATTTCTTTTCAACACAAAGTTTTTTGGCAGTGACAGACGCTGTTTTTCGGGCAGAAATGTGACAAGGAGTCAGTAGGACGGGCGTGAGGACGGACAGGAGGACAGACAGGGTGACAGACACTTGTCCAGGTATATCTACGGCATTTTTTTCCTGATATAAGTCGCCAAAGACAGTTACAGTTACTATGTTACTTTTGTATTGTCCTGTAACTTTGCTTTGTGGGACATTTCGGCTTATCCATTCACACTGGTTCCGTTGCGAATACTGCGCCTCTGATACTACCTTCAGAGGCGGATCAGTGCTGGAGCGAAATTTCACCCCCAACATTCACACAGAATGTGGCAAAAAAAGAAGTTTGCCCTCAGATTTCCAAATGCATCTGACAGCTCGGTCTAACAGTAATCTAACAGCATGAGAAATTACATTTATATAACTACAATAACAAATAAGACAAATGCTCTCACACTATAATAGTTTGTCCCGGTAGCACTGAAGATAAAGTCAGCCACTCTGACGAGTGCTGCACAGTTTTTCCTTCTCTGATTAATCATTAATTCCCCAGCCATATTACTTTCACATCCATACAGTACTGTTGAAAGACAAATAGGTTGAAACATAATATTGATGACATCATGACATTCAGATTCAGATTCAGATTCAGAACACTTTATTGATCCCCGGGGGGAAATTGTTTTTGTTCCAATGCTCCGTGCAAAGAAGAAATAGAAATACAGCATGAATGGAAACAAGCGATAAGATGAAGATGTAAATAAAATAAAATATTAAAGTAGACATTAAATAAAATAAAATATCAAAGTAGACAATAAAATACAAATAAATAATAAAATAGTAAAGTATAGTATACAAACTGAAATATATACAATATACAATGAAGTGGTTGTAACGTTATAAGTTAAATGAGAATGAATAGTTATATTGTTTGTTTTGTTTTATAAATAGCCAAATGAGTCCGATCATCAGAGGGAGGAGTTGTGCAGTTTGATGGCCACAGGTAAGAATGACTTCCTGTGGCGCTTACTGGTGCATTTAGGAGCAATCAGTCTCATCCTCAGCATCATCCGGCAGATGTTAAAGGAGCGGAGCCTCCTCAGAAAATATAGGCGACTCTGTCCCTTCTTGTAGAGGACTTCAGTGTTCTTAATCCAGTCCAGTTTATTGTCAATGTACACTCCCAGATATTTGTAATGTTCAACAATGTCCACGTTATGCCCCAGGATGTAAACTGGGGTCACTGGTGTCCTGGTTCTCCTCAGATCCACCACCAGCTCTTTGGTTTTTGCTGTGTTGAGCTGCAGGTGGTTCAGCTCACACCATGAGACAAAGTTATCCATCACAGCCCTGTACTCAGCCTCCTCACCCTTGCTGATACATCCAACTACAGCAGAGTCATCAGAAAACTTCTGAAGATGGCAAGACTCTGTCTGGTAGCTGAAGTCCGTGGTGTAAAGGGTGAAGAGGAAAGGAGAGAGGACAGTCCCTTGTGGGGCTCCGGTGTTGCTGACCCGGAGCCCCACAAGGTAGCCTAATAATCAATATGCTGTGACACTCGCACACATGTGAGAAACATGTGGCACACCTAAAATAGGGTGACCACATTCATGTGATAAGCTTCCTTTAATGAGCACCATGATTATTTTGTTACTGTATATATTTTGTTTCATAAGAAGTCATATTTTGTCCTGAGGTGCCCCGTTTATATCGGGAATGGGGGGGGGCGGAACTGTTGTGTTCCCATAGGTTGCTCCGAGGAACGGTTAGAGAGCGTACCCGCTGCTGAGTCCTCAGAGGAAATCTGGGAGACTAGCAAGCTGCACTGTGTCCTCATTCCTCTTCTTCACCTGCTTTATACAGGTCGGTAAACGGTGAATGCACCATGAGATGTTATGTTGTGTTGACAGATAATAGTAGCGTGACTGTTTGTGTTAAGTTTGTAAGCTATTTAAAAGAGTTATTCATGTTCTAACAACTTTAATATGTGTAAAGTTTTCCCGCGTGGGCGCCATTTTGTGCCGAGCGCGACCGCGCTCAAACTAGCCAAAATGGGGAATAAGTGACATTAAAACTCCGGTACACGATGTATTTCAAGCTAGCAACGAGTTACATGTGTTTACTATGAATATGTACATTTGTTAAAAGGGAAATATCGAAGAGTTAATTTGTCTTTTGTCATAAGTCTGTTACACCAGCACTTTGTTTCAATACACATTTAAGTGCTCTTTTATAGAAGCAAGGTATGTAGTCTACCGTGTTTGAAAGTGTTTTGTACACTGTAAAACTGCACTTTATGAAAATGGTGCTTTGAATCAGTTTATACTGTGAAATGGACCAAGAGAACGTGATGTATTTACAGAAAGTGTTTGATTTAAACAGAGATGTGTGTTGATGAGAAAGGAGAAGATGAGAGGGAATGTATGTTATTGAGATAAAGACTGAATTGAGAAAATGTGAATGTGAATTGAACTACATGAAACTGAGATGAGCTAAAAGTTACTCATTGTGCTTTGGTGACTGTTATGATAAATGATGTTAAATAAATCAGACAGAGGAAATCCGGGAGACTAGCAAGCTGCACTGTGTCCTCATTCCTCTTCTTCACCTGCTTTATACAGGTCATCTATTTGTTAATGTGGTCTCCCGTCCCTGGGACCTGTAACAAACACAACTTATAAATGCAATTTATTAATCAATTAAGATTAATAAAGCACTTGTGTGTTCCAATACAGCCTAAAAATAACTTTATATTTTCAAATAACATTATGATTTTAGGGCCATATCGCCCAGCTTATCTTGGTCACACTTGTGGGAAAAAAACAAAAAGCAGTCACCAGGACAAAATCAAAGTAGCAACTAAAGGTTAAAGCAAAGTACAAACAAAAGCAAAGTGTAAATCAACAAATAAAACCAGACACCAAAATAAGAAACATACCACACGGGAAACAGAGGAGACACTGGAGGAAACACTGAGGAAGAAGCTGGTGGAAAACACAGAGTGAACACGGAGGGAGACAAACCAAGATGCACACAACCTAATGCGCAAACAAAAGCTAACACGGTGACATTGGCACAGGAATGGGACATAACTGAATGAAACCACATGGAGAAAACGCGGGACACCGAACTCGGAGTACAGCACAATAGAACATAATGAAACAAACTGACCAAGACAGGAGGGAGGACAAAGACTATATACAGACACACTGATTAAGGAATGAGGGACTGGATTTTCTCATAATAACATATCCAGATAAAGCATCAAGCTACCTTCTCAAATGCAACAGAATACATGATATGACAAAGACACTTTATACAAATAAGCAAAAATTGTAGGGGAGAGCCCCCAAACCTCAGAGAAAATTGTCCCACCCACATTTTAAATGCTTCCTATGCCGTACATGTCTGGTCTCATTTTACTATATATTCAAACTCTTCCAGTACACTCTCAAACTTCAGGGCTCCTGACGTTCCCAGGGTTAAGAAGAAGTCAGCTGGTTGCAAGGCTGTCTCCTATCGTGCCTTCCTCTGGAATAACCTCCTAGCTGACAGGAGACAATCTTGCTCCAGAGGCCTTTAACTCTCTGAAGTCAATGGTACGTCCAAATCATTGACCAATTTAAGATGACGTGGCAGCAAGACGGATCTTGCTGCTATATACCAATTTTTAAATTGTGTTGATAGGCCAAGTAAAACCGGACGTAAGATAAATAATTCACGCCATACTTTTTCCTGAATATTGTCCTCACGTGGTGTGCTCTTGGTGCAGGAAGAAATGGTAAAAAAGGGCTATTCTAAGGAAAGTTGTCAAGATCTCATCATGGCAGCCTTGCCTTCTCCCTTGTGTGTGTGTGTTTTGTATTTCCCTGTCTGTATTATTCCTCCTGTGTCTCTTCCCCCTGTCTGTTCTGTGTGTTTGCATGTGGGCGTGGTCTCCTTCCACAGGCAGCACCAGGTGACTCCACTCCAGTAATCACCTTCTATATAGCCTCTGGATTCCCTCGCTCGTCGCCAGATCGTTTCATCAGTATATGTGGTTGTTTGCATCCTGGCTCTTCTGTGTTTTTTGACTTTGTACTCCTGTGGATTAGCTTGTGTGGCTAATACTCCTGTGTTTCTCCCACCTCGCCTCAGCTTGCCGTGCTAACCTTGCAGTCTCGTGTTTGCTTCTTCCTGCCTGTCGCCTGCTCTCCTGTGTTTTCTCTCTGAGTGAGTATGCTCAAGAGACGGACCTCACTACGCCGTGCTGCAGCACCGGCATTACCCTGCAGCAGACGCCACATCACGACACCCTCACCCTCGCTCTTCACTGGTGACTTCACAAGCCACGTCTGGATCCCGGGACCCCCTCACACTTGTTTGCATGTTTGAACATTAAAAGACTTGCTATTCATTGTTACCTGTTGTTTTGAGTCTTGCATTTGGGTCCAGATCCAGTACAAACCATAACAAGAGTGCTTGCAAGCAAAAAACACCTGACATCCCCTTTCCCATTGGTGGAAAAATGCACCACATCAACCAATACAAAAATGGTTGCATTGGTTGCTGGGGAAGAGGAGAAAAGTTGTGGGAGGGACGGCAGCGAAAGTTAGACAGCGTAAGCGCTAGCGACTTTTGAGATTTGAGAGATTTGTGACATTTAGCACGTGTGGAGTATATAGTTGGTGTTGAGTGTAGTTTTGTGTTTTAACATTGATGCTTGGTGCTCACTCACAGTCAATGTTGATGGACAGTGTTTCCCACCTTTCAAATGTTTAAGATGAGAATGCTGACCACATTATCATCACCATCTTGTTGCTGCTGCTGAAAAGATAAAGATGTGTAAGCATGAGTTTACAAGCTGTCATTTTGTTATGCAAGCCTGTGTTGTATAATGAGGAATAAATCACCTTGTATTGTATGTGTCTGCTGGCTCCACTGGTCATGTAACGGTACATGCTTGAAGCGTTCCCTTGAGAGTCTCCCCAGTGCGGTTTGGGAAGTGATACAGTCTGACACTGTAAATTTCTCCCTGAATACAGATTAGGGGTGGGAAAAATAATCTATTCTTGGATGAATCGCGATTCGGACGTGGATGATTCTGAATTGATTCACAAATGTCAAAAATCGATTTTCTAATGTTGACGGAATGCAAGAACTCAGAAGTGCGGAAGTGCAGCGCCCGGACAGTTGACGGCGTGCACACAACAAAAAACATGGGATGTGTCGTGAATGTCTGTACTCACAAACAACTCATGGGTGGAACATCTGAGGCATTTGTTCACGCCGAGCGGCTCGAGAGCAGCGTGGAGCTGTTAGCTGTTAGCTGTTGGCTGTTGGCTGTTAGCTGTGGTGTTGAGTGCGCAGCGTCCATGTTAACTTGCGACACCTGTAACTAACTATCGGGTATTTCTGTCATTCCACCATGCGTTCAAATGGTTACTTAAAGCCATCGTTCCCAGCCGCATACATCATTATTAAGCTGAATCCAAGTCGATGTGAAAACTGTACACTGTCAAACAGCCCGCACAGTATGTTGAAATCCAGCCCGAACTCAGCGTGAGGTCAGTCAGCTGTGGCAAAGTGTGAGACGTCCAGATCAACCCTTGATACAAACACCTGTATCGACCGTCGACCAGCTGCAGCTGTATTAATGTACTACATTACTATTTGCAAAGCTGGATGTTTGCTAGCAAATGTAAACTTCCAGTTGACTTGCCACATTTCTTTCATTTGGTTTATTAATTAAATATACTGGAAGTAGATTAAGTATGGATCATTACAAATACTTTGCTTTGAAAGTACCAAGTGAGAAAAAAGTAGGAAGTGATTAGCAAACTCAGATTTAATCAATTTATTTTTTTTTTAAATCGTGCATGGAAATGTACATAAAAAACTTGCTGCATCGAGATGCATCGAGAATCGATTTAAAAACTGAATCGTTGACCTCTGAATCGGAATCGAATCGAATCGTGAGATGCCAAGAGATTCCCACCCCTAATACAGATAATGTATTACCTTTGCTTGTTATACCAACTTCTGAAGCATCCCTGAAGACACTGAGAAGCAGACTTTTTAAATATACTGCTGTGATTGACTGTTATAGAATATAGAACATAATAGAGCCACAAAGGCATCTTAGGTTTGCAGTGATTGGAAATCTTATACCCTCTTCAGCAAAACAAAAGGACACTCACTAATAAATGAGGATGCTTTGCTGTATTGATTGACTCAATATAATAAGAGAACAAGGATGAACCTGTGCAGCTCATGGATTTATTCTTTATAACATTTGAAGTTATACAATCATCCGTTGTGCCTCAGTTTTCAGGGGACACACAAACCTAAGTAACAGCCCAACCTTGTGCACTGATGTCTTACAGTTAAAGTGAAACAGGCAGGAGAGTAATGGTGGACCGCTCCTCAAGCCTTCCTGTTAGGTTGCACATGGGGATCGACACTTGTCTGCCATGATGGCGGCGCACTGGAGATGCTGCTGCTAACTTGAGTTGTTCAAAAGCTTTCTTTTTAGTAAACTCTGTGTACACAAACAATGTTCTCAATGCTCGTGTTCATGAGTAGAGACCCTGGTGATACTACGAGCAATGTTTCATGTTGTGTCGAGCCTTATTAGTGTTTTAAAAATAGAGATTTTGATGCTAGCATACCAGTGCCCCTGCAATCCACTGAAAATGAAACTACGGTAAATCTTAAAAGTGCCTCTTTCCTTGTAATTATGCTTTTACAAGAAGGTTTGACTCATATTCAATCACAAATAAAGCCTTGGTTGCTTTTTGGCGAGAGTTTCACTTTAAGGCAGTGGCGTCCCTATGCTGTTTTATCATGTTTTTAAATTAGCCCCGAATATTAATGAATTTATTTATTTTTTTTAGATCACTTCTTCAAAGGTTATCTTATGTTGTTGCTTCAATAAAACAATGTTTTCGAACAGGTTTGAGAAACAATTAATTGTTATTTAAAAAAAAAAAATCCACTTCTACAGCATTGGCACACAAGTGGTTAACACCTCCAGGTCGCACGTCATTCACCCAAGAGCTTCAGGGTCAGGCGTGAATTGACTTGACCACAACAAGCAAGTGTCACAAGATGTCACAACAAAGAAAGATGTCCATGTTTTTTCCACGAAAGGGGATCAGCAGTCAAAGAGGTAATGGGAATAGGGATCATGGAAAAATGTATAATTTCGAAATGAGTGTTGCAGCTGGAGCTAGAGGGGAGTAGCTAACGTTAGCTAACTAGCTGGCTGATATAACACGGAAAAAACGATCTATTATTATTAGCATCTGTCTGTAAATGCAATTGTAGTGTGTGAGAATTGTGTTCCTAAAAATAATTAAGCTTGGGCTTCTTCTAGAGGGGAAAGTAGCTAACATTAATGTTAAGCTATAATGTTAAACCATCTTGTTTACATTTCTTTTTCATGCATGATAGCTAGCAGACAGGGATCCTGCACAGCCTGCCTCTTCTACTGTAATGTGTTACATGGAAAAACAATGTGTTGTTACCTAGCTAGCTAATGTCAGTGGCTACTTACATGGGTGCAAACTAAATTCAAAATGGGTCATTCGTTTGATGATCTGTGATTATGGGATTGCATCGTTGTCACCTTTTTCACCAGTGATAGGTTTGCAGTGCACCCCTGTACTTAGCCAAGCATTCATCTGTGAATGCAAGTGTAGTGTGAATTGTGTGTTCTTAAAATAATTTAACACACCTCTTCTCAGATGATGATAATCAAGATGGCACTGCTGCTGCTGCTGCTGCTAGTGGTACTGCTGCTGCCACCAGACAGACAAGCGCAAGGGAGGGTGGAAGAGGTAGCTTGTTGTTTCTTAAAATCAGTGTGTGATTATTTTAGGACATGAAATAATCCACCTGGCATTGTGGGTATAGTGGTTTTTAACGTTTCACCAAGGTGTGTCTCCACCATAAGGTGGTAACATTAGGACAGGTTAACATGTTGTTCCCCAAAGTTGGTTGGGTTTAAATGAGGCTCGACAGATGGGCAAAATAGAGGAAAATATTGGTGATTATGCAGGAAAATAAAATATTTCAGATATCTCTTTTTTATGCTACACTAGAGTGGCGTAACTGGTCCAGTGTTTGGGTATGCGAAAATGCCATAATTAGTGGCAACCTTGCCCATAATTATTTGTATTAATAGCAATGGGATACCAATATTGACTATAAGTATACATTCATAAGTAAGCTATAAAATATTATGTTTACATTTAATTTTCAGGTATGATAGCAGATAGGAATGTGTTCAGGGATCCTGCAGCAGACCAAAGGGAGGACAATGAAAGAGCAGGTACCTGTAGGCTACGTGGAGAATGTCTCTATGTCTAAAAATTTTTCATTAACTGACCTGCTATGGGCTAAGCCCCAGATGTGTCAGAAACCTAGGAACGCCTCTGCTTTAAGGATGGGTAAAAAGAAACCTATGACATAGGAATTACAGTCCATGTGTCTCACAATTCAGAATCTATTCACAGATCTTAAAAAATGATTTTCTCTTAACTTTAAAAAATGAAAAGGCTGCAGATTGTTTATCTGTAATTGTAAAGTTTCTCATATTGTATTTCAGCGGATTAAGGATCGCAGTCAATGATTTAGCACACACAAAGCATTGACTTGATGAATGAATGAATGCTAATTTCTTCATTAAATCAAGACGTTGCTGGTATATTTGTTCTCCCTTTGTGTATTTGTGGGGAGGAAAGGCTATATCCTTTAAATAGTAGGAAACAGACTGCACTTTTGACTTTAGACCAGCTTCGTGTTGGTCTATGGTCTTTGCTGTTGCTTGTCTTCATTTGTGTTCAAGTATTTTGTATGCACTTTCTTTTTAAGACTGATTTTCAATATCATTACTGTATTTTGCACTCTTATGTCTTGTAAGTGTTTGCCCTCGACAGACAAAAACAAAAAGGCAAAATAAAAACATGGAGGTACCCTTGGTCTGCCCTTAATTCACCCCAGGCTGCAAGTGCCCCTATTTTGAAAACCACTGCCATAAAGTCAAATGTGAAATCTCTGAATGCCTGGTGCCTACCAGATGCTCTAACAGGCGTTTCTGACTGTTCTCTTTCTGCAGGCCACAGTGGTTGGTCTGAATAAGGAGGTCATGGCTGTTTATGTATGCTCCACAGGCATTGTGGGCCAACAGCGTGACCTGAGAGAGCTACTGAAGTGAAGCCAACGTGTGAGACAGCTGCTGCGGGTGATCCATAGAGACCTGATCTAAAAGTCTGATATAGACTGGCACTCTGCAGGTCTCAGTCACCAGCCATTACAAATGTATGCCCAACAACCTCCCTCTCTCAGTGGTCTGTGAAAAGTTGTAAATAAACACCCAGAGGTTCTATCAAAGCATCTGTTGAACAAAAAAAACCCACATTTTTTTAACACATTTAATGAAAGACACATTATTGTGTACTTCTATATTTGGACTGTGTGTAAGGGGGCAGCATGCAAAAATATAATAATTTCACTTGGTTTCATACAAGAAAAAAAAATCTTGTGTGTCAGGACCAGGACCAGAGCTGATCCGTTAGAAAATAGACTTCAGCGGCTCTTACTGTACTCTACTGTAATAAGTGTTGGTAAACTGTTTTATCACCCCACACATTGCAACTTTGTTATCAGCTACATAGTCCTCTGTTACCTTAGCAAATGTCAATCAAAACCAGCATTCAGGGTTTTTTTGCCTCTTCAACCTAGTGCCCAAGTGCACTGCCTGCAGCTAGAAAAATGTGGACAGAGGCCCTAAGTCCTTCCTGACTTCCATGCACCACAACATGTTGAGAAGATCTGCAAAATAAATGAGATGTTTTGCATCCAACATGAGGCTCTTTGACTGAAACGATTATTATCTAAAATTAATAGAAAAGGAGTGTGTAAAGTTAAGTTAAGTTCTCTGGACACATCCCTGTTTTATAGCATTTTATAGTCTTAACTGTACCCATACTGACCCATTAGAATGGGTAATTGTCAAGTGTAAGACTGTGTGTGTGTGTGTGTGTGTGTGTGTGTGTGGTTTTAATACAATCATCAAGAACTCGAACCCTCTTTCATTTACACTTTTTGTAGTTGATGCTCAATTACTGTAAAATACAAAACCAACATTTTCATATTAATAACTTATTTCATTTACAAGTAAAATCCTCCTCTTGACCTACAGGGTCGGAGGGTTAACAGCAAAGCCACAACAATTCCTGGCAGTTTTCAGTGCTTCCTACAAATTCCCATGATGGTCGTTCCTGAACGTCCATGACAACGTACAGTGCTGCTTACTGAAGAAAATCCCACTTAGCATGCTGTCATGGTGGAGTTACATAAACTGTTAAATTCAGATGGAAGGGACATGGTTGTCTGTCCCAACTTCCATAGTAATCAAACCAATAGTTGTTAGGTAAGTTAGATATTTAAGTTTGGACTGCAGTGGTTGTACATTTCAAGTGAGTGTACATTCAAATTCCTAACTCTAAGGGTTAGTTATAATGAATTATAATTATTCATGATTTGCAGAAAACGGGCAGCGTACAGTGCCTGTTTGCTTCTGTTCAAATTTGCATCGGCAGAATATACTAACATTTCTAGATTCAAGATTCAATTTATTGAAATATTTCTTTGTGCACTCGCATACATAATGAAAACAAAAATGCTGTCCCTCCCAGCCAACAGCAGCGTGACAGATGAAAAAGACAGTGTTGTTCTTCAGTGTTGTTCAATGTAAAATTCTGTCTTGATGGTGTTGTTGCTATATTTGAATTATTAGAAACATATAAATTCAATATAAATAACAGCTCATTGAAATCACGTGCTTTAAATGAGATAGACCAACATAAATAGCTAATCTGAAAACGTTATGGGCCAGTACGGAAAGGTTACCAATTGCAGAGCTGCAATTTAAACATGGATACATAGACAACAAATAAAGCAACCAGTTTGGTATTATAGATGACAGCAAACATCTGTGTTTATCAGACATTCCATAGTCTTGAGCCTGATCTTTCTATCCTGGCTTGTTAATAAAAGGCAGCATTGTCTCTTCAGATCACAAAGTAGAGGCAGAAAAAATGATATGACTAATCCTGTTGGAGACAACCCACACCCCTGTTACATACCCTGTTTCTCACACAAATACGCACACCTACACAGTGACCTAACATGAACTGTTTCTACCCCTGGAGACAGTTCTTCTGCAATAGTACAGCCTGACCCCTCATGCTATTTACTGTACAGTGTGTGTTTGTTTGCAGTAGCTACAAGAGAACTAAACTCAATATGTCAACACTGACCCAAGTGTGTGTGTGTGTGTGTGTATGTGTGTGTGTGTGTTTGTGTGTGTGTGTGTGTGTGTGTGTGTGTGTGTGTGTGTATGAGTGTGTGTATGAGTGTGTGTGAGAGAGAGAGAGAGAGAGACAGAGAAAGACTTTGTTGTGTGTTTTGAGTGTGTGTGTGTGGATCGTTGATCATAGCTGAATTCCTCGTCTTCCAGTGATACATCAGACAGACGTGGCATTAGTGAGGCTGTCTCCTTCATCAGTACAAGCACATTTAAATGATTAAACTGAACAGGCTGAGAGGAGGTAGGACTAAGTGTTTTCTGCAACAAGTGCACTCGACACTTGCCCTGTTTTGTTGTGATTTCATAAATGGAAATCTCATAACTGTGGTGGTTTCTTCACCCGTATGGCTGTCAGTCATCATACACCGAAGGGGGAGACAGTGATTCAGAGCTTCTCTATGATCCCCATCATATTCACTGTCAAAAAACATAATTGATTTAACAGATTAATTGATAAAACCTTTTCATTTCTAAGGGCTGATAGCATGAAATCTAAAATTATTCATGGTGTACACTACTTCCCCATGCTTACCATTTGCTGCTATCATCCTGAAGCATTTGGCTGAGAATTCAGTTTCCAGCTCACGGTGACCCTTCAGGGCTTCCATCCAAATGTGATTCCAGCTCTGGACAGCTTAAGTAACCACACCTATGACACAATCAATGGCCATTGTTTGCTTACTACAGTGTGAATTGCCTGTACATACGGTCATTAACTTTATTGATTAACATTTTTACTTCCAAGTTTTTTATTGCGCAGTGGTGGGGGTGTGGTCACTGATTGTATCTACAGCTTTGCATCTATAAAGCCTATATATAAAGTCTAATCATTCGGGTGTTGTTGTTTTTTAAAATACTTGTATTATTGTATTTTGTAACATTTCCCTGTGGAATGAGCTTACATAACTATTGAATGAGTGCTTGTGGCCTGCTCCTTCAAAGCCCCTAGAGTCAGTCCCTCTGCAGGATAGACCTATAACAATATGGAATAACTCACCTGACCACAAATCAGCATGTGCATAATCATTGTTTACTTACATCTCTCATAACTATACACAATGTTTATGCCATGGGCAAGACAAAGTGCTTCTTCCTATGTAACTGGGGGTGTACCCAGACTCACTTTCTGTGTCAGCTCTGCTGACTGCTGATACAGCTCTGCTAGAGAGCTTCACACTTGATTTCAAGTATCAAGAGAGTCGTATGCATCAAGACCATTTGTGTCCAGCCCAAAGTTCCAGTGTGAAACGTGTGTGTAATGTTTTGAATTAAATTTAATAAAATGCTATTGTATTGGGTTGGGGGCATCTCAAAGCCTTAAACCAAGGGAAACCAAAACTATAGATGTAGATATTGCTGGCGGAAAGGTGAAAATCATGTAGGAAGTGAGACTTTTATAGTTAGGCAGCTATACAGCCCTATGTAATACAAATATATAGACCTCATCACTTTCTGCATTGACATAAAAAGCTGTTATTCAATGTATATCTGGAAGTTTTCTAAACGGTGTAAGCTAAATTCATACTAATTCATTGTAGATCACATTTGCTTCCTGTATAATCATCTTTTTGATATGCTTTACTTTTTGTCTTCCTGCTAGCTTCTGCCACTTTCAAGGAAAAATCACAAGATCAAGGGAAAGATACAAGTCCAAGTGAAAAAAATTAACCAGAACCTGACTGACACAAAATCTGACACAAGTTACTTGTCAATATAACTAGGAATAAACAGTATATACTCCATAAGTTAGATGCAAGAAGAACCATTTTAAAGAGCAGGTGAGTCCACAGTTTACTGTTGCTGGCTTTCCCAAATGCAGACCACTGAGCAGCCAGGGTGGGTTGTTATGACAACACGCCTGTTATTGAATGCTTTAGTGAAAGGTCATGGTGTGAATGCCTCTCAGCAGAACAGCACACAGTGTTCTTATTCACTTTACTGTGTGTGTTAAGTGTGATGCACCCAGGCTAAATACAACACCATGACAGCATTAGCATGTGCCAGCTGCCTCTGTCTGCTTTCTTACCTTTGAACATAGTGAAGATCTGGTTCTACCAAAAACCTTGCTACTTAAACAAGGCTAATCGCAACATCAAGACATCTAAATTCATGTTGTAATGTAGCATTGATGTCAAACTAGGTGCTTGTTCTTCTGGAGTGTCTTCAGAGCTGCTCAGGCTTCTACTTCAGTCCTGTGTACTGTAAATGAGTCAAATGCATTGTGACACTCAGAGATTGTCGCATGATATGACCAGTGAGGGGCAGGGACTGAGAGATGCTATATGTATTCCTCCTGCTGTCAGATGCACTTACAGGCAGCTCACATCCCCTTGTCTGTCATCCTGAAACTCCCCTGATGGCCCTTACTGCAGAGTCTCAGCCAGGCCTCAGAGTTGTGAGTAAGAACACAGTAAATGGCCAGACTGCAGCAGAAATCCCAAGTGGCCCTTTGGAAATGAACTGAGTGGCCAGCTGTCGGATGGACTCAAACTAGTTTGCCTGAACAGCACTGTGCTGGTCTGGATGAAGTACAGATTTGTTTGGTCAGTTCAGTTAAGTGAATGTAATAATGATAATGATAATAATAATGATAAATGTATTTATATATCAATTCTTCATATGATAACTTAAAGAACACGAGACAGTAAAAATATGATAGTAAAACCAGCAAAAATGAGAAGGCCGACTGAAAAGACTAGGTGTCCCTTGCAGCGAAGGGATTTTTACCATTCTGAAGAATCAAATTAGTTAGAACTGAAGAAGCCTCTTGGACAAGAGAGGAAACATATTCAGTCTACTGAAGCAAGTCCCAAATGTTGCCTTTGATTGGGCACTAACAACTACCATGCCCTGGATGACTGATAACCTTCATCAGCATACTGTGTTGTTGTCTTGCAGCAGTTCATCTGTTCAGACCTGTTTTTGACTCAGTGAGGTTCCAGTGTACAAGGCGTTGTGCCTATATCAGAGAGCTGCAGTCCACTAAAGCCTGACTCTGCAGCAATACACCTGAATGGAGCAGGTGATTTATCCTACCTGTCAGCATAGCAGATGCTCCAGAAGGATATACAAGTGTTCAGCTGCAGCAGAGGCCTGCTTTCATATGTATGGTGACTCTCAGACAAAAGCCAGAAGGCTCACACTCAGTGTGCTTCCACCTAGTTTTGCATGTCCAATTTGCACTCGAGCATGTTTTAAGCATGGACTTGGCATATGTGTTCAAACCTTCCTGTGCTAACTGAACAGGTAGCTTGTAAGGGATATGTATGCCTTCACTTAGTGTTGTGTTGTACAACTCTGTATTCCCCCTGTGAGTGAACCACAGAGGCAGATTGATTTAGCACATTATAATAATTATTTAAGAAATACAGATATAAAAAACATGTAAATATGTCTACAATAATGGATCACACATGGAGTACACAAAAAAGATGTACTTTTTGTCAATTTATTTTTATTAAGAATAATATGGTCTATATTAGACAGTAAACATACACCGTTATGCCATTAAGTAATCTAATTTAAGATGTAATAAGCCATCATTTGTACTAAATAAGGCAAACATTTGAAATAATATGTACGTTATTGTATAGTAAACAAAGACAATCATTAGTACACTAACACCACATAAAAATCCATAATTTGTATTAAATTGGGCAAAACCTAGAAATATATTTATAAGAAAATAAAAAAGCAGTGTTACATCCTAACCAACTTAGTTGAAACAAGCTGAATTTTATATTAATTTAGACAAAAACAAAAAAATGATATAGATATTTATATCCCCATTATAAACCACACACCTAAATACATTTACAGGCTGTTATTTGGCAAATGTAGTGCAATATTAATTATGGTTAGTCAAAGAACAGAGCTCAGAAGATGATGCATTTATTTGGGCTTTATTGAATTAGTTTCACTTTATTACAGGTTAATTTGTTGATGATTACAACCTTGTTAGACCCTTATTAGACATCATTTAGAGATAATTACAAGAAATTGTACTCTAAAATAAACCAGAGAACATCTTATTTCCTAACTGTTAGACCATTATTAGTGACAAACATTTCCAGCAACATTTATTTTTAAAAAGTGGCAGTGCTATGTTTTAGTGTGAGCTTTGCTATGTCTTTTTGTAGTGTACTATTCCTGCACTGTAGACACCGGTACGTTACTATGTTATTATGTACATATACCAGGTCCTGGGTTAATACGTTGTCATAATTTTACATCAGAATCAGCAGCAGACAGTTCTAATTACATCTATTCATGGACAGTCGAGTGTTCTCAATTGATAGTTAACATCTCTTAGTGCATGATACTTTTCAGGATATTTATTTGTTTTTATTTATTTACAAAATAGCTATCTCTCCTTCTCTTGCCTCTTGCAAGTTTAGCAGAGAAGTTGTCTAGTGGCAGTAAATGTACAGTTGATGAATGAACTCTAAAGCTCCTCATATATACTGTATATATTAGGGATGAGCGAGTACAGCATTATCTGTATCTGTATCTGTTAATTATATGAATTATCTATAATTAACAGATACAGATACAGATAATGCTGTACTCGCTAATCCCTAATATATATAAATGAAGATATATATGTATCTGTACTCGGAGTGGGCGGGACCTAACCCGGAAATGGGTCGGGTTGTCTTGAAATGGGCGTGGCTTTAATATGTTATTTTAAGCATGCAATTGATATGGGTTGCTGATTAGAAAACAGAACACGTGTTGCAACAATGAATACAACACTTGCGGTTGCAATTATGAAGTAAAATGTAATGAACAAGAGTTTTCATATTCAACATAACTTTCTTTTTTTAACTTTTAATTTTTTTCAGTGTAATTTTTGAATTTTTTTTTTGGTTCTTTTTAAATTTTTTTATTTCCACACCAGGTGTGTGTGTGTGTGTGTGTGTGTGTGTGTGTGTGTGTGTGTAGCTTAATTTGTAATATTATTTATACCACTACTACCTTTATTTTTTTTATGAAATACAGCAAGAAAGTCAAAAAAACTCCGACAACCGGCAGAGAGAGGGAGAGGGGAGAGAGAGAGAGAGAGAGAGAGAGAGAGAGAGAGAGAGAGAGAGAGAGAGAGAGAGACAACTGATGGTTAAAAAAAAAAAAAAAAAAAAATCTCCGACAGGCAGAGACGCAACGCGAGTCACATTCTACCAAGCACCACGTCTGAACGAACCCACGTTTACCAGAACTCTACTGGTTAATAAGTGAGTACAAACCGAAGTAAAAACAAACTGAAACAAAAACAAGCTGAATAAACCCTAAACGTTAACAGAAAAGACCGCGAACCTGAATGACTGAGGGAGAGACAGACAGCTGTTCTGTGTGTGAGTGAGCAGAGCGGGACACAGAAACACATCTGTATGTGTGTAAGGGAGGGGCGCTGTGACTACTAGCCTATCACAGACACAGTCAGCTACCCAATGAGGATTTTCATTCAATCCGAGCACAGATATTGACTCGTATTACTCGTATACACTGGTGTAGTCCAGGGTATACGCGGGTATACGGTGTATACCCACTTATTGGTCAGTCAGCATTGCGTATATCCACTAGTGTTGTGTCGGTCGCGAACGTGTCGTTCAAACGAACACATCTTTTGAGTGAACGAAGTGAACGAAATCACTTCAAGAACTGATTTGTTCCTTTCTCAGTTCAGTTGAGCTCAGCTGCGAGCATGCCTGCCAGGAGTGGGACTGCCGCGACTCACACAGAGAACTGTGAGGACGTGATTCACATTTCGCGCTGTGATTCGTTCAGGATTCGCGAACCTACTGCATACAGAGAACTGTCGCTGAGGGACGTGATTCTCGTTCACGTATTGTGCTGAAAGGGGTGCTGTGTCACTCACTCACTCAGGGCAGAGGAGTTGATTCACGTTCAGTAACCGTACTGCTAAAATTAGTGCTGTGTTGCTAACATCCGTGTAGCATCATGTTAAGTGATTTTACTGCACAGTAAAAGTCACTCACTTTCGCGAACGTGATTCTCAGCAGGTAACGTAATTCACGTCCTCAGCAGGTCGTTCGCGAACGAGGGACGCCAGGGCGTGAATTACGTTACCTGCTGAGAATCACTCATGATTTCGCGTCGCTGAGGACGTGATTCTCATTCACGTACTGTGCTGAAAGTGATGCTGTGTCAGTCACTCACTCACTCAGGGCAGAGGAGCTGATTCACGTCCAGTAACCGTACTGCTAAAACTAGCGCTGTGTTGCTAACATCCGTGTAGCATCATGTTAAGTGATTATACTGTGCACAGAGGACACTTTCACCGTGTAATAATTTTAGTGCATGTATACCACTCAAAGCAGCGCTGCGTCTCCCGCAAATGATTGTGTACTATAGTCCGTGAACGCACCGTCCCTCAGTAAGTGAACGTGAACCTCAGGGCTGATTAATGAACTGAATGACGGATCGTTTGGCTGCTTATCAGTTCAGGGAGTTGGAGAGCACTGAACGATTTGGTGAACGAATCATTTTAATGAATGGATTCTAGAGATTCAGTACAGTAAAAAGAACTGCCGTTCCCATCACTAATATCCACTTCTAAATGCCCCCTGATACGCACGCAATAGTGTCACACCGGTGAACAACGAGGTGATTTCATCCCTCCCACTTATTCCTATGGTATTAAACCGTTTGCCCGCCCTCGCGGTGTACCAGCGTACTGAAATGGAGCGCACCTCAATACGGTAAGTATACATGAAAACCCATTGGTCAAGTTAGATTGACTGACAAGCCATCAAGCCAATCCCAGCCATTTGACCAAACCCAGTAGTCCCGGCCGCCCGAGAACTGCCGTCACTCGCTGCCGCAGACAGTGAGCAGAGCAGAGGTATCGCTGCATGAAAAGTGGGATTTTCGTCCCCGTAAATGCCCGGAAATCTCCCTAATTTTCGGCAGTTAACGACAATTTACAGCCTGTGAACGTCGCGTTCGTCTGTGCCCAGGATTGGACTGGGACAAAAATTCGGCCCTGGACTTTTTGGTCCAGACTGGGCCACAACAATCCCCGCGCAGATGCTGTGCCAACTCGGCCCGTTGATGTACTGTACATATAATCACACAAGCCCTTAATAACACTACTATACTTAATAATATCCCTTTATATTCTGCCTTGAATAAAATAAATGATGACTACACAGTATGTTGCTCATTTGCTCTTAAGAAGGATACTGGAGAAAGGATTTAAGATTAAAGAGTGTTGTTTATTTAACTCACTCATATGTGGTGGAACTGATCATGGCATTGGCAGGCTGATAGCAAGGTACTGTGGGTCACTCATAGTCATACAAATAGAGCTCCCTGTGAAAGACAGAAACAAAAGATGTTATTAATATCCATTCAAGTTGTCAAGTGTTGACTAAAATAAATGTATACTAGATAGCCAAGAAAAAAGTGTATTGCTCTTACAAGGAGGATACTGGCTAAAACACATCAGGACAGTGGCACTGGAAGACAAATGTAGGTCCCTCACAAAGCACACACTGGAACAAATATAAAGCTCTCCTCAGCCCTGTGAAAGACAGACAACATTATTTAAGTGATTTGTAATCACTGATTACAATTTGTAAATTAACAACCCAGTACTTAATATACTCATTTACAACAATATTCACAGAGTGAAATAAAATACTGTCTGGCCCTTGATGAACTGCCTGCTTTAAACATATTTTTCATAAACAGGCTGTGGAACATCTCCTCAAACAAATAGGCAGACAGAGAGAGAGAGAGAGAGAGAGAGAGAGAGCAAATGACTGAGTGAAATTATGACATTGCATGATCTTCAATCTAAAATAAAAAGTGCAAATCTATCCAAGAGATACTAGAGGTACTTGTAAGAAAAAGCTGGAATTTAGTATTAAATGTGTTTGTATATGGCTCACTGTGGCCACAGGGTGCAGTATGTAGGTTCTGTTTACATGGTTCTAGGCAGCACAACAGGTGTTTTCAACTGTTTTGTAAATATTCACCATGTTCCAATGAATGGGAACACCACCCAAAGAAGAACCATCTTTGACATTGTTTATTTTAATACTCACTGGATCAAGAAATGCTGCCTGGCCCTTGAACACCAACAAGAAGAGGGAGAACAACACCTCAAACAAATAAAGCCTGTGTGAGAGAGGAGAGAGAGAGAGCATGGGACATAATGATTGAGTCACTTTACAGTATCTTCAATCAGAGATGGTTGGATAATAATAATTGAACAATTAATAACGATAAAAGTTTTACTATTATTGTCTTACCTTATTAGATGAGCAGTTTAGTCAGCAGTGCAGTCTGCTCTGCTACTCTGTTGATCACAGTGTCTGTGTCCAGGTGCATGAGGACGTCCTTCTCAGTAGCCATCAACATGAAAGCCTCCAAGTGGTCCTGTGAGAGTGTGCTCCTGAGTCTGCTTTTAATGAACTTCAGGGTTGAGAATGTACATTCACAGGCCACCTGGGTGATAGACAGAGTGAGCAGAAACTTGTATCCAAGTCCGATGAGATGATATGCATCTGTTAGTAGGTTGAACTAGCTGAGTATCTGGTAGCAGCAAAGTGGACAGTTTTTGCAGGAAGTGCAGTTTTTGTGCACTATTTCAACCTCCTCTTCAACGTTTTCATCAAATGTGTCCCCCACTGTCCTGGACATGTACTCTTCCAGTGGTGAAGCCTTCAGTCTGTCCCACTGTCTAGCAAGATTTTTCAGCTCACACTGCAAGTTGTCTACAGTTGCCTTGTTGTTAAACTTGAGAAGACACTTACTGAGCTCTTGGAGGGCAGACTGAGGAAGACCATTGGTTCTGATCTCTGGAAAGTTTCTGGGGTCCAGAATTGCCAGGTCATTGTACAGGGTGCCATGAGAGAGAAACCTCCTGTGGATGACCTCAACTGCTGTATCCATGATCTGATTATGCACATGTACCTCATATGCTCTCTCGAAATTAGACATTGTTTCATCATGAGCCATCTCTCCAGGAATGTTTTTCACTTTTCTTCTCCTCTTCAGTGGCAGTGCAGCCTCCACTGTGAACTCTGTGTCTTTGTCCTGTTCCTTGAACCTCTCGTTTGCCCATGTAACAAATCCATCTGCAGCTGCCTTAACTGACTGGAAGTCTCTTGACATCTCCTTCAAACTGTCCTGTGTTGTCACAACCATTGCATGGGCCTTGAGGATGTCCATCCCTTTTGTTTGCAGATATTTTGACAAGGGTGTTGTATGCTCAAATATCTTGAGGAATAGCTGAGCTGTCAATATGGTCTCATACCTGAGCAGACCCTCTATGTAGCTTCTGGCTTTGACCCGTACTGGTGACTTCATGGTGTCATCTTCTTCTATGGCTGACAGTGTGAGCACCACATCGCTGAAGAGAGCATTGTCAGCATTGCCAAAGGATCCAAAGAATTTCTTCAGGGCTTCGTGTTTGGCCCACCACTGTGTCTCTCCAATTGTGTTGAGCCGTCTGTGTCTCTTGTTCAGGCTTTCATTCTCCCACAGATTCATCCTCTTGTATGACTCTCTGATAAACACAGCAATGTCGCTGAGGAGATTGAACAGTGAGCCACTTTCAATTACGGACTGAGTTGTGTCAGAGAGCACCAAATTCAGAGCATGTGCATAGCACCACACATGCACATGGTTTTGGGACTGTGAGGACAACAGAGAGGAGAATCCTTTATATGGACCTTGCATATTAGATGCCCCATCTGTCGCACTTCCAATGCACCAGGTCATGTCCAATTTAAGTTTGTCCATCACCTCTGTCAACAGATCGACAAAGTACTGTCCAGTAGACTTCTCACACTTGACCACAGCAATGAGCCTCTCATTAACAACATCAGTTACATATCTCAGAATAACTGAGCATTGATCCTGTGAGGTTATGTCTTGTGTTGTGTCAATCTGGATGGAGAACATGCCAGCTTCCTGAATCTCACTAGAAATGGACTCTTGAATGAGTAGCTTGACTGTATCTATCACTGAATTGACTGTGGTTTTGGACATACATGTGACAAGGGACCCTCTACCTTTTGCCCCAGATTGATGCAATTGCTTGCTCTGCTCAATGCATTTGCTCAGATGCTCTTCAGGATGACATCATATTTTCCAAGGAGAAGAATGATTTCTAAGAAGTTACCGTGATCTAGAGTGGGGTCTTTAAGAGTGTATGCTGCCTCATTCTCTTTGTGCCTGTAGCTAAGCCCCCTCTTGCCTATTATCTTAACTACATCCACTATACGCTCCAGAACCTGCCGCCTCTTTCTAACTTGGTTTCTGTGAGCAGACATCTGGTTGCCAGCATGCAAACTCCTAATGTCAGCTTTGCAAGCCTGTAGCATGTAGGCTTCTGCACAATCCTCGTGTGCCTTACTGCCATTATGCTCTTCTGTGGCGGCTGTGGCTCAGTGGGTAGAACGGGTCGTCTAGTGATTGGAAGGTCATCAGTTCGAATCCCGGCTCTCCCTAGTTGCATGTCAAAGTGTCCTTGAGCAAGATACTGAACCCCAAATTGCTCCTGATGAGCAGTTGGTGCCTTGCATGGCAGCCTCCGTCATCAGTGTATGAATGTGTGTTTGAATGGGTGAATGTGGCATGTGTTGTACAGCGCTTTGAGCTTTCGTTAGACTGGAAAAGCGCTATAAAAATGCAGACCATTTACCATTACCATTCTATGCGCTGCCCATAATGCTTCCAATCTGCCATTCCTGTAATGAACTGACTTTTGTCAGTGGACTTGGCAAATGCCATGCAAACGAAGCAAAACAGAGCGTGGCGTTCCTCACTGTATGAAAGCCACTTTCGAATGGTGCCATCCTCGCAGCGGAAAACTCTCTGCCATTTGGGGTTACTTGGTGATTGTTGGGGGTGATGGTTAAAAAATAGCTGAAGGGTGTCTGGGTTGGGGCGGGTGAAATAATCAATGGGTGGGCTTGGGGTCTCTGGTGAGAGAGATAATGTACTGGGCACACATCTGGACATGAAAAGTAGAGAAATAGTATGGAATAAGTTTGAACACCCCTAACATGTATGCAGATGTTTTATCGTAACAGTAGTTAATCAGTGTTTTATTAGTTTTAACTGTATGATGTGAAACGAGTCATTGTCTCCTTGTCTCTTATTTGATGTAATTTAATTTGAAAATTTCCATAAGGTGTTCAAAAACAACAACAAAAAAAAGAAAGAAAGGAAAATAAACCATAAACACTCACTGAAAAAAATATGTAAAGCATATGTGAACAAATTGGACAGTGGGCACGAAGAAAGTGTATTGATAATTAAAATACTAACTCTGGTGACCTGATTTGGGGGATGTAATTATAGGTCAAAAATTGTGAAAATAGCATATCTACATGCTCAAACCACACCACCTTGCAACATGTGAGTTTTAAGCTTGTAGATCTGCAAATGTGTGGCATGCTTTGATGAAAATATAAAATAGTGGTTAATAAAGGCAACTATCAATTAATCAGGATAGTATGTTATGCATCTGCCGTGTGTTTGGCTTGCAAGTGATATCTGAGACTCAATGTACTTAGAGCTTCATACCGTAAATTACCAAATAATAGCCGGGTTTTAATTAACCGCAGGGTCCCTTTAAACGCCGGTGCAGAAGAAGAGGTGTCCGCTGACACGGCACGTTTTTCTTCTTTGCCTTTTTCACGCAGTGTGCTGCTTTCTGTCAGTCAATATCACACTGATGATCGCCATGGCTCCGGTGCAGCAAAACAATAAAAAGTACGACTTGAAATTCAAACTTTCTGTCGTGATATACTCAGAGGAAAACTCGGGAGAAGCAGCCGCTAGACGTTTCTCTGTCGACCCCAAGCGAGTGAGAGAAACGGAGCTTGAGCGTCTGTCTGAGGAGGACAGCAACAGGACCAGGCTGCCTGCTGGAGGGAGGAAGAAGGCGAGCGAGGAGCCTGAGATAAACATGCGGGGATGAGTTATCAGCAAACAGGCACGCCACGAGAGAGTGTCCCGCAAAATGATCAAGGCGAAATAAATATACGCCATCGTGAGTTATAGCAGAGATGAGGAGTTTGCAGCAAGTGCTGGTTGGCTGAATCGTTTCCTCCGCCACAACAACTTCACTTGCAGAAGGATGCCTATGGAGCCAAAACGGTGACTTTGGCATCCAAAAAAAAAAAATTGGCATTGAAAACAAAACCAGTACGGAAAAAAGAAACATGGGATTTTTTTGTATTTTTCAATGACAATCTTCAGATTTTTTCTTCATGTCACTTTTTTTTCAGTGCCACTGATTTTCAGTTTCAACTTTCTGTCACTGTTTTGGCGTCGAGAGGGAGGGGCCTGAGGGGAGGGGCAAGTAGAGCGTGGTTTGCATATCATTTGAGAAGGTAATGGCAGCAGCCTGCGGGAAGGCGAAAAGAGAAAAAATAAATAAATAATTTTGTGTACCTTTTTTACATAACATTGGCCATTGCTGATGACATACACAGTAATTAATCTAGTATACTTTATTAAATAAATCAATTCAAGCTCACATTTAAGGGTCTATAATCAGGCTATATTGAGCCTGATCTATTTATACCAGAGATGTTCCTAAAATGAAGTTAATACCTTTTAGAAAAAGGTCACCTGGGGTAAAACTCCCCCTGCTACCCTGATTTGCATTTGTATAGCTCACAGCATTTTCATTTACATGTTAAAGCCTCCCCTAGAATCAGGGGGAGGGGGGTCATGGGGGGACAACTGCCAAGCAAGGCCCACGTCAATTTCTTGCAATTCGCGGCAGTTTTTAGTGTTGCCTGCAAATTGCCGTGTGCAGTCGTAAACCTGAACTTCCACAACAATCTTCAGTGCCGCATACTGACGAAAATCCCACTTTTCATGCAGTATATGAAACGGCTATTTAACTAGTTAATAATGTGGAATCTTGTCTGTAAATAAATAAACTATGTTTTGCTTTGTGGCATGTCAGCTAATATTAAGCAAGCCAGGTGGCAAACAAAGTGAATGCAAGCCAGGTAAAGTTAATGGTAACTGACAGTTTTCTAGAGACACCCACTGATTTTGACATTATTCAACATGATTATTATTCTTTTTGTGAGGAATGCCAAAAAGGAAGAGGTAGCAGAAGATTGACTTCTCTTTCAAGTCAAGTTGTCATGTAAGTGGAGTTATGTGACAGGAGGGAAACAGAAAGCTAGCATTCAATCTAATGCACTAATTCAAGTTTATAATAGTACATTCATATTCTTGTATTAATGCCATGTAGGTGTTCATTTACGTAACTTAAAGCTATTTGTTGGAGCTTAAAACCTTCTTTTCAATGAAGAAAATCTCCTACATCAACTCATCCCTGTTACTGCTCTCAGAAACTAGAAAAGAATAGAAATGAAGACAATGAAATGCAATAAAACTATTAAAATCTTAAATAATAAGAGGAATGAAATAATATAAAGTACAGTAAAGGCTAGGATGAAAGATTAGTTAAAACAGATTAGAACAACAAAATATATGTAAAATAATTAATAAAAAGCAGATAAAAAAACAACAAAAGAAAGGAATGTTTCCTAATCAAAATCAAGGCTGTAGAGGTTTGTTCTAAGTTTACATCAAATATTTCAACACTTCCATGTTCAGGATTATTAACATTGAGTTCTTTATGTAGGATGTTTATGAGGAAGAGAAATCCGGGAGTCAGGACAAAGGAGAGCTAAGGAATAAGGAATAGTTCACACAAAATGCCTAGTTGTCTCTCACTAGTCTGTGGGCCAGTATTGGTTTAGTAATTTCATAATCCTTCCTCCCTGAGATCAAGCAGCAGAGATTAAGTGACAATTAGCAAATACTACTTATGGAGTTTTGGGTAAACTAAATAGAGTAGTCTTACATGTCACTGTTTCTAAAACAGTTTTTCTTGGCTGCATTAAAAAAGGGCAAAAATTGAGAGTATACCCACTTCTCCAGGGACCACTACACCACTGCTCGTATAATACTCGTACTCGGCAAAAGTGCTTTATCCGTACCGGATACTCGATTCAGCTGAGTATCTGGCTTAACTCTAATATATATATATATATATATATATATATATATATATATATATATATATATATTATACATCAGTTGCGGCTGGTGACTGAAAAAATTGGGGAGGACAGGAGGAAAACCAGTCCACGGTGTCATGTTATTATATATAAGTCAACTACTTATCCCTCGTATATTCAATGAAAATTAAGCAATAAAACAGTCCCTCCAGAAAAACGCGATTATGCGATCGCATGATTCAATGCATAATCAGGCAAAGTCCGCATATTTATGCGGGGGCTGCATTTTTTCAAATACGCCGCAATTTCGCCGCATAAATTGTCGCTTGCATGGTTTCATAATCCCCGCATTTTCATTGCAAAAAAGTCACATATATCTCAGCAGAAAGTTGAAAAATGTTGCGTTTACTTCACACTAGAGCAGCCATTTTCCCCTGTTGCCATGGGAACGTTATGCAGTGACGTAATAACACGACATGAACATCGTCGAAAAGCTGCAAACCCCGCGATGAAGCCATGATGAAGCCCGCAAATCAGTCTCATTTGCCAACAAAAAATCATACTAGTTTCAAAAACCTTACAGTTGTAAGTATATTACAGTTTTTATTGATTGCTTTGAAGAAGCAGTCAACTCAAACTCCACATTTTCAAAACAGTTAACACACAGGCCGAAACAGTGGCACTCATGGTCAAAATGACTCATTTTGTTTGCAAAAGGCTCTAACCGCGCCAAAACATTTAAAATATGCAACAAAAGCTAATTTTGCCTTCAATCAACACAACTTGCAAACAAGTGTATGAGCTCTTCCAATCAACCATTACACAGTGGACAACAAAATACAAAATACAGCACTCAGTGCGAATCGGTGCACCATTGCTTGTCATTGTGACCTATTACTCTACGTAACTTTCATGCCAGTGCCATTTGTTGTCAAATTTGCCATCTTGCAAAGAATTGAATCAAGAATCAGAAATGCTTTGAGGCATTTTTTGATTCCATTGATTCTTTTTTTCGAACTGTGACTGAAAACTGAAATACTGTAAATATTACACAAAATACATGGAAACCAAAATAAAGTCTATTAGAGTATGAGAAAATAAGAAAGCTGGTAGTCTCATAGTTCACAAAACATTTCTGCAGCTTCACAGCAAGCATTTTCCTGAACATCTGACCTGTTTTAAAACATAGAAAAGAAGTTAAAGATGTAAAATATTACAGTAAAGTATAAAAATCTATTACTGTAGAGTATAAGATATAGCCACTATTGATACTCAGTCTCTTCTGTCTTGACGATGGGGCCACATGGCCTCATCCACATCACATTCATTATCCTCTCTTGCAATGAACCAAGGGAAAAATCTTCTTGCATGCCATCCAACCTTGACATTCCTCTGCACCTATTTCTCACTCTCATCTGCCTTAGACCTCTTCAATCCATGTTGGCAAAGAACAACACAGCCGCTGCACTTTTTAAGGCCTGCAGACTGATTGCTCATTGAAGATTTGTGTTTAGGAGTGTCAAACAGGTGCTTTAGTGATTTCATACTGATGTAGGTATTTTCTAATAGTTAGGAACAGATGGTTTCTGTTTGGTTACCATAGCTAAAACAATGGAGTTTGGACTGCTTGAATGACATCCGTGTTAACTGTTCTGCAAAAGGGTGGGGACAATGTGTCAATCCAATGAGAAAGGGTTAACACATTTGCAAGAGGTGTCTTGTGCTCTGCTGAGACAGTCATGATGAAAACCGAGTGGATCCCAGTTTGTTTAAGCAGGTCAACGCAATCAATAAAAACTGTAGTAGTATGTAAATTTACGCTACAGTAGAGATTGCACTTTGTGCATTGGAAGCACTTATGTTGACAGAAAATGTATGTTTTGTACAGCTACCTCTGTATTTTTTAATATTTTATTTATTCATATTTACAGAAGTTGTAGCATATTCCTTTTGTAAAGCTAATCAAGGATTTTTGCCCGCAACAATCACAAAAAAACTCTGCATTTTCTGGAAGGACTGATAAAACAATGACGTACAAGACTTCTTTAAAAAACATTTTATTAAATGGCAAAAGGCTGTTGTTGTTGGCTGTTGGTGTGTGAACGATTTCGGTCATAAACTTTCCATCACCAGGCAGAAAAACAATTCTCATTAGGATTGAGGAATGGAGAATATGGAGGGAGATAAACAACTATAAAGCGTGGGTGGGCAGTGAACCAGTTACGAACCAGAGCAGCCCAGTGGAAACTTACATTGTCCCAAATGACAACGTACCTGAGCTGATCTGGTGGAATAAGTGTGCTGTGTAGGGTGTCCAGGTGTTTGCCCATTTGATGAGTCAGTGTGCATAGTAGGGCAATTAACTTTAGAATTTTGAATGACAAAGTGTTCTTTGTGAAAGCAAGAGATTTTCTTCATTAAAATTGTGCCAAATGCAGAGAATTGTGTGTAGTGTTTTGAAAAAAGTGTGTTTTAGAACTGCAATTTGAGTATAAAGCAGGAATTGTGCTTGTAGTTTAGCAGAATTGGTTCAGGGGTTTGGTGCATGAGTTACATGTTGTGGTCATTCTGTCTCAAGTGCCAATTTTTGTGTGTAAATAATTGAGAAAAACTGTAATAATTCATGACATGAATCATTAAATAAACCATGGCAGCCCAGAATTTCCACCCTCCGATACCTTAGTCAAAACCAACATATGAATGGCATTCACACTAATTGAACTCCTGGCTAGTTCACCATTTTTGTAACCAGTGGGAATTATTTACAGTTCTTCTTGATTGTTTACACACATTTTCTGAAAGCATACCTCATGCTCTCAGAACTCTACACCCAAATCAAAAAACACACACAATGGGCAAAACCCCTCAATTCTCCTGCAAAATGAAACTTTACATTCAAAACAATGTTATTTCTTCTCAAAATGTTATTTTGTTTTCAAATGACACACACAAACCATCATATGAATAGGCATTTATAAGAACCAGCTGAACACTGATGTGCTCAGTGTAAAACACTATGATGAATGGAAAACACTTCTTCTTCATTCAACATATTGACTTAGGTCTTTTTTGTTCAGTTACACTTACTACAGTCAGTACATACACAAGTGTGTTGTAAAATATTTGAAAACATTGATTTTATACTCAGAACACACAAATACACGGTAACAGATATATTTTATTTTTCCCACAAAACAATGTACACAGTGTATATCCCAACCAACACAAAGTCGCATATACAACAATATACGGTCTACATGCAAAACAACAGAAGAACTTACTGAACACAGTTACAGTAAAAAACAAACAAAAAAAAAACTGTGCAGCATGATCTCCTCTGTTTCGGTCTGGCCACAGCACCTCATCCACATCACAAGCAATGTTTTCCCGTGCCAAGCAGCAAGAGAAACATCGCCTAGCATGGTGAATCCAGCTGTGAAAAGCACCAACTGCTATATATCCACATGCGTCTTCCATAGCTTGGAGAAGCGGTATACGCATTTGTGGATTTTGGTCATACACTTTCCATCTCCAGGCAGAAAAAAAACTTGCAGTAGGGTTGAGGAATGGAGAATATGGAGGGAGATAAACAACTATAAAGCGTGGTTGGGCAGTGAACCAGTTACGAACCAGAGCAGCCCAGTGGAAACTTACGTTGTCCCAAATGATAACGTACCTGAGCTGATCTGGTGGAACGAGTGTGTTGTGTAAGGATGTCCAGGTGTTTGCCCATGTGATGAGTCAATGTGCATAGTAGGGCAATTAACTTTAGAATTTTGAATGACAGTGTGTTCCTTGTGAAAACAAGAGATTTTCTTTATGAAAATTGTGCCAAATGCAGAGAATTGTGTGTAGTGTTTTGAAAAAAGTGTGTTTTAGAACTGCAATTTGAGTGTAAAGCAGGAATTGTGCTTGTAGTTTAGCAGAATTGGTTCAGGGGGTTGGTGCATGAGTTACATGTTGTGGTCATTGTGTCTCAAGTACCAATTTTTGTGTGTAAACAATTGAGAAAAACTGTAATTAGCTGAGCATTCTAATCCAAAAATGACGGGAGACAGATCAGTGTTCCGTACACTTAACAGTACAAAGTAGTGTTTAAAGACAGGATGGTAGGTGGTTTGCATGTTAACTTCAGCAACACCTCTACAACACAATAAATAGCCATTTTTTACAAAACATCAACACTGTTGTTTCTTCGCCCCCTTTTGATAATGTTTTTAAGGCTTTAAACTAAACTTCTGGCCATCTCTTACAAATTGCTCCTTTAAGTAACATTAATACAGGAACTGGTGTTCTAGGCATGGGGCCAACAGGAAATACACAATGACATGAAAAAGCAGAATTGTTCTTTCTTGTGGGATCAGTTAGCACTTTCTGATCACAGACATTCGCAGTACAAGACAGAACATAGCCATGTTTTAACAAATGGCCCCTGCAGGAGCAGACTATTGTATGCCTGGACATCTCCTCCTCCCCTGACATTTGCATGACAGCCCACATTCCTCTTTTGCCAAACTTCAAGCCAAAGAGGAGGGAGACTATCCCACTGAGCAACTCAACTGGTTGTTCCACCTGAAATGAGAGATGTTATCATGGTGGAAAGCCATCTATCTAGTACCTCTGATCAATACATGTAATAAGCGCAATAACACCTCCACACTTTCTCCTTACAGGTCCCCCCTGTGATGGGAGCTGCCTCTGATCAATGGCTCTTCAGTATGTTACAGTATGTATTGGTCTTCTTTTACACTGGACTATTGTTGCTGTGTGAAGCATAGTTATTGCAGAGAAGCAGTACTGGTATCGAGTGAAAGATATTAACCTTACATTTTTGGTCCAGTGGCATTAAAGGTAAGTACCTTTTCACTCCAGTTTTGACCCAGAAGATAAGAGTAGAAATCACTCAGCCATGGTGATTGAGTGACAGCTGGTATTGATTTCATGATGGCTATAAACCCAGATGCTAGAAATGTATCAGCACTTGAACCCAACAGATCGAAATTCCAAACCAATCAGCAGGTAATCTTTGTTTTATACCTATTGACTGCATTGAGAGCTTTCAGCTTCAAATCTATACAGCTCATTAAGTACATGACGTATAGCTAGAAGGAATCATGTTAAAACCTTGCACTAAAATATTCATGCCTCTGTAAGGTTGTCGTGATTCCCCACACTGCCATCTGATTACCACATTTTATACATGAAAAACATTTCAAAATGAGCTGGATTAGCAATTAATCAAAGTGCTGGTTTTGGCATTTGTCCTCGTGGATTAGCTACCCAGAAGCATGAGGCAAGTGATTAATCAGAGCTTTTACTGAGGAAGGAAAGGCTGTTTTCAGTCAGTGTTCAGGTGAAGGTCATCCGATGCAAATGCCTCTCTGTGGAAGCCAATATCAAGGTATTATTTTTCTTCAAATGGTGGATGCCATTTATAACGAGTCATGTTATGGGTGTTTGGCAGATATGTAGTACTACATGCAACATTTATAGGGAGTTTGGGATACATTTGGCTATCAATAATAATTAATAATTACACCCCCGAAGAAGGAAAATGAGCCAATTAACCAAATAAGTCTCATAACAATGTACTAAACTGTCAGTTTGTAACTTTGATTAATAATTAACTTAATAATTACAACCAAAATTACCATAACAGCTGTAATGAGCGAAGGATTTTGGAGTTCTTGACAGAGTAGGTTGGCAACAACTCTTGAACAATATTAAATATACAGCAAGAAGATTCAAAAGTCTTTTAAGTAACACAAAATGAAAACACACAATCTAACTAACATGTATTATATACGTGTGTGTGCGTGTGAAGTGATGCCAGGTTAGAGAAGATGGTTAGTTGCATACAGAGGGTCTGAGTCTGTGTGAAGCATCATTCAACTAACATCATTCATCTAACGTCAAAATAGCCGTACAAACTATCAATAGCCTGACCTGAGATCACAATAACACCCAAACAGTGGACAAACACATAAATTAAACATATGTTGATTGTAACTATGCCAGCAAGTGGTCTGTAGAAATAGCCACTTACTGTCTGTTGAACGTCCATGCTCTGTGTCCTTGTGATAATAGGAGCAAAAATAAAGTTAAGTTAGTCATTTCTTCTATCCAGGTTCAAGTCTCTGCAAGAGGATTAGTATGGTGAAATGATAAAAAAAAAAAAAAAAAACACCTGACAAAGATAAAGGAAATGTGAAAAAAATGTGTGCAGTATTGGCTTTGGAAAATGTTGGGTAAAGTAAGGTAAAACACTGGTTTGTTGTGATAAATAATACAAAAAAGTGATGTTCGAGTTAACACATGTTTTGCTAAATATTGCATTCAAATTAGAAAGCCTTTAGGTAAAACTGATATAAAGTCACAGGCTAATGGCCATCTTCCACAGTAATTCTATAATTTTAGAAGAACTCTTGTAAAGTGCACTTCTTCATCTTACATTATTACTTAATTATTATCCATTTAAAAAATCTAATCCTGCATCTGCTCTTCACCTTCACTCCCCAATTTGGCAAGTACAACCCTCTCACTGCCTGTCCTGCTACTACTTTGTTCTTTTTCCTTAGATCTGTTTCTCTACTGCTTTTGATCAAATGTCTCTGCCTTCATATATTCCCATCACACACAGCAGGTGAATGAGTCACACCACAATAACCTTTGCACTAGATAATGGTCAGTGAGAGGCAAAGGTGGTGGAGCTCTGCTCCCTGCAGTCAGGCCAAGGTCAGGACCACAGTTTGATAGGTGGCTGCTTGCAAACAAATGACTTAGAGTGGAAGGCATGTTGTGTTCTTCTCTCAGGGCTGCACATTATATGTGTGTGTCCTGACTTGAAGACTGCCATTATTAAATAAACCAGCCGCAGACAATGTGTTCTTTCTGTGTCCTTGTTCTGCTGCAGAACACTCCTCTGGAATATATCTCATCAACTCCTCCAGACACGGGGAAGCAGAAATTTGTGCTGATACTTGGGTCAAGTGTCAAGGACAGATATTTGAGGCTGCATGTACTGCATTTCATTTAAATGTGAATGTTATTTTATATTTGTAGCTTTCTATAATGTTTTCAACTTGAATTATTCTCAACCTTTTTCTCCTAAGAACTGAAGGCTGATGTTTCACCAAGAATTGAGATGTCATGAATGCTGCTGCTTATTTACAGCACAAATGAAGCGACGCCTGCAAGCTAGTTCAGGCAGCCAACTTGAGCTGCACTGCCACATACACACATGACATGCTTCACTCTCCAGACCATCTTACAAATGCACCCTCTCAATTGGGCAGGCTATTTATGCTGCAAAATTTCCTTCTCTCCCTCTGGCTTGTCAATGCCGCTGCTGCCCTGCACAAGTATCGCTGCCTGCTCCTTCAGCCCCACCACCGCCCCAGCATCCACCTGCAGGCTCTGTCTAGGGGGCATATAAATATATATTTATATTTTCTCCAATATCTCATGTAAACATATCTGTGGGGAGTGATGAGGTCAGAGCCTAGATGCCAAACTCTATGTTCTGCTTGGTAATAAACATTTCAAATGTGAGTTGTCTGACTGAACTGTGTTTCGTGACATATTCCTTTTAACCAGCTTTGGTTTTTAACTTGTTTATTGTTTTCTTCTTTTTCTGTTATTATTATTTTTGCATTCTTTCTTTCGGAGCAGCTGAGCGCTACATTGTTGGGAGGCTAGCTACCTCCACCTAATGCATGTGAGTTATGAGCTCTGGGACACAAATATAGAATTTCAACTTAATACATTAAAGGGTCACACCATATTTTAGCTTTTAATCTGTCTAATAATGATCCTTACTTCATTGCAGGTCTAGTGTCATGATATTTAATACTTTTTTAATTATTTACAATTAAATACTCTTTTGAAAACACGTTTACATCTTGTCACTAACAACCCTATCTCGTGTTAGCCATTTATTAATCAAAGTTTGGTCTAGTATTTCCTTAGCCCTCTAAGACCCACTGTTGTAATATTACAACGTTACCTTTAGCCACCCTGAAAAACAATCTGTTATATTTTATCTTGTTTTTTACCACATTTACATAGTCATTGGGTCCTATTGTTCAGTCTCATGATGCTATTGGACAGTACATTTGTTTATGAGTCCCGCCTCATGGCCATGAACTCACACAACCTCTCATGGTTACCTTCGGACAACATTGCTTTGTTTCATTGGACTAAATTCATCAGATTCAAGTAAGTAAAATGTCTTTTATATATTCTTTTGTTGTTATTACAATGTCTACAACATGCACATATGTAGTTTTTGTAGAATAGATTCATCAAATTTCATTTAGAGCTCATTACATATTTGTTGCAATATTACAACGTTGGGTGAGTGTGGTAGTCAAAATAGCAGGCTTGTTGCAGTGGGAACAAACAGGTTGTATTCCCTCCACTACACCACTGCCTGAAACACAGTGTTTTTTTTATACATGGACAGTATACATACTACCCTTGTGTTGTGTTCTGATCAAATTTGACTGATTTAAAAATCTCTATCTCTAAAAAAAAATGTAGTTAATTTGATCAGACTGACCTAAAATTCCACAACTTTGCCCACAAAGAGGATAACAGACAATTCAGTTCTGGGAAAGGTGAACATTTTCCTGAATGTGGATGTGTGGATGTAAGTGGGAGTATGCATGTTTTCCTTTTAGTATGATAATTAGAGGGCATTACAAGCAGTATTGTCATGTCAAGGCAGTATTGTGTGACTTAATAGCTGGTGATTGGGATGCACATTTCTTTTAGCATGATAAGTAGAGAGCATAGGCTAAGCCATTTACATTTACATTTAGGGCATTTAGCAGATGCTTTTGTCCAAAGCGACTTACAATAAGCAGACAGTATTGTCTGCCTGGAAAACATTGGGGAATTCATTACATGGGAACAGCCAGGCAGGTGCACCTGCCCAACTGTGACCTTGAAGGCGAGAAGAGCTTGAAGAAAAAGGGGAGAGGAAGCGATGACGTCAGAGTGGAGGGGAATCACAACATCTGTGCTGTCAAATGGTCTGACAACAGGGCCATCACACTTGTGTTATCCTTTGCTGGACCTGAACCTGTGCAGAAGATTCAACGCTGGGACAAAGCCAGCCGAACCTACACTGAAGTTGAGAGGCCTTACATTGTTGGTGCCAACAACAAGTACATGGGAGTTGTGGATTTGTTGGACTCATTTACAGCCAAATAGAGGTCTCCCATCAAATCCCATCGCTGGTACATGTACATCCTCTGGCACACCATCATCCTCTCTCAAGATGTCTAGCAAAGAGACAATGAACAGGAGACAGTTTCAGGCACAGCCAGCATCCTCTCTCATCCTGGTGAACATGGCGCTCCAAACTCCAAAGAGAGGATGACCATCTTAAGGCAAAGGGAGCCCAGCAACAGTGACATCAGGAAGCTCTCTGACTCCTCAGAAGAGACCATCCAAGAGAAGTGCACACTTCCCATTGGATGTACGCAAGGACCTAGTTGCGCATTTCCCAGTGAAGACAGGGAGAGGAAGCTGCAGACACTGCATTAAAGGATACACTAACATGCAATGCAGCAAGTGTGATGTTCACCTTTGCTTTTCAGAGGACAAGAACTGTTTTTTGGACTTTCACTATAAATGAAAGTCAGCCATGAAAAGAAAAAAAGGAATGAAGAAGTCACTAGAAAAAGCTATTTAATAAAAAAAAAAAAAAACAATCTTCATAAAAATATGAATGTGTGATTATTATTAATGTTATATACCTTTATGGGGCTAAGTCAGCAATCAACTCTGCAAATGAACCCTTAGTTGTTCTGAATTGCTGTTCAGAGAACATGAGTAAACATACAGACATTCTGCTCCCACCTAAGCCCAACGTTGCAATAATACAACATTTCTCTAAAAACGTTTTTTTTTTAAAAAAACATCTGACGGGTCAAAAACATTTTTTTTTAGGTTTTTCTATATTTGGGTCTTACAGGGTTAGGGGAATTTCCCTAGGTGGAGCTTCTTTACCCATTTGTAACTATACTGCCTCCCTGACACATTAACTTCTTATTAAGAAATAAAGCCATTTATCGGCCATTTCCAGAGGGCATGGACAACCACTGGTTTTGAGTAAAATGTCTTGCATTAAAATTCACTTTATTATATTTGATAATCCTTTGCCTTTCTAATGCCATCATCAGGTCAAAATGTACTTTGATTTCTGAACAATAGGCTGTAAAACTTAAATGTGTTTACTGCTAATAAGAAAATGCAAACATGCAAGACACCATGGTGAACATCAACTGAATGCAGTCTACAGCCACAAATGCAAACAGGTGTGGCTGTAGACTCCTGCTGTCCACACTAAAGGAGGACATTAGGAATAGCTATAGTCAGCAACAGGGCCAGGCTGCCTGGAAGAAGTCAAGCGAGGAGGTTGACATAAACATGCGGGAATGAGTTATCAGCAAACGGGCACGCCACGAGAGAGTGTCCTGCAAAATGATCAGGGCGAAACAAATGTACGCCACCGTGAGTGACAGCAGAGATGAGGAGTTTGCAGCGAGTGCTGGTCGGCTGAATCGTTTCCTCTGCCGCAACAACTTCACTTGCCAAAGGATGCCAGAGAGGGGGACATGCAAGATGGCCGGCCCCTGCAGCAAACATCTGCGGAATTGTTTTACTTTTAGCAGCCTGTGCTGCTAGAGCTTTTCTTTTCCTTTCCCTCAATTTTTCTGCACCGCCTTTGCGTTTTTAACTTTCCTTCTCCATTTTTGTTTTTCGTGTGCTGGTGTGTTGTTGTTTTTTTCTCTCGCTCTCTCTCTCATCATCGAATCCTCATCATTAAAAGTGATTGGACGAGGGGGGGTCTAGAACATGCGTGGGTGGGACTCCTGGGCCTCTGTAGCCTCTCACAGGGCCATTGGGCCAGGTATTCTTTAGTCAGGCAAGCCGCTGGGCCAATCGTCACCTCTCTGCTGTGTCTGCAGCTGAGCGCTGTGGGCCGAGGAGAGTTACAATAGTTACCAAGGCAAGGCGAGGCATGGCAAAAAAAAAAAAAGAAAGAGGATTGTCGACTTCAAAACGAAAGACAAATGGCTGCAAATTAAGTACACAGACAATTAATGTCCCAATCCTTAACTCTCTGGGGTCCGTGTATCTTTTGGTCATTCGATTTTCCTTTCAGAAAAGGGTATTAAAAACCAAAAAACTAGTGGTTATTTGATTTTCGTTTTAGAATAAAAAAATTAAAATGGAAATACAAGGCGTTTTTCTTTTTCATGGTCAAAAAGGGATGAGCGGAATTATAAAAATGATTCGATTTTTATTTTCTATTTCATATAACAAAAAATAAAATCACTAGAAAACAGAAACGGAAAAAAGGTCTGTTTATTCATATTCTGAGACCAGATGTTGTCATTTACTGGATGGTGCTGTGTAGAAGAAACAGTAGGCTAGTACTTAATTTTTTTATTTTAAAACGAAAATCAAATAACCACTACTTTTTTGTTTTTTAATACCCGTTTCTGAAAGGAAAATCGAATGACCAAAAGATATAATATAATATAATATAATTCATTTATAGACTCTCCCCCGTTTGATATGGTTATTTTATTTCCCAGAGGTTTACTGCATTTTTGCACATGTCATTTTGAACAGTAAAGTTCTTTATTTTTGAAAAGTAAAAATACTAAAGGGGGCTTGTGAAATTAATGTTGTGTTAGAAATGTTCATACTGCTACCTCAGAATAATAAGGTTCTATCTGCGTTCAGATCAGTTTTGAGATATTAAGGTTTAAAGTTTTAGCATTGCAAATAGCAAAACTTACAAATGGAGCACATTTCTTTACAGCACCAGAGTTACATACACCATAAATGTATTCTACATCTGAGATATCAAAATTCTACATGAATTGTAAATTAGGGTTTTTGAAACATGTCAATTGTAGATAGAACCTTATATTTCTAAAAACTGACAGCCGCCTTGGAATTATAAGGTTCTATCTTCAAAAACAGAAAAAGGAACAATGATTATCAAAGAATTATAACAATTTACTTATACATACTGTTGAAATGTTCAATTTATATAATTAAAATTGTCTTTTTATTGATAAATATGTTAAATCTTCATGCATTCATGCACTAACACAATATTTTTCCAGTGCGTCATTTTTCCTTTCATCTTTCTTATTCAAGATAACAGTAAGTCAAATGTAAATGAATGATTTTAAAAATGCATGTTCTGATGCAGGTCAGGTCCTTAAGTTTAAGTCTTTCAGGAGAATAGCAAAACGAGTTGAATAAATATTTAAAATTAGTCTTTATTTTGATAGTGTATCAAATCATTTTTAAACTATTTAAATGTAAAACGTGTTATATAACATTATAAACAAGGTATTTCAAACCCAAACTTAAAATGGAGCTCATTTGAGATGATGTTACTTGCAATTTCATTTCATTTCATTTCATCTCTTTATTCACATCAGTTAAAACGATATACAACATACTCTTTTAAATCTGTAATAATCTTATGTGAAATGGGACACCCTAGGAAGCTTAAAAAGCTTATTAAGAGGGGCCCAGGCACAAAGTAGATACAAGTAATAATCAAAAATAAAAATAACATAGAATACATTTTCACATATATACACTTACATGTACATATAACACTCTCAACCATACACACCCAAACAAGAGATACCCTAATCTAAGGCTAAACCTAACCTAAGCCCTACTCCTAACATGGTCCAAGTGGTCACGTCACCAACAGTCCAAGAAGAATTATACTACAGTGTAGGAAAGAGAAATTGCCATCGCCATCATGAATAAGAATATTTCAGCAACAGGTGCCTCCTTAGTCTATTTTTAAAAACAGGTATAGATGGGAACATTTGCATGTCTCTATCAAGATTGTTCCATACCTGTGGACCTTTGCAAACAATACTGAGGCTGGTACATTTGAGTTTCCGATTTTTACCCTTAATAAGATGCTTCTTCCCAGTCTGATATGAATGCAGAGGAAAGGAAATTGGAATCAGGTCACAAAATCTTTCATTGAGCTTATTAACAACACAAAACATAGTACAAGCATTATGAAAAATATTAAGTTCAGTAATTTTCAGGAGGCCATAGCGATGAAAAAGCAGGTCGGAAGGAGCGTCAAATTTAGCCCAAGATAAAGCTTGAATGATTTTCTTTTGCAGAATTGTCAAATTCCCTAAGTAGCTGGGGAATGTATTGCTCCAAATAATATTGCAATAATTAAGATGTGGTTCAAGTAAAGACTGATATAATGACACAAGTGCTTCACCAGGTAAAAAATGCCTCAACTTAAAAAATAGTCCGACATATTTTGATAATTTTTTGGTTAATACATTAATATGCCCCCTGAAATTTACGAACTCTTCCATTTGAACTCCCAGGAATCTAGTGGTCTTCACTCTCTCAATAGGGCTGTCATTTATTTTAATATCAATAAGTTCAAGGTTGCTTCGATTTCTGTTTGAACGAAAAATTATAAAGTTTGCCTACTTTTAAATTTAGTGACAATTTATTGCATTTTAACCATGTATCAACCTTGATCAATTCATCATTTAGATTCTTTTGGAGATCATGTATGTTCTTGTGTGATAAGAATTAGGGATGAGCGAGTACAGCATTATCTGTATCTGTATCTGTTAACCATATGAATTATCTGTACCTGTATCTGTACTCAGAGTGGGCGGGACTTAAGCCGGAAGTGGGAGAGGTTTAATCCGGACGTTGGTCGGGTTGTCTTGAAATGGGCGTGGCTTTAACCAGTGTTATTTTAAGCATGAAATTGATATGGGTTGATCAGAAATTGTTATATTTATTGCTGATTAGAAAACTATTTACAGGACAGCATCAGCATTGAGCTTCAGATCAATGGTTTTGATCACGATACAGTGATACAGTTTTGCAACAATGAATACAACACATGCGGTTGCAATTATGAAGTAAAATGCAATGAACAAGAGTTTTCTTGCTCAACATATCTTTCTTTTTTTAACTTTTAATTTTTTTTTATGATCAGTGTGATTTTTGTATTTCCACACCAGGTGTGTGTGTGTGTGTGTGTGTAGCTTAATTTGTAATATTATTTATACCACTACTACCTTTATTTTTAGCCAGCTGACGGTTTAAAAAAAAAAAAGAACTCTGAAGACCAGCAGAGAGAGGGAGAGAGAGAGAGAGAGAGAGAGAGTGTGTGTGTAGCTTAATTAATTTGTAACATTTATACCACTACTACCTTTATTTTTTTATGAAATACAGCAAGAAAGTGTCAGACACTCAGTGTGTGAAGTCAAAAAAACTGGTTAGAGCCAGCTGACGGTTAAAAAAAAAAAAGAAAAGAAATCTCCGACAGGCAGAGACGCAACGCGAGTCACATTCTACCAAGCACCACGTCTGAACGAACCCACGTTTACCAGAACTCTACTGGTTAGTAAGTGAGTACAAACCGAAGTAAAAACAAACCTGAAGCTGAATAAACCCTAAACGTTAATGGAAAAGACCGCGAACCTGAATGACTGAGGGAGAGACAGACAGCTGTTCTGTGTGTGAGTGAGCAGAGCGGGACACAGAAACACATCTGTATGTGTGTAAGGGAGGAGCGCTGTGACTACTAGCCTATCACAGACACAGTCAGCTACCCAATGAGGATTTTCATTCAATCCGAGCACAGATATTGACTCGTATTACTCGTATAATACTCATGCTCGGCAAAAGTGCTTTATCCGTGCCGAGCATCCGGCTCAACTCTAATAAGAATAAATTAGTATCATCTGCAAACAGAACTTTGTGTAGAATGTTAGAACAGTGTATAAAGTCATTTATATATAAAATAAAGAGGAGCGGTCTGAGGATAGATCCCTGGGGGACACCATACTCTACTGTTCTACATTCAGATTTGTGATTGAAGATAGAGACATATTGTTTACTCCCAAATATGTAGCTACGGAACCAACTGAGAGCAGTACCTCTGACACCATAATATTGGAGCTTATTCAAAAGAATTTTAAAATCAATCGTGTCAAAAGACTTTGACAAATCAAGGAAAACTCCAATGCCTAATTCGCCTTTTTCAATACAATCATGAATTTTTTCCAAAAGATTCAACATCGCCATGGAGGTGGAGCTCTCTTTCCTAAAGCCATACAGTTGCGGAGATAGGATTTTAAATTTAAAAAAAAAATCACTCAGTCTATTATAGACTACTCTCTCCAGAACCTTGGAGAAGACAGATAGAATAGATATGGGTCTATAATTATGTAAGTCATTTTTATCCCCTGACTTAAACACTGGTACAGTTCCTGCAATTTTTGACATATGAGGCATCACTCCGCGGAATAAGGAGAGATTGATAGAGTAGACCAGCGGCTCCAGAATTTCACTTATAATGGCTTTAAGAATTTTACTGCAAATGTTATCTGCACCTGCTGTGTATGAGTTCTTCATTTTCATGACAATTTTCAACACTTTGTCTCTATCTAAGGAAAAGAAAGAAAGCCTAAGGAAAAGAGAGTTCAGAAAATTGCCTTTAAGGTATTGTCTAAATGTGGCATTTTGAGTTGATTGATCTTTTGAGAGAGGTTTTTTCCAATAGCAACAAAGTGATTGTTACATTTATTGGCAAGTTCATCATTGTTGGTGTCATTTCCATTGTTATTTTCAGCATTTTTGGAGTTTTCCTTAATTTTGATGTTAGGGAGAGTAGTATTTTTATGTTTACGACAGAGGATTTCATCTAGAACCTGCCAGGATTTCTTTTGATCACCCCGATAAACTGTGATGCAATCAGTGTAGTACCTTCGCTTACTCATGCGAATTACTTGAGTGAGCTTATTTCTATACTTTTTGTATGTTTCTTTATTTGCACCACAAGGGTTTTTAACAAATTGTTTGTATAATTTATTCTTTTTATTGATAGATTTTAAAAATACCCTTTGTGAGCCAGGATTTCTGTCTAATGGCACTTTGTTTGACAAGTCTCTCAGGTATGGAGTAATCCATAGAGTCAGTGATTTCATTAATTAGTCCATTATACGCAGTATTCGGATGCTTGCAATTATAGACAGAATCCCAGGTTTTAGTTTGCAGGTTTGCACATAGTTTTTGAAGGGACTTTTCATTTAAGACCTTCACTTTAGTTTTAGTAGGGGAATCATCAACTTTCTTAACAAGATCAGTGAATAAAACAATGGGATAATGATCTGTCAGATCTGAGAATATTATCCCAGAGTCTATACAAGCTTAGTGAGAATTTGTAAGGATATTGTCGATTATTGTCCTGCTTGTCTCCGTAACTCTAGTGGAAGTATTTATTGTAGGAAAAAATGGAAAGGAATGTAAAATATTAATAAAGTCATTTGTCACAGTATCATCCTTAGCGAGGTCTATGTTAAAGTCCCCAAGAATGAAACATGTTTTTTTTGTTTTGTTTATACAGTATAAAAGTTTTTCTAAGTTAATTTTGAAGATGTCAATATCAGAGTCTCGTGGCCTATAAATTACTCCAACTATAATGTTTTTACTACTTTTTACATCTATCTCTATGAATAGAGAATCAGAGTGACCATCGGCAATAAAAAATTCATCACAAATGCTAACTGAGAGTTCAGAGGCAGCATACAAACAGACTCCTCCTCCTGATTTACCAGATCTATTTTTGTTGTATAATTTATATCCATCAAGATTAAGGGTGTCCATATAAGATCCTTCATTTAGCCAGGTTTTACTGCAGACGTTAAAGCTCTGGCCTATGCTTGTTAAGAGGGAAACAAGATCATCATGATGCTTGTTGAGACTCCTAATAATAAGGTGCAACAATGAAAAGTTATTATTATAATTTATATGTTTTAACTGGTCTGGCAAAAATTGCCTGCTATTTAGCCTCCCATCATTACTGAGACAAAGCTGTTCAAACTCATCATAATCTTCATTACAATCTAAGTCATTTGATCCCATACAATGCAAACCTGAGACAATAATTCAATGTTGGGTGACAGATGAAAAGAACTAAGACCAAAATACTACTAATACTACTAAAAACTAATTTAAGTTCCATTTCCTAACTACTTCTTACAGAAAGTAAAAAATAAAAACAAAAACAGACGTTAGAAAATCAATTCAATGTACAGTCCAAGTGCAAGGGCCAAAAGAAATTTCCCAAACACTGCTTAAATCCAGCAAACAGCAACATATTACTGTAGTCTATGTGTGATCAGGTAGTCCAAAGTCATTTGTGTGTAGAGTTCAGACAATGAACAACTTACTAGCGTCAGAGAGTCTACTTATAACGTGTAGTTTCTTCCTGTGTGTCAGTAGGTGAATGTGCCCATCTCTAGTCCAACTGGCAGCCAAGTTATTCCTGTGTTTTTCCCTGAGATCTGCCAACAGTTTCACTCTCTTGGTCGTTAAGTTCTCCAAAATATGCATTTTAGTGTCCTTCAATGCTTTTTTCGCCTTGAAAATACTGTCCCGAACATAATATTTGGTGAACTTGAAAATAATGCCCCTCGGTTTGGCCTTCGGGTTATCAGGCTTTGGACCCAGGCGGTGACTCCTGTCAATCTCCGTAGGCTGCACCTCTATTTTGAGATGGGTCTTAAAAATGTCACAAACGACTTTGGTTATATCCTCATCTCTCTTTTCAGGTACACCCTTAGCAAAAAGTAGTATACTTGAAGTTCATTTTATTAAGTATAGCAAGTATACTATGGACCATGTACTTGTAGCATACTAGAAAGTATACTAATTTAATACTTCTTCGGACTAAAGTGGAACATTTTAAGTTTATAAAAGTATACTTTAAGTATACTTTATAAGGTCATTTTAAGTTTACAGAAGTACACTTTCAAGTATACAACAAGTACACTAATCTATATACTACTTGTGTACTAAGTATACACTTCTAGTCCACATTTTAGTTTATTAACATGTAAGTTGAGGGGTAATACCTCAAGGCAAATGTGTGTAGTGAAAAACATTTTTATAAATGTAAGCACAACTCAATAAGTCAACCTTTTTCTGTACTTACATCAAGATATTGAAAGTATTACCACTTGCAATGTGACAAGCTCTACCAAGAGATTCACCATTTATTACCATACATGCCCACAGTTTAACAGACGGGAAGTTTCTCCTGGAAAACACCCCTTCACTCACGGTGCCAACATTTTTATCATCTTTGTTAATTCGACACAATTTAACCTCAGAACAAGGATGTGAATTAACCCGCAACCATCTTACGAGTAGGCTACGGGATGGGAGGAAAAAAAAAAATCTGGAAAAAAAAAAAAAAAAGTCTGGAAAAAAAAATCACGAAAATTCCCCCCATGTCGAAATGCAAGTGGTTGGACTATTTAAAAATACAGACAAATCATCCTTCTGGCGACTTTTTTGTCAAAAGCGACTACCGACAAATGTATCTTTTACTGGTGTTATTGGAGACTTTTGTGGTGTTTGGAGACTCTGACTTGACAGCATGTATCACTCTGCAGTTACTGTGCTCAACGAGCAGCGGGTGCTGCCGTGAGTCCCTCCCCCGTCCAAAAGCACTCACAGGTGGTCAGTCTCTCAGTAGCCTCGCGCAGCAGTCCAGCCTGCGGTCAGAGCAGAGAGGAGACACACAGCACTCCGCCTCCAGGCTGTAAATGAATCGCGGATGCGCATGGCCGCCGCCGTCCCCATCCCCGCCCTGGCGTACAGAGCGGGGTGTAAATGTACCTTATATTACCAAATAATAGCCGGGTTTCAATTAACCGCAGGGTCCCTGTAAACGCCGGGTGCAGGTGTATATTTTGATAAATAACCAAATAAATGCTGGGTCAAATTGATTTTTTTTTTTTAAATCAAGGAGGAAGACGTGACACTGCACATTTTGCTTCTTTGCCTTCTTCACATATTGTGCTTGCTTTCTGTCAGTCAGCATCACATTAATGATCGCCATGGCTCCGGTGCAGCAAAAAATAAAAAGTACGACTTGAAATTCAAACTTTCTGTCGTAAAATATGCAGAGGAAAACTCGGGAGAAGCTGCCGCTAGATGTTTCTCTGTCGACCCCAAGAAAGTGAGAGACTGGCGAAAAAATCAAACTGAGCTTCAGCGTCTGTCCGAGGAGGACAGCAACAGGGCCAGGCTGCCTGCTGGAGGGAGGAAGAAGGCTAGAGAGGAGCCTGAGATAAACATGCGGGGATGAGTTATCAGCAAACGGGCACGCCACGAGAGAGTGTCCAGCAAAATGATCAGGGCGAAATAAATGTCCGCCACTGTGAGTGACAGCAGAGATGAGGAGTTTGCAGCGAGTGCTGGTTGGCTGAATCGTTTCCTCTGCCGCAACAACTTCACTTGCAGAAAGATACCAGAGAATTCACCGAGAAGCTGGCGAAGTTTGTGACATTTTCATCCCGTATTTTTGTGAGGAAGGAATTAAATGCCTGTCCCAAAGTGCCGCCTGGTCTGTTCAGTGATTGAAACAAATAAATGCCCCGACTATTATTTGGTATTTTACGGTATGATAACGCTCCCGGCCGGGGAGAGAGACACGCATCGCAGTGCTCAGCTGCAGACACATCAGAGAGGTGACGAGACGTGACACATCATGACTGACAGGCATCAAGGCCACTCAGCGTCACCTTACCGACCCGCCTCCAGATATTTCATTCACCAAAACAGGGCCTATGGCAATTCTGGACAGCTGTTTTTTTTCCTTCTTCTTCTTCCTTCATGGGCCCCTGACGGCGTGTGTGTGTTTGTGTGTGTGTGTGTGTGTGTGGGGGGGGGGGGGGGGGGGGGCAACTGCAATGAACCAGCTTAGGGGGGGCCCAGCTTGCAAAAGGTTGAGAACCCCTGTCTTAGACTATTCTTTATACTTTTCAGTATAAGCCAAGTATACTTCACTATACTTTTCTTAAGTATATAAAATGTAGTATATAAAAAGTACACTTCAAGTATACTGCCTCAGTTTTAGTATAAAATAAGTATACTTGTTGTACACTTGAATAAACTACTTTTTGCTAAGGGCACCAAAGACAACAAGGCAGTTCCGTCGAGAGTACTGATCTTGTTCATCAAGATTGTCAATCAAATCATCATACTTGTGTTGTAATTCACACAGTTTTTCAGCCGTGTCTTTTAGTTCATACTGTATGGTTTCCTTTACTGTCTCCGTGATAGACTCTGCGATGGCCTTCTTAACAGGTCCGATGAGGGAATTCATCAATATTTTGCTGATTTTGTTGACAAAATTGGTGTCCAGAAGTAGGATGTCCATCTGCTTGCTTATTATATCTTTAATATAAACTCTTGATAGCTGATCGTCCACGATGTTTGTTGTGGTGTCGCCTTCCTTTGTCGGCATTATGGTAGTTTTACTGCCGACAGTAACACGGTGAGAGTCCCGTTTCTATCAGGTTTCCGTTACTTTAACGGCCAGTTTTGGCGATGACAGATGTTCCGGTCACCAAAAACACCAAAATTAGTACGCAAGCAGTATAAGATCACTGTAATAAATACATTGTTTGGAAGTCAGCCGGAGCACGTTTAGCACCCCCCGTCTCGCACTGATGACGTCATATCAAGCCATGAAAATCATTTAATTTAATTCAATAAAAATATACATAGTATCACTTACTATTCACATACATCAACACACAACTAGCTCATTTTGGCATCTAACATTAAGGCCTATTGAACAATCATGTCTTCAACATATCAATGAAATAGTCTGTTTTATTTCCAACCCACTAACTTGCACACATACATACAAAGCAAGCAGTTATTCAGTTTAGGCCTACTAATTTAGCTAATTTCTTCATCATAGCACGGTAATACTCTTTATCTGCAAGTGGCATGAATCTAAACATCGACTCGATATCATTCATCTTGGCCTCTGAACATGGCTCTGTTTTGGAAGCATCCTTGGCTTGGGTAGGGTGCATGTAGGCGCCAAGTTTCTCCTGGTTGTACTTGGTCCTCTAAGGTCTACTGCTAACTCTGAAGCCTGTGCATGGAATGTTTTGTAGTGAAGTGTATATGGGCACGGATTAAATACGGGCTGACACACTTCAGAAAATGGCACCTGTTTGTACTTAAACAGTTTGGAACATGACTTAAAGTAATATAAATCTGATTCTCTCATCTGTATAACTCTGTATGGGTTGTTCCTGTTCACTCTGAGTAACTCGCGCAAGAATGACACGGCAGAGTAGAATTCAGATAATGAGTACTTCATTGTAATCTGGTGAATCCTCGTCAAGAATTCTGCCATAGCAAACGCTATTATGGAGTTTCTGTTTTGGCACACAGCTGTCACTCCATGTAATTATGCTCGTAGCATCTGGGTGGTCAAGAATAATTCGGTCTAAAGTTTTAAAAAATGCACTTGCAATGTCGTTAGCCCCCATGCCTGACATCCCCTCTTTCCATATTGCACAATAGCCTGTCTCTGATAGAGAGCTATGAGCTGTAAGGTTGTACAAGTTCAGTTTTTTGTTTGTAGAAAAATGAACTGATCTCTGCACGTGGACAAGTTATGACTTTCGAAGGTCAAAACACACTACTAATGTGTTTTCAGCATCCCTGTCTGCCTGTCGCTCCTGGCGCATTGCAGTTTTGTCTGCAGTGTGTTTCTTCTGTTTGCTCTCAGCATCTTGGCTAAGAAGATTCTGGTCGAGAGCTGTCTGATAAGATTCACACTGATCACACCTATATTTTTTAGGAATGTGAAAACTGAGGTTGAACTCGAGTTGAAAATGAATCTATAGAAAGACTACTTTACAGGTGTACTGCCCTCTTCAAGACATTTACGTTTGTAGATCATACATTCAAGACACATTGAGTGTGATCCCGAACCTGTTCTTTTAGTTGGAGATCTATCACGCGTTTTGTATGTTTCCCTCTAGAATCAGGTTTTGGCATGCCAGTTGTTTTTAGTTTTTTTTTAAATGTGTGTTGTAAACTGGCTTCTGACTAATTGCCAGTGTGCCCAGGTAAAATGACTTTCACACTCTAATCCTCTAACCCTCAACATTCAGGTAGTATTTAAATGAGACTGTGCATTTTCTCTGTGATTCGCAGCATGTTTGCCTTTCTTTCATCATACATTCTGTTGTCATTGCAATGTAATCATGTTTCCTGTTTTGTGTCAAATTGTAGTAGTCCAAGAAACATTGTTCCCTTTCAGTAGGGGTTACCTTCAGTGCATTTAAATTTACAAGAGAGGACACAATTTTTCATTTGTATTCCTTGCATTAATGTATTCGTTGCCGTCTTGATGTAGCCTCTTGTGGATATTTGCTTTCCATATAGATGGATTTGATGGTGTTACGACCCAGTGCGTTAGGAGAAAAGAAGGCAACATTAAACCAGGTGTACTTGGTAACTTAAAGTTATTTTAATCGCCTGAAGCGAGATTTTTTAAAAAAACAGGACAGAGGGCCTGCGAGTGCAGTTTAAATCAAAGAAACAAATATAACCAAAAGAGGACTCGTAAAACTGAGCTACTGTTGTTAAACAAAATGAAAATAAAACCTCCCTGTCTACCTCCCTGTAAACTCCAAACCAAAAACAGTCAAAACAGCACCCCTCCACCTAGTGGATCAAACAACGAGAACCAAACGTGTGTGTCATCAGTTCTATTCTAAGCTATGCCTGGCCGAGTCCACAGACAATTAATAAGTGTCTCATTCACAACAATTCACAATTTGTATTCTTTCCAGAGACACATTGGCGTGCTGCTCAAGTGAAATCACAGCCGCCTCGACTGCCATGCTTGCCACAGATTTGTAGCAGACTTCCGCCAATTGCTCCTTCCGGATTGGTGCATCGTTCCAGGTGCCGCTCCACTCAGAATCCCTCAGGGCAAGAAGGGGGAGGAGCACTCGCATCCTAAAATAACACCAACAGGCAGGCAGGCAGACACCCTGACACGCAAACCGGAGACAGCACTCGGCGACGGCCATAGCAGATGGTCTTTTTCTTGCACATGAGCGCACTTACCTGAGCTGGTAAGTTATGCCCCCCAGCTCCTCTCCTGCCATGCTTGACTCCTCTGCAGCCCCCAGCTCCTCCTCCACAGTCCCACCCACAATGTCTGTAGCTCCTAGCTCTTCCTCCACAGTAACAAACACACACACATACTAGCTAAGCTTAGCTAAAATTAGATATTTTTTGCACAGGAATGACAATTTCCTCAACTAGAAGTGAAACTAAAGCGATTTGAAGAAGAGAACTCACCTGTTCTTTCTTAGGGAGACTGGGGTAAGTTGAGCCAAAGGGTAAGTTGAGCCATCCCTTGTTGCTGGGAAACGGTAAAAAACATTGATCATGTGACCAACTATTTAGGAGGAAGGCATCATGTCATGGAGTCTGTGAAGGTAAGAACCACAGGGGTAAAGTGGTTAGACATTTATTTCCAAAAAACATGTTTCACTCAACTTACTTGTTACTGCTCAACTTTCCCCGCTCCTATGCTCAATTTACCCAATACACAGGGTAAATTGTGCCACAAAACCACTTTTTATGGACATGCTATATTATCGAAACAGTTATGTTTACACTCATTCAGTTTGTTTGAAGGGATGCACAACATCCTGAAATATATGCAGATATATTAGTTAGTGACAAAACAATGATTGCCTGGATGCAGTGATCCTAAATATGAAAAATGGCCCATCTTACTCCAATCTCCCCTAATTCATTATTGAAATCAAGAACCCTTAAATTGCAGATAAATCTGGCTTTGGATTTCTGAATAAAACACCCAAAATTAATTGTATTCTTTTCTTTTTAAAAAACACCTTAAATAATATTCACAAGTTATACCAGAGCAAGTATATGTAAATAACTCAATTTTGACAAAAATGTCAGTAGAACCTTATTATTCTAGGGTAGCGATATGCTGTTTGCCCCAAACAACACATTATCACTAGGTTGATGGTACAATAAAGAAAAGTTCCTGCAATAATTTGACACAAAGTATTCTAAAACAGTAAAATGTTCTGCCTTCAATTCCCATCTCTTTCACAAGTGTTTGAACTATATTAAGGGATCAAAAAAGAATGTATTTGTTTTGATATATTCTTTTGAAAAATGTAAAAACTTTAATTTTATCTGGTTATCTGATTTTTTTACTCCCTTATATTGGTATTGGTATTGGCAGTGGCAGCCTTAGGCATCTGGGGGCCCGTTTCAATACTACATATGAGGCCCTATCCCATAAAACATTTAATTACCAATATGTTTGCGCCCATGCGTCTCTGATGCATTGAAACCTGAAAGGATGCAGTTGCCTAAACTCATCATGCCTCCCAGGGACGCGCATGGTCTTAAAACGATACATTGTGACCAAGTGTTAAAATCTCTATAGGGCAAGAAACCAGGAATGAGCAGGGAAAAAAAACGAGGATTGAAGTTGGTTTTCAACAAAATACAAATGCATTTTTCATATTTATGTGCATTTTAAGACACGAACAGGTATCTTATTACAATCCAAAACTATAACACCTATAACAATCATGAACTTGAAAATTTGCAACAAAAGTAGCCTAGTATCAGCATTATTTTAGCACCACGGACAGGCGTGCACCCGTGGGTGCTCAACGTTGTCAGAGCACCCACGGGATCAGCGTAGCTATAGCCTTGGCTGCCGGGGCCCGTTTCAGTTGAAACGGTTGAAACATAGGTAAGGCCGCCTAAGGGTATCGGTATCGGCCCCAGATAATAAGTATCAGTCGAACCCTATTTCTCACCATAAATATGCTACTTCAACCAGGGAAACGATTTCGCTGGACTGCCTCTACCAAACTGTGCTTTGACTTCATGGACTTCTTTGTGGGCAAAATTAGCTTGATCTACCAGCAGTAACATAACAGCATTTCTGCTTCTGTTTTTCAATTAGTGACTTCAGGTCTCACTCATCTTGCCTCTCTTGTCCCCTAGGGCTCAGTTCATCTCAGGATGCTGGGAGCATTTCGTACCTACCCTTCAATAACTGCACTGACTTCCAGTTAAATGTTGTATCTTGTTTGATGTTCTTTGAGTCTATCAGTTTCTCAGTGGACTGGCACCCAAGTTACATTAAATCTGGACACTGTGCTGGAGGTGGAGCCCTGTTCAAAGCAGCCCAGTGGTGCGGGAAGCCAAAACATCTCAACTTCCCATGTATAAAAAAAATCTGCGTTGTGGGGCCAATAGAGCATGCACATGAGAGACTTACACCAGCCGAGATGATCAAATTATTACAGTGGGGGTTATGATGCCAACATTTTTTTTTTTATTTCATACTCTTCTTTCACAATGTAAGCTTATAGGAAATAGCCTTTTTGGGCCACAGTGTATGACATGAGCATGTAATTACATGGTTTGGCCACTTCGTAACTGGCTTCAGAGACTGGTGCTCTGGGGTCTTGCGGGCGCCTTTCTATGTTTCCAGTCTTTTACATCCCTGCTCCCCTACCCCTCACTTTGCTCCTCCAATGCCCATCTTCTTTCAGCTCCTCTCTCCAGACACTGAACTATGGGTGACAGAGCCTTCAGTGTGGCTGGCCCCACTCTTTGGAATGTGCTTCCTCTGGGATTGCGCCAGTGCACATCGGCTGCTTTCTTTGAATCCCAACAAAAACCTCACCTGTTTAGACTTACCTTTCCTGAGGCATTCTAATGTGCATTTTATGATTGTGTTTTTTCTGTATTGTATAGTTTTGGTGTTGTATGCAATTCTTGTATTATTAGCATAGGAATTCTGCACATTACACATTAGAAAAATAGGTACTTTATTCTTCCAATATCTCCTTATTATTGTTTCTATTTTTTGAGACTTATTTTTGTACTTATTTCCCTCTGTGCAGTACATTGTTACCTGCAAATTTATTCCAATGCCTTTTATCATTTATCTTTTTTTGTTTAAAAAAATGTATGGCCTTTGTATGGCTTTTTTGATAGGACAGCTTCAGAGATGACAAGACTCTGATGACGGGGCGTTGCAGCGAGGACAAAGCCTCTGTACATGGGACGCCCGCTCTACCAACTGACCTTTTTTGCGGCCCTTAACTTTATTGTCTTCTTTATAATGGATTGGCTGTTTTTATGGCTGGATTGGCAGTTTTAATTGTAAAGTGTCCTTGGGTGACTTGACAGGCACTTATGATAACATTTATTATCATTATTATTATTAATAGTCAGTCAGCCTAAATGTACATTACAATTATTATATTTGTTGTAATCATGTAACAGACCTCTTCCTACACAAATGTCTTCAAAGTTTATATAACACTAATATGACATTTACAGCCTTCTCTGTAAAAATGTGTATTTCCCTGTTGAGCTGCAGTAGAAGGAAACTCACAAAATGGAGGAACTGAGTCACTTAATTTGACTAATTGACTGAGTTTGAGTTTCAGATATAACTTTGAATGTATTTGTGCACAGAACAAGCACTGTGGATTTTGTCCCCATCACTTGTACCTGATTCGGATTGACACGTGGTCTAGCTCAAAACTGTATTGCAGTGCAAAAGTAAAAAGCTTTGAATCAATTGCACTGTGACATGGTTCGTTTAGAGAAAGCAAAAGGTTGTTTCCTTTTATGTTGTTTCACTTTTGTTCTTCGATGATGTGATGATGTGTGAAGCCATGCGGTCTTGTCCACTTCAGCATAATATTTGGGATTCTATGTTTGTGAAATAGCAATGTTCTTGATCAGCATAACCCATCCAACCACATTAACATTGCGTTTTTATTAACAATTATATACATTTACAGTTTTTTTTTAAAACTTGTATTTCTCATCAAATGTAATATTATTATTATTATTATTATTATTATTATTATTATTATCATTATTATTATTATTGTTATAATTATTATTGCTATATCATGCCCAATAAGCACAATTATAAAGTTTTTGTACGTTGATGTGTGTGCTGGCTTTAATTAAAGTACAATTTTAGTCTTGAGTCAAATAAAAAATAGTGTTTTCAATACCAGCATATATTTATTAAACTCACATTGCACATCAAAGGTCTTCATACGTCAGTGAAAATTAGATTTTTGGGAGGCTGAAATACCAAGTGGAAAAATTCCATCCTTTTTGTAGGAAACTGTCTACTCAAACAGAGTCCATGACGAAAAAAGCTCTTGTCTGTCAAACTCTACAGTGTCGAGTTATAACCAGGAGACAGGCAGCGAACTGGGTGCAATATATATTAAGAAATAATTATGTCTACAGAGTGAAGCAGAAATGCTATATATATATATATATATATATATATATATATATATATATATATACACTACCAGTCAAAGGTTTGGACACACCTTCTCTTTAATGGTTTTTCTTTATTTTCATGACTATTTACCTTGTAGATTCTTCACCTCTTCAATTTTTCAAAATAGCCACCCTTTGCTTTGATTACTGCTTTGCACACTCTTGGCATTCTCTCGATGAGCTTCATGAGGTAGTCACCTGAAATGGTTTTCCAACAGTCTTGAAGGAGTTCCCAGAGATGCTGAACACTTGTTGGCCCTTTTGCCTTCACTCTGCGGTCCATCTCATCCCAAACCATCTCGATTGGGTTTAGGTCAGGTGACTGTGGAGACCAGGTCATCTGGTGCAGCACTCCATCACTCTCCTTCTAGGTACAGCCTGGAGGTGTGTTTGGGGTCATTGTCCTGTTGAAAAATAAATGATGGTCCAACTAAACGCAAACCTGATGGGATGGCATGTCGCTGCAGGATGCTGTAGCCACGCTGGTTCAGTGTGCCTTCAGTTTTGAATAAATCCCCAACAGTGTCACCAGCAAAGCAGCCCCGCACCATCACACCTCCTCCTCCATGCTACTTAGCTGATTGGTTCTTGCCATAATATGAATTCTAACAGTTGTCAAATAGGGCTGTCAGCTGTGTACCAACCTGACTTCTGCACAACACAACTGAAGGTCCCAACCCCATTAAGAAGGCAAGAAATTCCACAAATGAACCCTGACAAGGCTCACCTGTGAAGTGAAAACCATTTCAGGTGACTACATCGTGAAAGCTCATTGAGAAAAGGCCAAGGGTTTGCAGCGCTGTCAACAAAGCAAAGGGTGGCTACGGTGAGGAATCTAAAATATAAAAACATATTTAAAATTATTTCACACTTTTTTGTTTACTACAAAATTCCATATGTGTTCATTCATAGTTTTGATGCCTTCAGTGAGAATCTACAATGTAAACAGTCATTAAATGAGAAGGTGTGTCCAAACTTTTGACTGGTAGTATAGTTTATCAGTGAAGTGAATTATACCATAGGTTCGAGTCGATGTTGACAGGGTAGCAAGCAGCAAGAAAAGCTTGTTTCAATGTTTAAATTAGCACGTCACCATTGTTTTGTGAATCATTTTTTTAACATAATATAAAGTAAACCAGCAGTCAAGTTTCTATGACGTAAAGGGTTTCGTTGTGCATACACATGTGACTGGTCTGACCACACTAATATGCACTTTTAAAATATTTGAAATGTATGCACCACAATGTGGCGAACAGACAGTGTTGGTTATGCAAATATGTCTCCTCAGTGTTGCACAAAACTTGTGTATGTATGGAGGTAGAAGCCAGAAAGCTTAATTAGGTCATGCCTTATGCTACACATCAGAAAAACACAACTTTAGACAATAGCACTTTTGGTGGAGCAGTGCAAGAAGCAGTCATTATATTTGTATATAAAAGTGATTTGGTGTTAATTTGATTTGATTTTGTTTTTATTTGTCCCGCAGGGAGATTTGAACAGTAGGGTTAGGGTTAGTCAGTAACTCCTTTGTTCTATTGACATTGATTTGGAGATGATTTTCTGTGCACCACTTGGTGAAATGAGTGACTGTATTGTGATAGTCCAGAGTGGATTGGTTGTCTGAGAGTAGTGCCAGAATGGCTGTGTCATCTGAATATTTGAGATATGATGTGGTGGGAGAGATGCTAAGGCAGTCATTGGTGTAGAGAGTGTACAGGAAAGGGCTCAACACACATTCCTGTGGGACTCCGGTGTTGATGGTGAGTACAGGGGATGTGGTTTAGCCCACCCTTACTGCTTGCAGTCTGTCGGTGAGGAAGTTGTGGGTGAGGTGGATCAGATGGGGGGGAATGCTGAGATGATGTAACTTCTGGATCAGCAGGTGTTTCTGTAGGGAGTCGAAGGCGGAGCTGAAGTCCACAAAGAGGATCCTGGCGAAGTTGCCTGGGGAATCCAGGTGCTGGAGGAGGAGGTGCAGCAGACAGGCCACATCATCCTCTGTGCCCCTCATTGCCTTGTAGGCAAATTGGAGAGGGTCTAGGTGTGGGGTGACAAGTGGAAGAATGATGTTCAGCAGCAGTTTCTCCAGGCATTTCATTATTATGGATGTGGATATGGGGCGGTAGTGGTTAGGTTCTGTGGGCCTGGGTTTTTTTGGTACTGGTATTATAGTAGCGGTTTTCCATAGTGTGGGTATTGTGGCAGTCCGATAGGATTGGCAGAAAAGTGAGTGCAGTATTGGAGAGAGTTCCATGGCACAGGTCTTAAGCACCCTGGCTGGGATGCCATCAGGCCCTGGAGCTTTGCCAGGCTTGCATCGGCTCAGCTGGCGCCGTACCTCCTCCTCTGTGAAAGGGGCCGGTTCTTCAGGGTCTGGTGGTGGGAGGGCTCTCAGCAAGGCCTGACACTCGGATGAGAAGTCCTGGTTGTCAAAACGGGTGAAAAATGTGTACAGGTGAGGGTTTCTGGATCACTGACTAAGCATGTGGGTTTGGGTTCACATCTATGGCTACGGATACCTCCTCATGTCCCCCTTTTCCTGGGCTTAAGCTCGGATGGTAGAACCATGGCAGGCTTGGTGTTGCTCCACAGCGAAGCCCGATGTAGCAGGAGTTCATCCCGGCAGTAGGTGAGTAGCCGATTGCCGGTGTCGGGGTGAGTGCGAAGCTATCGCAGGTCAGCCATAGGATTGCGAGAAAGACGCCGATCACCTTGTACATTGTCATGGCTGATCAGTCTGATTTGCCCACATATAACATTTAGACTTTACATAAGCACGTTGAAGACGTTGAACACAGAGAACACAGAGTACTGTCAGTGCTGTCGCAGCAGAGCGTGCGCCATATCTTGGCTCAATTTGATTGCCTCTTCGTTAGATAGAATGCATTGTGGCCAGTAGCTTTAACTTGTGAGAGAAGGTAATAACAAACATTTGTGCATATAGAATTCAGACATTTCAGTTGCAAAATTCAAATTCAGCAACCACTGCATTGTATTTATTGATTTATCAACCACACATATTCTGCAAGCATTTGGCACTAGGCGAGAAATCATACAGCAATACAATCTGTTGTCCTCCAGACAGACATTATCACCTCTCTGTGACCAGCAGTAGTGCCAGCAAACTAATGTGCTGATCACATTATGGATCATTGTAATGAATGGTCTCTAAGGGACAGTGCACGAACAGCAGACAAATGGCAATGGTTAAAGTATGATTAGTAACATTTTTACACCATTTAAATAAATGTGCATTTGCGTCTTTATGTTTACAATTGATTTAACAAACCTTAAAATAAAAATTGCAGGAGCAAAGTCTTCATAGACCACAGAAGTCTATTCTTGACCTTGGAAACAGTAACAGTTAACTTCATTTTGCTGTAGCTTTCTACTGCATCTTTTACTGCATTTTCCTCACTGAATGGAGATTTGGGTCACAGACAGTTGTTGTTTCTAGTGTTCATTCGTTTTCTTTTCCAGGCACTCCTGTTTCACTGATAGTGTTCTCCTCAGCTGTCACATGGGATGTCATGATGATTCATGTCACTCTTATCCTCTGCAACTGAGATCTGAGACTTTGTCTCTGCACACAAAAAGCACATTTCTCTTGAATATGGAGCCTTCCAAACACGCCAGAGAAACAGGGAACAATAGAAAGCAGAAGATCATATATCTAATCAGAAAACATCCAGACGGGCACCAATTAGCTAAGTTGGTAGTGCGGGCATCCCATCTACAGCTTTGTCCTCACTGCAGCAAAATAAACAAACTGACTTTTGCACTTGACGTCTCATATTTATAACATTACTTAAACTAGCGACAAAACCCTTAACAGGTTAGTCAGGGTAAGGGTTAGGGTTAGTCAGCAGCCTTAACTACAACACACATTATAGCATCACACCTTAAAAGGAGTGTAAATTAGCGTGTTCACTTGGGTGTTGTGGTCACATCACAATTAAGCTGAGTAAGCCATGATTACTGCAGGGTTAACTGACCCGAGTGTAAATCCTGATTGTACACGTTCACATTGCACACAGACGCCAGATGTTAGCAGGTGTTATTTGGCCAGTGTCAAAAGGCTCTAAGGATTAGGATAGTGAGACTAAGAAAATATAATATTGTACTATAAATACTATAATTGTTTTTGAAGTATCTGACTTTATTAATCTACCATTAAATACCAATTTAAAAGGGTAATCACTGTATTAACGTTGAAATATGTGTCAGACAAAATGCTCATTACTAAGGAAACTACTGGCAGCAGAAACCCTGCTGCTTCTCCAGGGATGAGGAGTGTGATGAAAGTCAGCATCCAAACAAGACTTGATCCAACCTAAAGCTCTGTGTGCAGCAGATAAAGATTCTGGGGTTTATTGGGTGCTGATGCTCAGACATAAAGCTCTCTGCTTCAGAACCCTTCTCCCCTATGCATTAGAAAGATAAATTAAGGGTTTAGAAGAAGCCTGATTGGAGACTCTTGAGATAGCTGTCAGCATTTTGGAGCTAATCCTCCTCTGAAACCAGCAGCAGACACATCAGTCAGCGTTCGGAAGGAAAGAAAAACAGTTAACCACTAGTGATCTGTATTTTTCATCTCGCTCCAGAAGAATCCATTAGAGTCAATGACTGTATATCACTGCCTCTCAACAAAGTGTATTGATATTTGGATTGGATTAAGCTCCTGTGTTGTATAATTACTGTAAAAATGGCATGCTCTGTTAGCTTTAGTTTGATGCGTTGGATTTGGGACACTGTTCAAAATACAAATAAAACACAATTTGATCTTTTTCTAGCCATTCTTGACTCAATTGGACATCATTACAATGACAATATATTTAATGTTTTAGATATAAGTCAATGGATTGAACTTTATAAAGCCACCTTCTACAAAGTGCTATTAGTTAATGTAACTCATTTACACATTCACACACATACTAATATATTCAGGAAACAGATAGGAGCCAAAATTGATTTTTATAATGTTTTTCAGTGTTTACAGCTGCCAATGTATATAACACTGTTACTGTGATGATACATGACAGTTAAATATTAAATCTGTGTATAATAACCAGATCTTGACATGTAAATGTGACGTCTGTGGGAATAAAAAGCACCAACGTCATTTTTATAAATATAGTGTTTTTTGATAATTTAAGTACTAATAATAACAATCATAGAAACAAACAATTAACAAAGTCTGCAAATCAAGATAAGAAACTGCAACTGGTAGTGAGCCTGTTGTCTTTTCTTTTAGCAGTGAAGAGCTATACTCTATGACAGAACATTATAAAATATTATATTGCATAACATAACATTTCATGGAAAAAAAACAGTTTCAGTAGGCTACTTTTATAGATATGCAGCATATATATATATATATATATATATATACATATATTATTATTATTATTATTATTATTATTATTATTATTATTTGTTTTATTTATTTATTATTTGGGGATTTTTTAGTTTATTTTCTGCATATTCTTGACTTTGAATGAGAGCAGCTGTAATGCAAGCAATTTCCTTACTAACAGTGTTACATACATTGGCAGCTGTAAACACTATTCCTCAATGTATATAGGTGCTCATCACAACAGACATGGCAACAAGATGTGACCTGTGAACCCTGGATGATGTGCACACTATCTCATTGGACAGCAGCGTTGTCCATCACACACTCTGCATTGTGATTGGTTGGTTGATTTTGAAGACTCGCTGTACAGACAGATGGGAGCGAAAACAAAACACACATATGGACCTGGAAAAAGAAGGTAAGCTACATTATAAATGTAATTTGAGTGAATTGAACATTTAGAGGGCAAGTGTTCATGCTGGTTATGATTCGCTCGGCAAAAACGTGTCTGCATATCTTAACGTTAGCGCGTTAGCTAACGTTAGCATCAAACCATCTTATGACTATGAACTTGTTAGCATTAGCAACATTAGCTATAGTAATCTAGTTATAGCGGTGAATTAAACCCGCTGGAAATTCAGCGACCTCAGCCGAAATATGTAACATAGATTAGTTTAAATGGTGTGCAGAGGGCTCTGTTTTAAAGCTAATGTTATAGCTACACATTAGCCTCTTAAAATGAGCAGAGGACACCAGCTAACTGCCTACAGCTAACGCGGTTTGAAGCTGTAGTTAAAACTCTGTTTTTGTTTTAAACTACGCGACCTAAGGTGACTTTGGTACCAAGCAGGCCATCCTAGGGTATGGGCAAGGGGGTAAAATAATGCTCTAAAATTAGATTAAATTCTGCTGTGGGGAAAAACTGACATGGCCATTTTCAAAGGAGTCCCTAAGTCTAACTACACTACTCACAATAAGTTAGGGATATTGTGAGAGACTCAGTGGATTTCATACATACAGTGTTTGTTTCACTTCAGAGAGTTTTGGGATAGGGAGGCAATTGTATTGGGGTGATAGACACACCTCATTTTGTGTTTTCCACATAATGGTCTCACTGTGTACAGTGTGCCTTACATATTGGGGCCAATACCAAAAAACTAAAAGACAACCCTTTTCAATGTGGCATCAATTTCAACATTCTGTGGGTATAAAAAGCTGGTATTGTCAGTAAGTCATTCCAAGTTCATCATTCAAACAGCCATGAACACACAACGTCACTTAACGGACGAGCAGCGCCACCTGGCCATAGCGCGCCTTCGGGTCGGTGGCAGGCAGTCAGATGTTGCTCGTGAACTTGGTGTGTCTCAAAGTGTCATCAGCAGACTTGCATCAAGACACAGAACTACTGGCAGAGTTCGTGACAGACCCAGGAGTGGAGCCCCACGAGTGACAGACCGCAACGATGACCAGTACCTAAGGACCTATGCACTCAGACATCGTTATGCAACTGCCACACAGCTGCAGGCCCAGTTACGAGATGTGAGGGGTACTAGGGTTTCCAGACAAACCATTCGAAACCGACTCCACTGCTTTGGCTTGAATGCCAGACGACCGTTGCAGGTGACTCCACTGACACCAAGACACCGCCGTGAACGTTTGCAGTGGGCACAAGACCAGGTGACCTGGACAATGCAGCAGTGGTCTACCGTCCTGTTCACTGATGAGTGTCGGGTCACCTTGCACAGAAATGATGGTCGTTAGCGTTGCTGGAGAAGGCGAGGTGAGCGATACGCCGAGGTCAACATGGTCCTCAGGCTTCCCTTTGGTGGAGGAGGTGCAACAGTCCGGGCAGGCATCACCAGTCAGCGCAAAACAGATTTGGTTATTGTAGATGGCTCAGTCACTGCACGTTCTTACCTCAGAGACATCATAGAACCCATCATCATCCCCCAATTCCTCCAGCACACCCCCAACTTTCTGTTCATGGATGATAATGCTCCACCACATCGTGCCAGAATTGTCACAGCTCTACTTCAGGAAGTCGGAGTGCCTCATATGGTATGGCCAGCAATGTCCCCTGACCTGAACCCCATAGAGCACGTCTGGGACCAGCTGAAGCAGAGACTGGATGATCGTACCCCACCCCCACGTGACCTGGCAGAACTGCATGTAGCACTTGTGGAGGAGTGGAACGCATTGCCTCAGAACAATATCATGAGGCTAGTGAGGAGCATGAGACGTCGCTGTCAATGTAGTCTGTAGTGACAGCTAGTGTTTGTGTAGGTGTGAGTGTGTGTGTCTGTGTGTCTGTGTGCGTATGTGTGAGTATGAGTGTGTATATATTTGTGTATGTCTCTGTGCATGACTGTGGGGGTGGGAGAGTTGGGTTCTTTTAATTTTCTTCTCCTGATTTTATTTGATGTTTCTCTTTTTCTGCTGTCTGTACATCTCTGTAAGGCACTTTGCGATACTTTTCTGTATGAAAAGCGCCATATAAATAAAGGTTGATTTGATTTGATTTGATACAATGAAAAGGCCTAGTTGGAGTAGTAGAGGACCTGAGCTGCTGGTGTCAGGACATGAACCTACCCCTTGAATGTCAGCAGGATCGGAAAGCTGTCTTTGGGTAGGAGCAGGGAAGGACATCCACCCCTCCTAATATCAGCAGGTCGGCTTCAAGTACCTTAGCGTCAACATCACTGAGGACCCGACTTGCATGCTACATACTAACTTACTGGCATAGCATGGCAAAGGCTCTCCGACCCATTTACGTTGGAGTTGAAGACATCCCATAATTATTCATTCCATTAACTGTTTAGTAGCGTGATCAAGGGTGCACACTTGTTCATCCTACGTGGATTTCGTGGATACATACGTGGATACATACATACTCACACAATCAGTTCACACTCACCTTTTCCTCAGCCATGCAGGCATAACGGAGGCGAAACCATTTCCGCCCTTAAAAAGAGTGAGACACGCATCTCCATGGTCATGTGACCATGAATACATTTTTTTGTTTTTTTTCATGGTGATTGTGTGGCCAAATCACTTGCTTTGTTTATAGGGAAATGAAAATAGGGTAAAATGAGTGTGTAAAACACACTCATGTTTAAACAGCCTGTAGGTGGATACGCCCAGGGGAGGGGCTTTTTAGTTTAAAAAAGGGCCATTTTGGCTTGGTGCGGCAGTCTTGCTATGGTGGTTACAAAGAAGGTAACAAAACATTCAGTTGTTGTGAACACATGTCAGCCGTCTCTTTGCTTCTCCATTGCTGTGCTGTTGTCATGTCGTGTGCTCAGTTTGCAAGTTGGTCATGCGCAGCTTGTCCTGGTCCTCACCCTGACCAGTGTCAGGTCGGGGTTTTAGGGAAGACTAAGGAAAGGGGAAGGTGGACCCAAATGCAGTTATACACAAGAGGCAAGGCTAGGGGAAACAAAATGCGAGCTTTATTTAAAAGCTGAACACAAGAACAGAAGCAGGCAAAACGGGGGGGCGAGAGGCAAAGTAGCAAATTAAAGCAGGGCAAAGTAGAAACCAAAAACAGCAAGACAAAGTTCAAATCAAAAGGCAAAATGCAAAACTCAAATCCAAAACACATACCGTGGGGAACAAGGATCAGACAGGAGCAGGCACATGGACGGGAGCATGGACAAAGACAGACGCTGACAAGAACAATGACCAGACAAGGAGTGAAGGGAACACAGAGACTAAATACACAAACACTGATGACAAGACGAGGAACAGGTGAGGTGGACCAACAGGTGAGATAACGAAGGGGAGGAGCACATGAGAACATGAAGGGACCAGGGCAATGGACAGAGGGAGCCAGAGGGAACATAGGAAAAAACACAGGAGAACTTAAAGGACACATGAGGGCATGGGAAAAACAAGACACAAGACAAGATACATAGACAGAAATCAAATACAAGAAACTACAAGACAAAACCAGACACAACAACAAAGAATCTACAGTCATGACAGTACCCCCCCCCTCAAGGGACAGCTTCCAGATGTCCCTCAAAACTTAAGTCCAAGTGAAGCTGGGAGGGTGGAGGGGGGTCAGGAGGAGGGCCAAGGTCCAAAACAGGAGAGTGGAGGCGAGGACTGGAGCCCACTGGAGGCCGGGGGCGTGGGCTGGGGCCCCCTAGAGGTCGGGGACGTGGACTGGGATCCAATAGAGGCCGGGGACGAAGACGAAGACGTAGGCGTTCTGGAGGCCGGCGACGAAGACGAAGACGTAGGCGTTCTGGAGGCCGGCGACGAAGACGAAGGCGTAGGCGCTCTGGAGGCCGGCGACGAAGACGAAGGCGTAGGCGCTCTGGAGGCCGGCGACGAAGGCGAAGGCGTAGGCGCTCTGGAGGCCGGCGACGAAGGCGAAGGCGTGGGCTGGGAGCAGGGACAGGACTTGACATGGGCCTCGGCCGGTCCTCTGACCGAGGTGCTGGGACAGGACTTGACATGGGCCTCGGACGGTCCTCCGACCGAGGAGCAGGGACGGGCCTTGGCCGGTCCTCCGACCGAGGAGCAGGGACAGGACTTGGCATGGGCCTCGGCCGAGGCCCATGCCACGGCCAGCAGGGACGGGCCTCGGCCGGGCCTCCGACCAAGGTGCCGGGACGGGCCTCGGCCGGGCCTCCGACCAAGGTGCCGGGACGGGCCTCGGCCGGTCCTCCGACCGAGGTGCCGGGACGGGCCTCGGCCGGTCCTCCGACCGAGGTGCCGGGACAGGCACCATCAGGTCCGCCGACTGAAGGCCACAGGCAGGAACAGGCGCCATCAGGTCCGCCTACTGAAGGCCACAGGCAGGAACAGGCGCCATCAGGTCCGCCGACTGAAGGCCACAGGCAGGAACTCCGACCGAGGAGCAGGCGCTGGACTTGGCGTGGGACTCGGCCGGGCCTCCGACCGAGGTGCAGGGTCTGGACTTGGCGTGGGACTCGGCCGGGCCTCCGACCGAGGAGCAGGCACTGGACTTGGCGTGGGACTCGGCCGGGCCTCCGACCGAGGAGCAGGCACAGGACTTGGCGTGGGACTCGGCCGGACCTCCGACCAAGGTGCAGGCGCAGGACTTGGCGTGGGACTCGGCCGGACCTCCGACCGAGGAGCAGGGACAGGCCTCGGCCGGTCCTCCGACCGAGGTGCAGGAACGGGCCTCGGCCGGGCCTCCGACCGAGGTGCAGGAACGGGCCTCGGCCGGGCCTCCGACCGAGGCGCTGGGGCAGGACTTGGCATGGGCCTCGGCCGGTCCTCCGACCGAGGAGCAGGGACAGGACTTGACATGGGCCTCGGCCGGTCCTCCGACCGAGGTGCTGGGACAGGACTTGACATGGGCCTCGGCCGGTCCTCCGACCGAGGAGCAGGGACAGGACTTGACATGGGCCTCGGCCGGTCCTCCGACCGAGGAGCAGGGACAGGACTTGGCATGGGCCTCGGCCGGTCTTCCGACCGAGGTGCAGGGACGGGCCTCGGCCGGGCCTCCGACCGAGGTGCCGGGACGGGCCTCGGCCGGTCCTCCAACCGAGGTGCCGTGACGGGCCTCGGCCGGGCCTCCGACCGAGGAGCAGGGACAGGCGCCATCAGGTCTGCGACTGAAGGCCACAGGCAGGAACAGGCACCATCAGGTCCGCCGACTGAAGGCCACAGGCAGGAACAGGCGCCATCAGGTCCGCTGACTGAAGGCCACAGGCAGGAACAGGCGCCATCAGGTCCGCCGACTGAAGGCCACTGGCAGGAACAGGCGCCATCAGGTCCGCCGACTGGAGGCCACTGGCAGGTGTTGACCGGGCCGCCGACTGAAGGCCACTGGCAGGTGTCGACCGGGCCGCCGACTGAAGGCCCCTGGCAGGTGTCGACCGGGCCGCCGACTGAAGGCCACTGGCAGGTGTCGACCGGGCCGCCGACTGAAGGCCACTGGCAGGTGTCGACCGGGCCGCCGACTGAAGGCCACTGGCAGGTGTCGACCGGGCCGCCGACTGAGGGCCACTGGCAGGTGTCGACCGGGCCGCCGACTGAGGGCCACTGGCAGGTGTCGCGAAGGACAGCAGGAGGGCGCCAGACCTCAAGGAGCCCGGACGCCACCGAGAGCGGCGCTTCCTAGGCGGGGAAACCTTGAAGGCCAGGCGGGTTCCCCAGAAAGGAGACGCCTCAGGACTTGCAGGCCCTGGGGTCGAGACTGAGGCCTGGGCTGGTGGCCTAGCTGTGGCAACGGCATGGGCTGGGGCTGGAGATGAGGCATGGGTTTGGGCTGTGGCCTGGAAAAAAAGGTTGCTTGCAGCAATCTGCCGAGCCCTGCTGGTGGGGTTGGTGACAAAGTCCTGGTACCAGCGGATTATCTCCAGGCCATTTACTGCTGGGTCCATTTTAGGTCTGGTCATTCTGTCAGGTCGGGGTTTTAGGGAAGACTAAGGAAAGGGGAAGGTGGACCCAAATGCAGTTATACACAAGAGGCAAGGCTAGGGGAAACAAAAGTCGAGCTTTATTTAAAAGCTGAACACAAGAACAGAAGCAGGCAAAACGGGGGGGGCGTGAGGCAAAGTAGCAAATTAAAGCAGGGCAAAGTAGAAACCAAAAACAGCAAGATAAAGTTCAAATCAAGAGCAAAGTTCAAATCAAAAGGCAAAATGCAAAACTCAAAACTCAAATCCAAAACACATACCGTGGGGAACAAGGATCAGACAGGAGCAGGCACATGGACGGGAGCATGGACAAAGACAGACGCTGACAAGAACAATGACCAGACAAGGAGTGAAGGGAACACAGAGACTAAATACACAAACACTGATGACAAGACGAGGAACAGGTGAGGTGGACCAACAGGTGAGATAACGAAGGGGAGGAGCACATGAGAACATGAAGGGACCAGGGCAATGGACAGAGGGAGCCAGAGGGAACATAGGAAAAAACACAGGAGAACTTAAAGGACACATGAGATCATGGGAAAAACAAGACACAAGACAAGATACATAGACAGAAATCAAATACAAGAAACTACAAGACAAAACCAGACACAACAACCAAGAATCTACAGTCATGACAACCAGTAGTTTAATCCGACATGCAGTGATGGCTGAACGCAAGAGGCGAATCGTTCGGAGCTACTTTACAGCTGTAAATGAAAACATTGCAAACTGTGATATGTGTAGGAAGCTTTTCACTACTGTGGCACCACCACAAAGTTATTTAAACCAATGAAAAACAAGAGAAAGAGAACACGGAGCTGCAGCAGGGATGAAGGGAGGAGGTGGAGTGAAATGCCTCATCAACATCCAGAAGCCGACACAGAGACTGCTTGCAGACCGCGTAACTGTCGTGCTCAAATGACGTTAAAGCACACCCTCTTGGGTAATATTGCTTAATTAATCCGTTGCAGTCTTCACGTTTAGGCTGTGAACATACTCCGTCTCAAGTGTTGATCCAAGGAAGTAGTTAGAGGAAGAACCCTGTTCTCTCCTTGGTTCTTGTTTATATACTGTTTTTGATTGGCCCACTTTCACATGTCATTGACCCTAAGCACAAAATGTTTGTGGAATGTATGTGCACAATGGCTTGATTTATTTACTCATAAGGACATCTCGGCTCGTCTCTTCATTCGATGACTAATAGTCTGGTGATATCTTTGCACTATCATTGTGATACTTGAACTTTCTCAACCTCAGCTTTAGTACAAACATTTTTCCACTGATTAATTTCTTCATTTTGATCCTAGATGTTTCTTATTTTCATTATATTTTGGCTTTAATACAGTACTTTCATTATAATGATGATAAAAACATTACACGTTCCGTCATTGTAATTGTGACAAGATCATCACATATTCAACACAATACAATTGGCAGGCAGGGGTGGATTGGCCATCGGGAGTACTGGGACTTTTCCCGGTGGGCAGGTCACTAATGGGCCGATGGACGGCCGTTTTTTATTTTATTTTTATGTTTTTATTAATTTAACTTTTTTTTTTTTTTTTGCCATGCCTCGCCTTGCCTTGGTAACTATTGTAACTCTCCCGGCCCGGGGAGAGAGACATGCATCAGCTCGGCCAACAGTGCTCAGCTGCAGACACAGCAGAGAGGTGACGATTGGCCCAGTGGCTTGTCTGTCTAAAGAATACCTGACCCAATGGCCCCAATGAGAGGCTACAGAGGCCCAGGAGTTCCACCCACGCATGTTCTAGACCCCCCCTTGTCCAATCACTTTTTAATGATGAGGAGTCGATGATGAGAGAGAGAGCGAGAGAAAAAAAAACAACAACAACACACCAGCACACGAAAAACAAAAATGGAGAAGGAAAGTAAAAAATGCAAAGGCGGTGCGGAAAAATTGAGGGAAAGGCAGGCTGCTAAAAAGTAAAACAATTACGCAGATGTTTGCTGCAGGGGCCGGCCTGGCCGGGGCTAGCAGCACCGATGCTGCAGCTTCAGCAGCGGGTCCTTCACGTGAGTCTGACAGTGAGTCTGAAGAGAGTGAGGCTCCCATTACCACTGCCCTTATGGTGCAGGAGGAGGCTGAAAACATAAGTGTTGAGGAAGCCTCTCTACCATGTGAAGGAGGCAGTGATACCGTGGTAAGCAGGTATGTGCCTTCTAGAATGGTGTGGATAAATATTCATTAAAATAAATGGTTCAGAACGGTTGCTTAACTGTCTATGAACTTTACTTGACATAATAAATAGCAAACTCTGGATGGTGTGGTGTGTTACAACTAAATCTAGTTATCTAAAGTATTGGAAAACAATAACCATATTCATATACTATCCTGATTAATAGATAAGTTGCTTTTATTAACCACTTAAGCCCAATTTCATACTTTCATCAAAGGATGCCACACAAAATTGCAGATCTACAAGCTTACAACTCACATGTTGCAATGTGATGTGTTTTGAGCATGTAGATCTGCTATTTTCACAGTTTTTGATCCTTTCTACCTATAATGACATCCCCCAAATCAGGTCACCAGAGTTAAAGTGTTTAAAGTGCCAACATGCAACTTTCTTCGTGCCCACACTCCAATTTGGTCATGAAGGACATTGAGCTACATGTATGCTTTACATATTTTTTTCAGTCAGTGTTTATGGTTTATTGTCCTTTCAACAGTTTAACATTATACAGTTAAAATTAATAAAACACTGATTAACTACTGTTACAATAAAACATCTGCATACATATTACTCATGATGCAGTACACAAATTACAAGTATTTCCTCTTATGTCATACTTCATTGTCTATACATTATGTTGAGCTGTATTGTCTTTCTAAAATAAAATTAGTGTTTGTCCATTTTTCAGATCATTATACTATTGTTTTCCATACTTTAGCCAACTAGCCAAAGTTCTGATTGCATGCAGACTCATTATGTGCATGTAATCTTGTTCAAACTTAACCTATTCCACACTATTCCTCTACTTTTCAAGTCCAGGTTTGTGATAGGCGACAGGCCCAGTACATCATCTCCTGTGGAGATGATCTCACCAGAGACCCCAAGCAGCCCACTGAGCCCACCCATAGATTATTTCACCCGTCCCAACCCACACACCCTTTCTCTAGTATCCTTCTTAAGAGCAAGTGAGCAACACACTGTGTAGTTATCATTTATTTTATTCAAGGCTTCAGAATATAAAGGGATATTGTATTGTATAGTATAGTGGTGTTATTAAGAGCTTGTGTGTTTGTATGTACATCAACGGGGTGAGTAGGCACAATATCTGTGCGCAGATTGTAGTGGGCCGGTCTGGACCAAAAAGTCCAGGGCCAAATTTTTGTCCCAGTCCACCCCTGTTGGCAGGACTTTCATAAATTTCTAAATAACCATTAGGACTATGTATAATGTCCTTATACCTGCATTTGTGTATAGCAGGAGTGTGTGGATCTCAACTTTTCTGACACTATCAATGACAGGTTTGTGATAATAGCAGGTTTGCCAAAGTAACACAAGATAAATCACCACAGCTGAAAACGGCATATTTGAAACATCTGGTTGCATAAATTTCCATAACCATTATTGACTACTATTGATGGAATATGATTGTCATGAAGGGTTGGTCCATTTCATAGGAGGATGTTTTAACCACCACCTCTTGTAACTGTTGTAAATGTTTGTAGTGGCAAGGGGGCACTCAAAAACTAGGGGTAGGAGTAGGGGTGAAAGGAAATGTGTCACGTCACATTATGTGATATTCGGTTGGTTTATCATGTTGCTGCTGTTTTGGCAGTTGTTACATGATAGATTTTTTTTGGACAACATGACCCACACAGGGCTCTCTACCAGGCGTCTTACCCATCTTGTATATTTTTGTTTTAATTCTAATTAATAATTTTAAATTTACTGGCCTTGATTACAGTGTATGATTAGAGTCATCAGCCTGAAGGGTTTTGCAGACCCTAAAATAGAATTGTCATAGATGTAACCTATATAGAAACCCTAAAATTAAATCAGTTCCCCTGAGAATCAGTTGTTAAAATCACATCAGGTTTAATTAAGTTAAATGGTGTTTAGCTGTGAAGGCTGTTCCAGTAACATTAGCAGTGTTTTTGTTTTGCAGCCTTTCTAAAGTGGCTCCCTGCCACCCAGGGCCTGCTCCAAAAAGCACTCATTCATCTCCCTTATAGCTTTCATTAAAAATACTAGCATAAACTCTCTCAAATCTCCCACACAATAATTTCACTAATATCATATTGATTTTTTGTATCCCTTATACTGTACTGGTCTTGTGTGTGGTCTCATGAGTGTTGATTTTTGAGAAGGTTTAAGATATTTTTAGATGTCTATACTTAAGTATGAATAATTCATCAAATAGAATATGCCTTATACAAGAAGTCATTCTTTAACCTATTCCAAAAAGGATTAGATATCATGGCAGCTAGAGGCCAGATTAAGATTTGATGTAGCCCACAGTGGGTGAATGACTCCTCTCATTGACCTTTTTGGTGACTGCCCGATCCCTTTAAAGCTTAAGCTTGAACTGCATATCAAATTCTAAAGTGTTCTGATATGTATAACCCCCAGTGTTGGGCAAGTTACTTTTAAAAAGGAATCAGTTATAGTTACTAGTTACTTCTCCCAAAAAGTAACTGAGTTAGTAACGGAATTACTCCACTATAAAAGTAATTAGTTACCAGGAAAAGTAACTATTGGGTTACTTTTATTTATTCCCCTTTTGAGCTCGGCAGTCATTTTAGCGTACTCGGCATCTACATATGTATTTAGAAAATGTCTCTCTGCATGGCGGACCGGCTCCTGCTCTCCCTGATATTTTGCCAGTGAGTGCCCTGAAGTCTGAGTCAGCTGTTGATAACGGGAGCAAGTTCTCAACAACATACCTGCCTATCATTGCATTCAGTTCAGTCTGTGTCACAAGTTTTTGTGAAGCTGTTAGCGGAGCTCACGTTAGCCACACCTGGCCTGCTATCATCATCAACAGCGTCAGCAACGGAGTTTTTGGCCAGTGTTAGTTTTTTAGAAGCGTGTGCCACTGAGAGATGCTTCATGAGATCAGAGTTGCTTACAACTGACGTGGACTAAAGAGATTAAAGTAGTGTCTGTACTTCCACTTTGAAAACATTAACTTGATCCCGACTCGTCAGTGCAGTCTCCTGCAGTTCACCTCTGCTAGTTTGTGTGTGTGAGGCTGCTGTGTGCGTGTGTGGCTTGTGTGTAAACCAAACATTGCCACTGATTGGCTTAAGAGCTCTCACTCAACGTTAGAGAGCCAATCATCATCACTTATGCGGTTGTCTCGCCCCTCCCTCCTCCCTCAACGGAGGAAAACAAAACAGCTCTGCAGCTCCGGTCGGATGACAACAGCTTCAATGATCAGCTTCAGTTCGTAACGCGCCATATTTAATAGTCGGTAACGGTAACGGCGTTGTAATGGTAGAAATAGTAATTAGTTAGATTACCCATTACTGAAAAAAGTAATGCCGTTAGTAACATCGTTTATTCTAACGCTGTTATTCCCAACACTGATTACCCCACCAGAGTTTATACAAAATGTATTAGTGACTCGCAGCTACCACACACCAAAATCTCAACCACGGTTACCTGATTTTAATCAATGCAAAGGTCTAATAATAATAAGCTTTTTTTCATTGAAAAAATATGCTGAACTAACCAAGAAAAAAATTGGGATTGAAATATTTGTATTTGAAAAAGTTATATTGGCCCTGAAACAAATATTCCACTCTGAAAACAATGACACTGAAAAATAAAACACATTTTATTTCAATATTTTGGGGGATTTATGTGTTTTTCAATGACAATCTTCCAATTTCCCCCTAATGTCTGTCTTTTATCAGTGACAGGATTTTTTACGATGTACATCATTTTTCAGTGTCACTGCTTTTCAGTTTCAATTTCCTGACACTGTTTGGTTTGGAGAGTAGGAGTTTGGGTGGAGCTGCAAGGAGAGTGTGATTTGCATATTGGCACATTAATGAGGCTAGCCCCACTGACTGAGTTTTGCCATTATGAAGCAGGAAGAGTTCTGACGTAAGCACACACCTAGCACACAAATTCCATAATTTTACCTGAAACTGTTCATTCACATAACAGTTTTGGTAATGTCTGTTTCCTGTGGGGTTTTAGCTGTAGTTTGGTGGGTTAACACAGAGCTGTTCTTCAGAGTGTCTTTGGGCTCTAGGTAAAGCAGACAAGCAGGCTGCCACGGAGGTGCCCTGCCCCCCCGCCTGTTGGCTCTGCCAAATGAGCCCAGGGACACTGCAGCTGTGACAGCCACAGTGTTTACCAGGGCAACTACAGCTCACAGTCCGCTGCATCAGCTCCACCTCTGGGGCCCGTTGCACAAAAGTAGGATTAAGACATCCAGAATAAGTGACTGAGCTGAGCTCAATGAATCCAAAACAAGAGCGTCCAGGCTTAATTGGTTGCACAAAGACCAAGCCAGGATGAGCAGACATGGATTCATCAAGCCAGGTGAAACCAATCCTGGATAAGTGCGTGCTCACGGCTCCCTCAAATAGACCCTGCCACCGATCACAGATTCACCATGGCAAGTAGAGCGGCTTACTTTTCCCCACTGGAGGCAGAAATCCTCATGGAGGCATACGAGGAGGTAAAAGACATAATTAAAAAGAAAGGCAACACCGCCACAGTGATAAAGCAAAGAGAAAAAGCGTGGCAAAGTATTGCTGACCGCCTGAATGCGTAAGTAGTGCACAATTACACACTCACCGCTCCGCTGAAACATCACAATTACAATCCAAATAGTTAATTCACATCTCCAAAAACGCAGTTGTACTCTGATTATGAATCAGTTGAATTTTTAATTGAAATGGACTGCAGATATGAGTGAAACTGTGTAAATGTAACTCCATCAGACTGTATAACTCTTTGATAAATAGATGAGCTAATAATAATAATAATAATAACCACCTCCGGCGCCAAATACAACTGGCAGATATAGATATACAGTACAAGAAGAAAAAGATGGAAAACCTTGCACTGGAGTCCGAAATAAAAAAGAGGACAGTTGGACCTTGAAATAAAAAAACTTGAGCGGGAGGTGAGTTATGCCTTCAATGCACACTGTATGCTGACTGTAACACAAATGTATTAATCATTATTCTTCTTTCCTCCCCCCAGCTCCAAGAAGATAACATATCAAATAAAAAAATAAAAGGTCAATCCTCGTAAAGTCAAGTGAGCCAATAGCCTATATGAAGGCCCAAAATGGTGTGTTCCTTTCTGCTCTGACAATGGCGAGTGAGGGACCAATATGTGTTAAATTATTTTAGTTAATATGCATGCTTTAAATTTAAGTTAAATATGTTCTGCAGTGGTAGAGACGCATGCTGTGAATTTCAGTTAAATATGTTTGTGTTAAATGTGTTTTGTTTTTTTTGATTTAAATTGATTTGGCTTCTTATGATGTTTGTGCTGTATACTGTGTAAGCTTGCAGGGGGGCTACTGCATCCATTCATTTGTCTGTTCATTTGATGTGTATGGATTTGTCCTGCATTTATTTCAGTGTGCAGACATGCGGGGTGTATTATATACAGACCTTTGAATGTGTATTTATCCTTGTGTTGTATAATATGCTTTGATTCTGTGCTTTTCATCTTGTAGAGTCACTGTGTGTTATGACCCTAGGTCATTATTATTTTGTGTGTGTAGAGATGTGATGCTGCTCTGTCCCTCCTCCTCCAAGTGTGTGAGCAGTATGCTTTGAGTGTGTTGTGGATGATTGATAGCAGGTTGCACCTACTGATTGGCTGGAGCCATCTGATTGCTGCTCCAGGATTGGCCAGAGGTGGGAGAGGAGCCTTTTTGAACCAGCGGCTGACTACACTCTTTCTCTCCAACCATTCACCCACATCCAACTGGGACCAGTGTCTAGCTTGTTAAGGATTTTGAGTTTGTGTTTTGTGAAACATAGTGTAAATTGTCAACCTGAGTCTTTTGTAACCTTGTACCTTTAGTAAATTGTGTGTAGCCTAGTAGGAGGGAGAAGCCTTTTCTTTAACCTTTTCTCCTGTTTTCCCCTGTTTAGGAGTTGGGTAAGATTTTGTCTTTTTGTTAATACTTTTGATTTGTATAGGGTAGGTAGGGAGATAGATGTTTTTGTTTGTTGTTTTGGCCTCCTCTCCCTCTGAAGCAAAATAAAATGCTACCTTTAATTTAAAAGATCCTGCGACACTGGCCTTCTTGGGAGTGGGAAGAATGGGGAGCAGCATATCGTGTTATGTCTCTGATTCCCCTAGATCAGGGGCGTATCTGACTTCAGTTTTGAAAGGAGCTGATGGTTTACCTGTTTTGCTTTGTCCTTATTCAATAAAGGAACATAATGTTACACTCTGATGTGTATTTATATTTATATGGGATGTGTATTTTATACAACGGAGTATTAGGGCCACACTGAGGAAGAAGGAAAAAGTCATAAATTATGAGACTGGTTCTTTCTGCGTAAAAGATGCATTTTCTTGCATAATCTTTTTAAAGTCCTGATACTTATGACAATGTGATGCTGATGTGCCAAAAGATTAAGTATCTCCTTGTTTGTGAAACCTATACTTAAGTACAATTCCACGAAATGCTCCACAGCCCTCATTTTAACAACTCTCCACCTCTAATACAACGGGTTACAATATTATGACTTTATTCTCGAAGTCTGTGAATTTTTTTTTTCTTTCTCTGTGGCCCTAATATTCTGTTATTTTATGTATAGCCTTATAGTCAATGGGAAACTAAATTATCTAATGATAGCAACATCATCTAAAATCATAATTTATCCAAAATGATTGAAATTAATTATCACAAACGTTTAAATAATGACAGTGGGTCTAGTTATATGTGATAACAATGTGTAGTGGGCAGTGGAATAACTATTGGTTTCCATTTGTGGTGACTGCTGACTGAGATAAGGGATGAGATTAAATAGATCCTGGAACTTAGCCTGGTCTGGAGCAGGCTAGCTCCACTGAATAAATCTCCATGGTAACTTATACCATAACATATCCTACTGCCCCCATCCCGCTTTTGTGCAACCGGATCACGGATAAGTTGAGCCAGGATAACCAAGATGTCCCGGCTTAATCCCTTATCCTAGTTTTGTGCAACAGGCCCCTGGCTGTTTGTTTTGAACTACCACGAGAAAAAAGCATAACCTAAATACATTTTTATTTATAAAGCCCAAAATTACATTCAAATTGCCTCAGTGGGCTTTACAAAATGTACAGTGAATGACATCCTCTAGATGGAGAGAGGAAAACTTGACATATTGAGAAAAAAACACTTTTAACAGGGCGAAAAAAAGTTGGAAGAAACCTCAGGAAGAGCCACAGAGGCGGGATCTCTCTCCCAGGACAGACATGCAATAGATGACGCATTTGCAGAACAGAACAACAAAATCACAGTTTACAAGTTGCATTGACAGAATATCTGATACAAATTATAATATATGTAAAGTGCGTGGATCCAAAAGACGACTGAGCAGGCCAAAGGCATCGGTAAGTTATGCCTGAGCCACACAACCTTCTCTCAGCTGTGGTGACCTGAAAGAGGGCAGGACACACAAAATAATTAGCAGTAAAAGAGAAAACAGAGTGAAGAGGAATCAAATTTCAAAAAGTACAGATATAAGGAGACAGTAGAACAGAGGAGAGCTATGATCCAGTGGAGCCAAGGGTGTGACGATCCATATGCATCAATATGTGAGGCAGCAGGAGCCAGGAGAGGTAGATGTTCTCAGGGGCCCGTGGTCCATTAGAAGGGAGCCTCAGTGAAAAGAGAGGAGGAGGAGGCTGTAGAGAGTGAGACAACAACAGAAAACAAAAACGAAAGTTAGAGAAATGTGATGTTACGGCCTGTCAAGGTCTGCGGCGGTCTTGTGTGTTTTTTGGTGTTTAAAGAGGTGCAGTGGGAGGCTGGCCGGAGCGGCACACCGGTGGCAGGTTGGCATTCAGCAACCGCTCAAAAGCCCTGATCTTCACACTACCTGCTGCCAGATGATTTCGCTACATCGTAGTGGTATATGGCTCCTGTCAAAGACTCTTCACAAAGCAGAGTAAGTATCTTCTTGTGTTCTACACTAGATCTAATTATTCTTTCATTCTCCCTCCAGCAATTACCTGCGTTTCCGGCTACCAGTGGCTCCACACCCCACAGCCAAGCCCTCTGCACCTCTACAAGCGGCACCCTCTCCCCGAGCTTGACCCAAGCCTCCACACACCGCCTGGCCTCATCAGCACAGCACTGAGCGACCTCTCCTCTAACACCTCTCCCTGTTACGACGGACTCATCAGCCCAGGGGCGGTTCTAGGGGGGGGCCAACAGGGGCCAGTGCCCCCGTAACTCTGAGTCTGGACCCCCCTGTGGCCCCCCTGACAGGGAGTCTGCATCAATAATACAATGACAGATTTCTTGCAATGATTTTGTTCTGAAGGGAAAGGCAGAAATAAAGTGTCTCAGCAGTTTACTACCCAATCAAAATTGTTGAAATTGTAAACAATGTTTTGTCTGAATGAGGGATTTATCTTTTTTTCCTGGGTTGTATGTGCCCCCTAACAAAAAAGCCAGCCCCAACCTGGCCCCCCTATTAAAACTGGTCTAGAACCACCACTGCATCAGCCGGAGTCATAACGCCAGGTCTCCGCACCTTTCCACTGTTTTCAACTCAGTAAACCGGTCTGCACTCTACTGCTGCTTCGCTGTCCGCTTTTGGGTCCTGCCTTGCATCATATGGCACAACAGAATCATCTGGCCCTAAATATGGACCCAGCAGATCCGGAGGCAGTTCAACATGCACTAAACGCCCAAGTGGCTCTTGTCAAACGACAAGAGCAGAAGCTCCGGGAAATGATGGGCTCAATCTAGAATATGGGTGCCACTGTCTGCGAGCTCGCCCACCAGTTCAATCAGCTTCCTGCACCCCCCTCTACCGCCCCCCACCTGTGAGTAAATCCACTGCTACAGACTCTGCCCGACCTCCTTCCACCGCTCTGTCTCTCTCTGCATGCTGAGAGAAGGAAACACGCCGTGAGGCCGCTGTTTTGTTTTTCATACTTTTCTTTTCTTTGTTTTGCTTTATATCTTCCTTAGTTTGATCCTTTTTTTTCACAGGTGAGAGGGCAGTCTGCAACAGGGGGCAGTGTGTGTGAAGATGATTGGGGGAGCAGATAGAGGCTATCGAGTAGGATGGATGGACTGAGGTTGGAGGTAGAACGAAGAGGAAAAGAAGCACACAGGTGCCACCTGCACTGAGGAGAAGGCAGGCTGCAGTCCAGAGAGGGCAGACTGGTGGTCAGCAGGACGTCAGCAGGCTGGCTTAGGAGTCTGAAGGAGAGTGGGATGAGATGGAAATGTCTCGGGGAGATGTAGAGACTGAGTTGTCAGGCAGACTGAAGGTAAAGTTTACTTCTTTGAGGAAATTGATAATTTTCTGATGAGAACCAAGAATTTGAAGAACATTGATTTGGTTGAATATTTTCTAGACTCCCAGAAGTTTCTCAGATCTGTGAGAAACGTGCTCGGGGGTAGGAGGGTGGTCTCAGGTGCTGGGGTAACTCCAAGAAAGAGGTTTAGGCTGAAGAAATGGGCTACAACTGTTAAGAGGAATCTTGGATCACTGGATATATGATGAGTGTGTCTGGTTTATCACAGGGGCCTATTGTCCTGCTGGTTCTGTCCCTTTCTCTGTTTCTCTTTCTCCTCTTTTCTTATGGAGGTTTTAAAAATTGGGTCAATTAATATAAATGTTGCCAGAGACCAGGGGGAAAGGGGCGTGTTGATGGAATATGTAAAAGACAAAAATGTTAATCTTTTTGCAAGAAACACATAGATGTGGATAACTTAGTGGACTGGGGGCTCTGGTGGAGGGGCACTCACATTCTAAGCCATTGTACAAACAGGAGTGCAGGGCTTGCAGTGTTATTCACACCAGAGCTGGCTGTTGGTGTGATTTCACAGAAGGAAGTTTGTAAAGGCAGGCTGTTGGTAGTGAGGGCAACAATTCATGGGCTGGCGTTTATGAATGTGTATGCACATAATACAGGCAGAAAAAGGGTGGGGCTATTTGAGGCTATGAAACAGGAATTATCTGAGGTTGAGTAGGACGACATCTTAGTTTCACATGGGTGAAAGCAGGGCCTGACAGGGTTAATGCAGCTAGGTTGGACAGGACATATTTTCAGTAGATACAACAATAGACTGGTTAGCACACGGTTGTCCCCTGCAGTATTTTCAGAGCACCGTATGGTCCGGTTTCACCTGAATATTTCCTCAGGACGTAGGCACTCTGCATATTGGAAATTCAATGTGAAGCTTTTGCAAGATGCCCTTTTTGCACTTCTTTAAAGAATTTTGGGTGGTGTGGAGAGAAAGGAAGGAGGAGTTTGATTCACTCAGCTTATAGTGGGATGTGGGGAAGTGCCAAATTAGACACTTTTGTTAACAGGATACAGCATCTGCTAATGCGGAGTTGAAAAGAGCTTTAGGAAGGATGGAAAGCAGCAGAAAGTAGGTTGAGGAGAGGCTTATGGAGAAGAACACTGCAGAACAAAGACAAAACCTGGCTGAACTTCTCCAGGATAGAGCAAGAGGGGCTCTTGTAAGGGCTCAATTTTCAATGTCAAATGAAATGGATGCACCAACCTCTTTTTTTCTTTTGGTTGGAAAAATGACAGGACACATGCACTGCTTGCATCTGCCTGACAGGCAGGTGACATGTGAGCAGTCTGAAATGAGGGAGGTGGCTGTGGATTTTTATAAGACACTGTACGCAACGGAGAACTGTGATCCAGCTTGTGTTGGGGACCAGACTTACTGTGTACCAGGGCGGTCAATACATGACAACCTGCATCTCTTTTGTGACATAATGGACTTGGCAAAACTCTCAAATGTGAACCTTGGTCTTCTCAGTTGGATCAGGAGAAGGCCTTTGACAGAGTGGACCATGGCTACCTGCTTAAGGCTTTACACGCTTTTGGAGTGGGAGAGCTTTTTGTTGCTGGGGTAAAAATGCTCTATTGTCATGGTTCATAATTCGATGTCTTTGTGTTGTGTCTTTTGTTTTGATAATTTTTCCCTTTTTTGTGTCTCTTTAGAGTTCTCCTCTGTGCTCTTCCCTCCATGTTCTTTCCTCTGTCTTTTCCCTTCCTCCTTGCATGTTTATCTCCCTCTGTCTGTCAATATTGTTTCCTTTATGCTTTTTCCTCTGTGTTTTTCCCTCATTATATCACCTGTCCTCCTCCCTCCTCTCTCTCCACCTGTTCCTCATCTCCTCATCAGTGTGTCAGTGTACTTAAGCCTTTGTTCCCCATGTACTCTGTCAGTTTGTTGTTGGTGTTTGAGTGATGTCCCCATCGAGTTCCTTGTGTTTGCTCTTGTGTCTCCAGTCTCCTGTTGTGGTATGTTTTGGATTTTAATTTCTATTATATCATAGGTTTGATTTGAACTTTGCCTTTCTTCGTTTGCACTTTGTTTTGCTGTTTTAGTTGCTACTTTGTTTTTTGGTCCTTGAACTCTTTTCGTTTTTTTCGTTGGTTTTTGTACTTGTTCAGCTTTGTTTGAAATTAAAGCTCGCTTTTTGTTCTCCCCTGATCCTGCCTCCCGTGAGTCTGCATTTGGGTTCACCTTTTAGTTTTCCCCTTTAAACCCCTGACATCTATGTCGGGGCCTCATGTTTAGTAAAGCTGGGGGGGCTGTGTAAAATCGGTGCCTTTGGGCAGGGGGGATTCGGCAAGGCTGTCCACTATCGGGGGAACTATATACAGTCGCCATTAAGCCTTTGCTAGCCTTGCTGCGTAGGAAGGTTCAGGGTGGAGTTGAGCTAGAATTGGGGTTTAAGGCCCCTATTGTAGTATTAGCCTATGCAGACGATATGTCAGTACTGGTCAAAAATGACCAAGATCTGCAGGCAGTAATGCGTGCACTTTATGTGTATCAAAGGGCCTCATCTGCAAAAGTGAACTGGGGGAAGAGTGGGGCATTTTTGTGTGGGGGGTGGAGGCAGTCGGATGTCCCACAGCTACCAGGAGGTATGGGGTGAAACAGGCAGGGGTTGAAGGTTTTGTGAGTGTGCCTGGGTTCGGAGGGCTGGGTCAGCAGGAACTGGGAGGGTACCTTGTCAGCCATAGCCATCAGGCTGGCAAAGTGGAGGTGGATCCTCTCTCAGGTCTCCTACAGAGGTCGCACACCTATTAAAAAAAAATTGGTGGCTTCTTCACTGTGGCACAAGCTGGTGGTTTTTAATTCACCTGCCAGCCTGTTGGAGAGTCTAGAGGAGTCTGGTGGATTTCTTCTGCTCCGGTCATATCATATATCGATATGCATTACAGCGACTATTACGGTAAGCACCGCCATCTTATCCTTGTGGTTAAAACAAAGAATGGAACATATATCAAGCGGTGGTCTTTACCTGTCCAGCAGAAAAGCGGCCAACTCTGCGTCGCTCGAGTCTTTACAACTCCCGCAGCTCGCTCCACCGCTGAAATCACCCCGATATTTGTTCTAGTTTTATTTCGAGCATGGTCAAATTCTTTCATTTTACACTGCTTTTCTTCATCAGTCTTCTTATTTCTTCTCTTCACACTCAAAAATAGTGTCGCACCAGGTGTACCTTTTTGAAAGACAATTTTGTACCCATTGGTGCCGGTAAATTTTTGTACCTTATCAAATTGTACCGGGTTAAGTACAATTGTGCACCTAGCATGACAAAAATGTACCTTCAAATAATAAAACAAAAATGTATCCATAAAAGGGTACAACAGTGTACTTATATTGGTACCGCCCTGTGACAAGCTGTTTTGGACTCTAAAGACACAAAAATGTACCACAATTTCTTGACCGTTCATTGCATTTCATTTATACAATTGTTGTTTCTTAAATTTTGCAACCCTAAAAGAACGACAACATACGAAACCTTCAACCTTAAACTGAGTACCTCAAAGACACAAACAGTCTGTCATCAACCAAATACATATCAAGAGCTTGACGGTCTAATTCATTTCCAGGATTGAGCAGAGTCCAGTCCTTGTCAACTGTGACATGGTAAGCATGGAAATGACTTTCATAAGAGGAAGGAATCAACAGTTTTCCACACAACACCCACAACGTGTCCACATTCAGTATGTACTTGGTTTTAAAGAATAAAGGGATGGCTTCAGTGTGCACATGCCCTACAACAAAAACATCCCCAAGTGCATATTTAACAGTATTGACAGATACAGATGACACGCTCTGAAGCACTTTATCCATAAACTGCACATTTTCAAATGTTTGATTTAATTTTAGAGTTTTCTGTAAATCACTTGGCAGACATGAAAACAGCATACTAATGCCTTTGCTGTGTGCACATTCAAAGTCACCTAGGAACCTATTGGAAGAAAACTCCCAGCATTGCTTCATTTGATGACTGCTGCTGAGAGTTGCAGTGATGCTGACAAAGTTCCTACAGTTGTCCACAATATTTGTAAAGTATTGGTGCTTACTTTCAAACCTCATGCACCACAATGGGCGAAGAGGACCACACATCAACATAATAATGAATCAAGAAGTGACACACTGGTGTCAAAACATTTTCAAATACTTCAGTAATTTAATTTAAGGTGAGCGGAGAGCGGTCTTTGAGCGGAGCTGTCTGGTATGACTTTGAGCGATGGAGCGAAGATATGGTGAGCCATTAAAAAAGGTAGTATTTTGAATAAGCACCAAATCTGACTTGCTGATCCAGCTATGCTAGATTCTCGAAAGAAGGTCTCAGTTAATTCCACTGGTTTGTTTTGTCTGTCATTCTTCCCCAGATTTATATGCTTCAGTTCATCATTGATTTCATTAATGGTTATGTGCTTTTCACTATGACCTTTAGAGATGACTAACTTCATTACAAGTGGTATGACTCCCTCCAGCAAATCATGCATGATATCTGGTGGAGACAAAGGTGGCAAAGACTGGGCTGCTAACTGACTCAGAGGCTAGACTTTCGGGAGTGCCTGATGTAGTCTACAGTAACTAAACTAATGTTCCCATTCTAGAGATGACGGCCATGTATGTCTAGCTGAAATGGCTTGTCAAGAAGAAAGTGACAGTATGGGGGGCCGTACAAGACATAATTCATTCTGGCCTGCTCACACACACACATTCTCCTCTCACATACATATATTTTCACTCTCACGCACATACATTCTCCTTTCACACACATATTTTCCTTTTACGCAAATACATTCTCCTTTCACACACATACATTTTCCTTTCACACACATACATTTTCCTTTCACATACATATATTTTCACTCTCATGCACATACATTGTCCTTTCACACACATACATTCTCCTTTTACACATATTTTTTCATTTTTCATGTAAAGGAAAATATTTTATAATTTTTATATATATATATATATATATATATATATATATATATATATATATATATATATATATATATATATATATATATATATATATATATATATAATTTTTATGTATGCTGTTGCATATATTTGAGGTGATTTTGGAGTAAACTGTAACTACACACAGGCCAACATACCACTACAAGACTGACCCTGCAGACACCACCACATCTTTGACAGAGTTGACAAACATGTTGTGAGTTACTCAAATATCCCTTAATTTCTGTATATATATTTATTAGTTGCTTGTTTATTCGCTTAAACTAACACAGTCTAATTCAGTGTTTGAACTCTCTCTGTAATATTATTTTCAGGCTCAGTGGCAGTCGGTCCTGTCTCTCGGACAGTCTTAAGTGATGTGGAGATGCTCAGCCATCACTACTGAGGCCTTCAACAGTGTAATCCTGTCATTCTGCATAAAAGCATGGTAGGTGCAACTACTGACAATATTCAAAGAAACAGAGAACACGACCGTGTTCAAACAAAACAGGAATAATACTTTTAGTGCTCAAAATAATTCACATGCCTACACTAAAATAAACATACTTATAAATGTTTCCAAATGTCATGACACTTTTATCAGGCCTGCCACATCAACAAAGAGTGATCCTTACAGAAGGACAATTGAACAGAGAAAGTATTTAAATGTAATTGTCAACAACATGTTGTCATTTGGGTTTTAATACTGTAATCACCTTGGCTTTAGTACTGAGATCACATACCACTACATGCTTCTCCTCCATTAAAATCCAAATTTATGCAGTGGTTATGTGCATGGTTGCAACTGATTAATCATGACCGTATAATATAAGTAACAGTGGTTCTGCCATATTTTATAGATCATCAGAGTGACCTGATGATGCTGTGTTTGAGGTTTTCCTGGACCCCGCCAGACTCTCCTTGCAGTATGAGAAACCATCAGAGGAGGAAGGTATTGTTGGGCTGGTGTTGCTTCAGTCAAGCAAAAGCTGTCAAGACAACGGCAAGCAGCATCAGGAAGTATCAGTATCCACAGAAGAGGCATCAGGATGACCTGTGTGACCTGAGAGCTCCATTATCAGCTGACACACTTCAGTATAAAAGAAACTTGATGTCAGGACATGATCTGGACAGTTTACATAAAATTAAAGTGTTTCCTACTTTTATCTATACCTAATTTATACTCATTGGCATTAAATAAAGTGATTTGTTTTTAATGAAAGTTTTTGTCTTCTTTGAATTCAACACTAAGGGCACTTAGAGAAAAGAAAGTCTGGAAAGAGTTTTGCCATTAATCCTTTAATAAATAGTGACTCTGTAAGCATCACACATCAAACTTATTATTGTGTTGACAGATCACAATATATTGAATTGAATATTCGGTATGGTATTTTGAAAAGGGTATCAAACAATCTGCACGTTTGACACACATTTTAAAGCATAAATCAGGGTTGATATCCTTAAATGCTTGAATCTTAATGTGGTGTTTTCAGAGTTTGAAACCACTTGAAATTGTAACTGCATTTCTTTCATGAAAATAGTTTCATAGTGGCTCGGCCAGGTTCTACAGGATGCCAGGTCTACTTATAGACTGGTTACACAGTTTCGAACAAAATGTTTGGGTTTTCCTTTAATTTTTCATCCTTTTGTAGAATGCTGTCACATAATTTTGGTTTTCTGAAGGAAACTAAATCAAAGGATGCTGGATTTATTTGTATGTATTTCAAGTACATATAAACAAATCCAGTTGCCTTCAATTCAGTTTCCTTGATATATCTATGACCTGGATGAATGAGAGTATTCACAGGCAAAATTTTGGTTGATTATAGATAGGGATGTAACGGTATGAACATTTCATACCACGGCAATAGTGACCAAAATGATCATGGTTATTGGTATACACTGGGTTTTTTAAAATGTCTTCAATTATTGAAAAAACACTGATATATTGATAAACTGAAGTAATTTCACCAAGATGAATATTTACATATAGATTTATTAAATATTAAAATAGTATCAAAGGCAAAACCTTATCAAAACAGCAGGCTTTCTGTCTGTCATTGTGTCGTCTGCCACCGGTAGATACTGCTCCGGTCAACAGAGCTGAAATGAATGCAGCAAGAGTCGCCAAAGTTGCGATAAACACTGTATTCGCACGTTCAAACAGAGCTGATGACTTCGACTAAACTGTCCCTCGGCAATCGTATAGTAGCCAAAATATGTCCCAAAGGAAGCAACTGTCCTCCCTCCATTATGACTTCAATACACAACAAACCACAAACGCACGTTGCACTTTGCGTCTGCGTAGTGAGACTTTGAGAGAAGCTCTTGCGAGTTATCACACCGTGGCTCTCGGCCACGGTTACCATGGTAACGGTTGCGTCAAACATCTACCGCGCTGTGATTGGCTGAGAAGCACAAGCGGGTCATGTTAAGGTCACTATCAGCAGGACATATCTGTTCTGAGACCTGGTTCTTTGTCTGGTTTCAAAAGCAGTCAGCAGAAAGTTAAGAAATCCATGTAAGGACTGTAAAGTATTGATTGCTTCTCTATTTCTTGAATCTTCCACAAATCTTGAGATTGAGAGAAATCCAGATAAGGTTTGAATGTGATCACGAAGTTCTCCATACAGCCTCCCATGAACAAAAGAATCTGTAGCTTCTCCATGCAATCGTTCCACACATTGTAAGACATTATTGAAAAACAATCTTGTGTCATTTTCATTGCTACTTGCTCCCAAAATGAAAAACTGGGAAAATAGGATGACTTTGAATAGCATCATTGCATAGTTTTGCTGTGTCTGGCTAAGATAAGCTAAGCAAGCACGTGTATTTCTGGTTTGAGAGTGACTTCCTGTTTAAGGAGGGACTTCCTGTGTCCTTGAGAAAGGAGAATGTATGTGTGTGCGAGAGTGAAAATATATGTGAAAGGAGAATATATATGTTTGAAAGGAGAATGTATGTGTGCGTGAGAGTGAAAATATATGTAGGAACATGCCCTTTGTCTCCTCTCTCACAACAGGAGAGGCGATATACATGTATTTATCGATTCCCCTCACATCTACTTTATGTGACACCATAATGGCCTGGCTCTTTTCCCCCATTCTTTCTTCACACTCCACTAGTGAGACAACAACATGTGCTGGGCAATAAACATTGCCTGCGAGAAGAGACTGTCTCCTGAGTTCACAAGGGGGGATCACCAGACCCCCAAGGCTTATCACTAAAGGGGGGAAGACGACCATTTGTCACCTTAAGTTCCCCTCTTCCTCGACTTATATAGAGCCTATGTTAACAGACTATGGACATCCTAGACTCAGGAAAGTCTCTTTCAGCATCTGGATTGTATTTTTGTTGACAGACTGTTTATAATTCAGTGCGCAGTGGTCACTGGGGCAAGTTGAGTCTCACTCTGTTATATCAGGCTTGTCAACAACAGATATCCTCCACATCTGGCACGAGCCATCAAAGTGTCACACGTGTAAATTACGACACTCAACCCATCCAGAGTGTCTCTACATTCACAGCAGGAGAAAGGAAGAGCCTTAATTTCTGTCTTAATGCTGAAGAAGTACTGAAATGTAATCTTTATCCTTTGCAAGACAAAATATTCTTAATCAGCTTGATGAGACCTCAAACATACTCGTTCCCTCATCTTTGTAAGTTAAAGAAAACTCCAGTTAGGAACCCCAGGTTTAAGGTCTAAAAGTTTGATGGAGCCACAGTGCCACCTTGTGGTAAGTCCGGGTGCAGTTAAGAGAAAAGTTTCTGAAAAGATGGATTTTATATTTTTACTTATAAATATGATCACCTACCTCCAACATATATTTTTATATCGAAAATTAAGCTAACCCTATATGAAATGTTTTTAAGCCATCAGTGCTGCTGAAGAAGTATGTACTTGTGTGTGTGACTTGGTATAACCAATAACTTCCCTTTTCCTTATTAGGCAATTTCTGTCATGTTCTTTCTTTATTCATGTAACAAAGGTTGGTGTAAAGACCATTTTGGTGAATAAGTCGATCGCGATCTTAAAACTTCTTAAACCATTATTCTGGTTCAAAAAGAAGTCCGTAATATGAACTGTGACGTCACCGGAGGAAGTGACATGCCAGTCCGCTTGTTTCCGCCTTCAGCTTAAACATTAATAGAGCGAACTTCACGTTGCTCTCTCTCTTACTCTCTCTTGTCTGTAACCCTACTTGCTTAATCTTTTCTGCAACACGTGTAGACTTATATTTTTCAAACTTAATCTCTGTACTTTGCTTAGTTTGCGAGTCCGAGACCTTTGATCTCCGGAGATTTGAATCGCTTATATAACCTTTTCCAAGCGACGTGCCGTTATTTTGAAAATACCTGTATTTTGAAACCGAAGCAAGAACGAGATTAATCCTATTTGTATTTCGTTATATCGTAAAGTATCGTACCCAAGTAAGCCAGAAGAAGCTATTTTTGTTTATGTATTTAGTGACTAAGAAATACTTGTCCGGCCGGCGTTTCCTTTCCCAGTTATTTTTATGCAAGAAGCCCAATCGATATATGTTCGGAGCGCCATAATAACCAGCTCAAGAGAGAGACTCTGACCAGAACTCTTAATTATTACAAAGTCAGTGCAGTTTAAATGCTCAAGAGACCGTGAAGAAATCCACAGCCGAAAGAAGAAGTAGCATTCAACCGTGCCCGGACCGCCTCCAGCACACTCAAGCAAAATCTCTGCTGGGCCAGAAGCTGTCCTCAGTCGACCCGAGATGGCATCACTCTCCAGCGGTTCTGAAATCGTCGCTGCCTCCCTGCAAAGAGACGAAGCTGATCCAGAAACTCCGGAGTCCGGAACGCTTTCTTCTTCAACAAAAGTAGGCAGACCATTTTACACGACAAGAGTCACACTTGAAATCAGAGTTGGTGTTTGTGGAAGCTTCGAATATATATCACAAATTCAAAGGCATTACCATATCGCCTCGTTAGAATAAATATTAATTCCCTAGTGGTGAATTATCGGTTACTTACACTAGAATCCACCATTGTTTAGAATTCATTCTGTCAGTATTTTGTTTTCACGATTTCCACATTTTCTTTTACTTGTTGTTAACCGTTTAAATCATTACCTCATATCATTTACTCTGCATTTATTTAGTCAACAAATATATTTAACCTTATGTTGTTGTCTGTGCACATTTAATTTGAAGTGGGAAATCGATGGTATCGTGGAAAGAATTCACGACTTCAGAATAGGAGCAAATATAGATATTGAAATTCAACAGATTGAACTGAGACTGATCTTTCACTGTCTGAGCCAAACTTGGACAGTTGATAATTTGACTAATTGCCTCCGAGTTAGTCCTATAAATTAAACATCGGAGGTGGTGCCCCGTCTAAAAGTGTATTGTTAATCGCCAGTGATTAAGTACCCTGTTTATCAGAGTAGTGTCTCCTACATATATGTATGTGAAAGGAGAATGTATGTGCATAAAAGGAGAATGTATATGTGTGAGAGGAGAATATATGTGCGTGAAAGGAGAATGTATGTGTGTGCGAGAGTGAAAATATATGTATGTGCAAGGAGAATGTATGTGTGCGAGAGTGAAAATATATGTGCAAGGAGAATGTAGGAGTGTTCGAGAGTGAAAATATAAGTATGTGAAAGGAGAATGTATGTATGCGAGAGTGAAAATATATGTATGTGCAAGGAGAATGTATGTGTGCGTGAGATTGAAAATATAAGTATGTGAAAGGAGAATATATGTGCGTAAAAGGAGAATGTATATATGTGAAAGGAGAATGTATGTGTGTTAAAGGAGAATATATGTATGTGAGAGGAGAATGTGTGTGTGTGAGAGGGCCAGAATGAATTATGTCTTGTATGACAGACTTTGATTTACTAGGTTTATGCTCAGTGTTATGGTTTCAAAGTAGTTGCTGATAAAAGACAACATATTTTGGTGTAAAAAAACAAAACAAAAAAAGCCTTTGCAATTGTGCTGGAATTTCATATAAAGGTGGTGGCCAGTAATGCAAGGGTGGCCCACCTTTGAGTTAATAAGGCAGGGAAGGCCCTGGATGCTGAGCTCATCCCTAAGTGACACATCACAAGACTAATAATCAAAACAAACATTCCACTGGTATGGAAATTAAATTCTGTTTTTCCTCAAAAAAATCAAAAAAGGATATCACTGTATTTGGAAAGAAATACTTACATTGTGTACTGTGACAATATTTCATACAAAGTTCCAATGATTTTGTTGCGGTATTTCTGTGTCTTTTGGACTGGTTATTTGGCGTCCAGCCGGCTCTGGACATCTCTTGGAAATTGCAGAATCGAAATCATTGCCGGCAGCCTGTGGCAAGAGGGTTCCAAACTGCAAGACAACTGAAAAAAAAAACATTGTCCGCCATGTGTAGGAACCCGGCCCATGCTGTTCTTCTCGCAGGAGGCCCGGCTGTGGGTCTGCGTGACCTCCCCCCTCCTCGTGAACCTTTGGTGTCCTCTATCACGAGGGTCTGCTTCCCCTTTGTCTAATACTCTCCCCTCTCAACCTCATGACAAAATCATCTCTTATTTTATAAACCGTGACTTCCCAACAAAAGCCTAGCTGTGGACTAACTATCCCTTCACCCAACTTCTGGTTAGAAGGACAAGAGCCTGCGTCAAAGATAACCACCAGCATCTGACAGTCCCATGTCACCGTGAAATCAAGGATCGTAAAAGAGAGCCATAAACATTTCCATACCAGCAGAAGTGAAAAGAGTCCTGATCAGTTTCCTAATCCAAGAAAGATACCAAGCTATGGTCTAACCTTTGCCTTAATGATATGTTTTTCCACAGGAGGACCAGACCTACGTTTTAATATGTTTATAATCTTCCTGATGTAATCCTAACCCAAGTTATAAATTCCTGAATTAATACCTGAATAAGTAATGTAATCCATATTCTTGTTTATCTATACTTTTCTCTTTCCTCCGATATATGTTTTGAATGTATAAGTCAGCACTGTATGCAACAGGTTTGAGCCATCAATGCTGGCGGAGGTTATGTATCCATGTGTTTCATATATTCTAACTGATTATTCTTTTTTTTTTATTAAGCAATTTCGTTTATTTGCTTTTATTCATGTAACCGAAAGGTTTGTGTAAAAACCATGGTGGATTTAGGTGAACAGTCAACCGCGATCTTAAAACTTCAGAAGGATAAGTTTAATTCAGGAATAATTGCTAAGTCCGCGATTAGATCTGTGACATCACCGAAGGAAGCGACTGGCCAAGCCGCTCCTCGGACCCGCCTACTACTAAGCCTTAAAAGACGGACACATCGTGTCCCTCGCTCTCTTACTCTTACCCCTCCTCTTGCTCTTGTTTTCTTGTGCTCTTGTTTCATTCGTTTCCTCGTTTTTACGATCGTAGTATTTTTTTTTTTTTTCCACTTGTTTTTCTTGCTTCCATACTTTTTGCCACGCCGCGTAACTTTTTATTTTTCAACTTTTGACGTGCCTTGATTAGTTTTGCGACCTGCTCTGAAGAATCTGAAACACTGGTTGCATATTCTTCCAAGTGATGATTTTCGTTTGAGCAAACTTTTATTTTGAAAACGTAGGCAAGTGCGAAATTACTTCTTTTGCTTTTTATATATTACTAAAGTATCGTATCCACATTCAGAAGAAGCCATTTTTGTATATTCTTGTATCTAGTGACTAAGGACGATTCGCCGGCCAACGTTTTATCCTTCAGTTATTTTAAACAAGAAATCCGTTAATAAGTCAAAGCTAAATCTTCACCACTCCAAAGAGACTCTGACTAAGACGCTGATCAAGCATCAAAAGTCCGGTACAGAAATCGAACTGTTCAAGAAGCCGGAACAGCACATCCAGCTGACCAGAGAATTCGACATCCAGCCGAGCCCGACAGCCCGCCACGAACTCAAACGGAATCCCGTTGGGCAGGAGAGTGACGTCACGGGGAACTCCACCGTCATCGGCCTGCGGCCAAACAGCTGTTGCATCTACAGCTGAGACGAGAGAGGATCTGAGGAAAACCCGCAGACGTCCCCCTCTACAACAAGTAGGCTGAAATCTCTGCACACAGCTGGAGTCACAAAGATCAGAGTTGGTGTCTATAAAGCTTTGACTTTTACTTTATAAACTCATAGAAAATTTCTCATATCGTACCGTTAGGATAGGAATTACTCCCGTGATTTTGTGAATGAACGGAGTGTTACACTCAAATCCACCATCGTTTCGAAGTCCGTTGTTCAATAATTTACTCCCACAATCTTCACCTTTTCGTTTATTTGTCATTACTCATTTGAATTATTACCTTATATCATTTACTCTGCATTTATTTAGTCAATAAACATATTTAACCTTATGTCGTTGTCTGTGCACGTTTAATTTGAAGTGGAAACGAGCAACGTCCCGATCTGAACCCGAGTGGTGTTTTGTTACTGGACTTCTGTGCTAGTCACAGTTTGTCCATAACGAACACCATGTTCAAGCATAAGGGTGTCCATATGTGCACGTGGCACCAGGACACCCTAGGCCGGAGATCAATGATCGACTTTGTGGTCGTATCATCTGACCTCCGGCCGTATGTCTTGGACACTCGGGTGAAGAGAGGGGCTGAGCTGTCACCTGATCACCACCTGGTGGTGAGTTGGATCCGCTGGCGGGGGAGGAAGCCGGACAGACCTGGCAGACCCAAACGTATCGTGAGGGTCTGCTGGGAACGTCTGGCAGAACCCTCTGCCAGGGAGATCTTTAACTCCCACCTCCAGGAGAGCTTTGACCAGATCCCGAGGGAGGCTGGGGACATTGAGTCCGAATGGACCATGTTCTCCACCTCCATTGTTGACGCGGCTGTCCGGAGCTGTGGCCGTAAGGTCTCCGGTGCCTGTTGCGGCGGCAATCCCCGAACCCGGTGGTGGACCCCGGAAGTAAGGGTTGCTGTCAAGCTGAAGAAGGAGTCCTACCGAGCCTGGCTGGCCCGGGGGACTCCTGAGGCAGCTGACGGGTACCAGCAGGCCAAGCGTGCGGCAGCACGGGCAGTCTCGGAAGCAAAAACTCGGGTCTGGGAGTTCGGGGAGGCCATGGAGGAGGACTACTGGTCGGCCTCGAAGAAATTCTGGCAAACCATCCGGCGCCTCAGGAGGGGGAAGCAGTCCTCCACCAACACTGTTTACAGTGGAGGTGGGGAGCTGTTGACCTCGACTGGGACAGAGTGTTGCTTTGAGAAAACATCGTCGGGTGGTGGAAGGAATACTTTGAGGATCTCCTCAATCCCACTGACACGCCTTCCATAGAGGAGGCAGAGGCTGGGGACTCAGAGGTTGACCCATCCATCACCCAAGCCGAAGTCACTGAGGTAGTCCGGAAGCTCCTCGGTGGCAAAGCACCAGGGGTGGATGAGATCCGCCCTGTGAGAGATTATGGCGGGCCCAAACGAGAGTGTGGCAGGCCGCCATCTGGCTACGGCACATACAGCTGGACTCTCATTGGTTGTGCTTTGAAAGGTCGGCGGCAAACAGAGTTCAAATAATTGGAACGCTGAGCGCAGTTGTCCGGTGCCACCCTTTCGGTAGACAAACAATAGGAAAGCAAGCACAAAGCGGTTTTACTGCTGATCATGTGTAGGCCTATTCACTCACCGGATTGGATTCTAACGTACGTTATTGGTCAGATAATGGTCAGAAAAAAGAGCGGTGCCCAAGTAAACTTTCACTTACTGATTAATACGGTTGTTAAGAAAAAACTCTTAACCCCACTTAAAAGAAGTGGTTAAACCGGGTTAGGTTTGGTTTTACTTACGTTAACCAAACTTACCCTCCACAACTCCTCTCGTGGTAAGGATTCACAAGCGCGACTTATCTGAGCGGAACATTTAGCGCCATCTTATGAACCATCCATTCAGCCTACCTATAATGTTACATCTTCTTACTTTACACGTGCGCAGCAAAGCTGAAAATTTGTGTTATCGTTAAACAAATTCACAAACGTTAGTTCACTCTTGAGTGAGCTAACGTTAACTATGAAGCTAATGTTAGCTGCCCGTCAAGCTAACGCCTGGGCTGATACTAAAACTAAGAGAGCCAACTGTAATCCAGTTTGGACCTCTGAATCTTTGTGCTTCGGCTTCTGTGGCCTCAATGCCACCTGTGTTGGTGATAATTTGTATCAATTCCTCCGTTGAAACACTGGAGAGGGTTGCACCTGCTGCGCCCTCCATGCAGTGTTGGGCACGTTACTTTAAAAAAGTAATTAGTTATAGTTACTAGTTCTTCCAAAAAGTAACTGAGTTAGTAACGGAATAACTCCACTATAAAAGTAACTAGTTACCAGGAAAAGTAACTATTGCGTTACTTTTAATTATTCCCCCTTTTGAGCTCGGCATTCATTTTAGCTACTCGGCATCTACATATGTATTTAGAAAATGTCTTTCTGCATGGCGGACCGGCACCTGTTCTCCCCGATATTTTTGCCATTGAGTGCTCTGAGGTTACTGAGTCAGCTGTTGATAACAGGAGCATGTTCTCAACAACATACCTGCCTATCATTGCATTCAGTTCAGTTTGTGTCAAGTTTTTGTGAAGCTGGAGCAGAAAAATCCCGCTGTAGCTGCTTGGAAAGCTCCGTGTCCTTCTTTGTTAGCGGAGCTCACTTTAGCCACACCTGGCCTGCTATCATCATCAACAGTGTCAACAACGTCAACAACGTGTTTTTGGCCACTAGTGTTGTAGAAGCATGTGCCATTGAGAGATGATTCATTAGATTAGAGTTGCTTACAATGGACGTAGACAAAAGAGATTAAAGTAGTGTCTGTACTTCCACTTTGAAAATCTAACTTTCCCTCTGGACTCGCCATTGCTGCGGTTCACCTCTGCTAGTTAGTGTGTGCGAGGCTGCTGTGTGCGTGTGTGGTTTGTGTGTAAACTGAACACTGCCTCTGATTGGCTTACGAACTCTCACTCTACCTTAGAGAGCCAATCACCATCACTTATGCGGTTGTCCCACCCCTCCCTCCTCCCTCGCCAAGATAAAACAAATAATAAAATAAAACAGCTTTGCAGCTCCGGTGGCTGAAAGCCAAGTCGGATGACAACAGCTTCAATGAGCAGCTTCAGTTTGTAACGCACCACATTTAATAGTCGGTAACGGTAACGGCGTTGTAACGGTGGAAATAGTAATTAGTTAGATTACCCGTTACTGAAAAAAATGAACGCCGTTAGTAATGCCGTTTATTGTAACGCCGTTATTCCCGACACTGCCTCCATGTCACCCTCTCACCAACCCGCTGGCTGGCTGCAGGCAGGCCGAAAAGAAAAAAAAACTTTCGATGCGAGACATTGGTAAAGTATGCTGCATTCAGGTGCTGTGGGAAAAACGATTTAGAAACTGAAAAGCAAATCAACGTATTGTTTATCACTCCAAGGAATAAGAGTAGTGTGTGGGTGCACACAAACAAATTATGATAGAATTAATAATAATAATAATAATAATTAATACTAATTAATACCTCAATTAATTCAAAAATATTTGTTTCTTTAATTTTTAATTCATGTTATTAGTCCAAAAGTAATAATAATAGGCTTAATAGGTTACCCAACTGGCCTACATTTTTTCACTTAATCAAACACAACACACTGTCTCTAATATTGTACCTTTAGAGGGTAAATATGTGTACTATTGTGTACTAATATTCTGGAACATTTATGTGCCTTTTTTACCCCCAAAAGGTACACATAGGTACTTTAAAGTACTATAATTGGCCCTATAGGCTACAGTAGGACATAACTGTACCTTTAAGTATAGAAATGTCCCCCTTCTGTACCCCTATTTCTGGGTGTGTTTGACGCAGGCGCATCATTAGACCTGGGCATTCGGGGCTATAGCCCCGGATGTTTTGGGAATAGCACCTTATCTCTGTGCCTTGGAAAAAAAAAGAAAACAAATATCATTGCCTAATGATGAAAGGTTTTTATGTGGTTGCATATCGAACGGCCAGCAGCCAAAAATGCAACATTGTCACCAGTGCAAATCGGCAGAAATCCAACATCAGTGTTATTCTTCCCCCCTCTATGCGTCACTGATATTATCAGAGCCCATCTATTTAGTACCATTGCAGCGTTTACTTTAGTAGTTAGTTATTCTGTATATACGGAGGCTCTTTGGGAGAAAAAAAAGTCGCAGCCAGAACAAGAAGACATGGAGAGTGAGACATTATCTCCCCCAACCCCTGGTAATACTTCGATCAGCTCAGGTTCATGAAAAATTGAATTGTGGTCGTGGGTGTAGTCTTGGTGTGTAGTCTCTGTTAAATGACGATGTTTTTCTCTTAATACCTCAAAGCCTCCTGTAGGCCTAATGCAGATAGACAATGAAGTGAAGAAATTATAGGGAATGTTCTACCTGCTCTAATAGCCTATGCACACAGTACAGGTCTTATTACAGGCTATAATATCTTTAACGTAATCATTACTCAGTGGGCCTAGAGTGAGGGAACATTAGCTTTATTTGTGATTAAAACATGATGATGAGGACCCCAAGGATTGGCCTTCCTTTTTCTTCTTAAACTACGTTGAAATTGCATCTTTAAACAGCCCAATTTTCAAAATTTCTCCCCCGGACCCCGTTAAAAAAAGACTCTATCTGCGGGCACCACTGCCGGTATCTGACCACTTTTTTCAGAAACAAGTAATCTAACACGTTAATAGGGTAGGGGCCTGCCAGCGGCGTATACATGAGCATGATTGACACTTCTCAGACACTCCCCTTGGCTCGGTTTGGTTGTATTGATTCAGGAGCGGTGGATTCTTTTCAAACCAAATTATATGTGGGTCCACCCAGTGGCTGTAGAGGATTTTTACACAGCTGACCTGTATCTTATTGTACTGTCAGATCATAATGACAATTTTAGCAAATACAACACAAAAATAGTTACAAACTACAACTTTAAGTACAGTGCTGGATGTAAATGTAATTAGTTACATTCCAGTGAGCGTGGTCGAGGTGCAGCTGTGGGAGAGCGAGAGGTGGAGAGGGCTCAAGAGAGCAGCGCCAGGTGAGTGATTGACAGAGCACCTGGTGACTAATCACTCTCCCTTTATATGCAGTAGCGTGGTGGACCTCAGATGGAGGATGCATGGGAGATGCACTGGAGAGCAGGATGAGACGCACAAGCAGCATTCGGTCCGCTTGTCGGCACTAATATATATGAGCTGAGATGAGCAATAAAAAGGCTTAAATCAATAACTGTGTGCTTGGTGCGTGCGGAGAAGACTCATGGTAGCCCGCAAAAGGCAGTTTCTTCAAGACAGACTCATGGCCCTGCTGTTGTTTAAAAATACCCGGACAGTAAAGGTTTTATTTGTAGAGACATAAAGCTGCAGCTACAGCCTATAAGCTTATATATAACCGCTTTTGATATAACCAAAATTATTTTCAGATTTTTGTCAGGACTGGACTAGTTACCAGGCAGCAGAGCCAACGCTTACTTCTATATTTAATTATTTTCTACATTTCTTATTTACTTAAATGTCTTATTTGTGTGTATGTTACAGCCCCCCCCCCAACAGAGGAGATTTTTCCTTGTAAGTTTTTACTTTACTTACATGAAATCAGAATCTGGATCTCATTTATTGCCAAGTAAGTTTACACATGTGAGGAATTTGTGGTCTGTACGTGCAAAATAATAAACAATACTGAAAATACTTAAAAGACATGATAAAACTATAAGATTACAGATCACATATTACAGAGGGAGCAATGCAAGAACTCACATGACCTCTCTCATGTGATCTCCTGAAGAAGCAGACATAAAAATAAACTGGACATTAGTGTGGTGAAACAACTTGACGTGGTCAACACAGGTTTTCTATTCTTTAGCGAGACCTGGAGGTGGGGGTTAAGATCATGTGTGCAGCAACACCACTCATTGATTTCAATTAACTTTTACAATGTGTGATGATGTTTGCTTTGTCTTCTCCTTTGGTGGACAAATCACTATTCCTGCTTTGGTTATATAGCCACACCAAGTGGAGATGACACAAGATCTGGGGCTTATCCACACACATTGCATGAGGCTTTGACTTAACTGAAGCCATGTTCATGTGAGCTTTCAATCCAAATAATGCCCTCACTCAAGCACTGCAAAGGGATGCAACTATGTCATGTCAGGTATATTGCTCAGTACCCAAGGAGGCACAGTGTCAATTTTGTTTGATTGAGCTTTTCTTAAAAGCAGCTATCAACAATAGCATAGACTAACCGATTGGCCTCTTTCAAAAAATATGTCTTCAACCATCACCGCACAAGTACACATGATGCAGTGATGGAGAACTGTGATTAAACTGTTGACCGTAACATGTTTGAGGAGTGAGTCAATCAGAATCCAGCGTCCATCTTATAAACAGTATCCATCAATCAATGTTATAATGAAATGGCTGGTAAATTTATGGATGTGTCCCTGGTGAGTGGTGGTCCTGTGTGAGGGGTTCTGCCTTGGACATGCTTCTCAGCCATGAATGACTAATGCATGCTGTGCTGTATGAAGAGGAAACACCAAGTTCTGTGGGAGTGACAGGTTGAGTGAAAACACTGGTTTAATGGATTGGCCACTATAAGAGTTTCCTCCCAGCAAGCCAAACACTACAGCTCTCTTATAGCAATACCACTATCATATATCAGAGCCTCTGAGGCCATTTCAGCTCATCATTCGATTTGAATTGATTACTTAATCATAATAGTAATTTGAATTGAATTCTTTATTGTCATTGTAACAAGTACAACAAAATTAAGTGCAGTCATTTCAGTGCAAATAGAGCTTGATAAATAGTAAAAAAAAAAAAAAGTAGAAACAACACATAAAAAACAATATAAAAAAACACGTAAGAACAGGCACGTCCAGTGAAAATAAAAAAACAGAATTTCAAAAGAAAGAAGTGCATTTCAGTGAAGGGGGAAAGGTGAGTGAGTTATTCACTTTCTGGCGGTTATTTAGTGCAACCATAGCTGTTGGGTAGAAACCCAACTGAGAGATGAGTCCTGAGAGATAGCAAGGGCTTTCCTGAGGCAGCGGGAGCTATGAAGTTCCTCCATTGGTGTCAGAGGGCAGCCGATGACTTTCTCGGCCACCTTAATGACCCTCTGCAGCGCTTTCTTTTGTGCCACTGTGCAGCTGGCAAACCAGACACAGAGGCAATATGTCAGTATGAGCAGCGATAGAAGGACACCAGCAGCTTTTGAGGGATGTTGTGCCTTTTCAGAACCCTCAAGAAATAAAGTCTCTGCTGGGCCTTCTTTACCAGCTCTGCCGTGTTTGTGCCCCATGTCAGGTCCTCTGAGATGTGGACACCCAAGAAGCGGACGTCTGTGACCCTCTCCACGCACTCTCCACTGATGTGCAGAGGCTGGATGTAAGTTTTTTTCTTCCTGAAGTCCACAATTAGCTCCTTGGTTTTTGATGTGTTCAGGAGCAGGTTGTTGACCCTGCACCACGCCGTCAGATGCTCCACCTGGGCCCGATAAACGGACTCATCTCCTCCTGAGATGAGCCCCACCACGGTGGTGTCATCTGCAAATTTGACCACGGTGTTGCTGTGGTGTGTGGGGGTGCAGTCATGTGTATACAAGGTGTAGAGCAGGGGGCTCAGCACACAGCCCTGTGGGGAGCTGGTGCTGAGAGCTGTGGAAAAATGAGGGCCTACTCTAACCCTCTGTGTGCAGTCTGTCAAAAAGTCCTCTATCCAAAGGCAGGTGGAGTATGGAAGGCCCAGGTTTAACAGTTTTGAGACCAGTCTGTGGGGGAGGATGGTATTAAAGGCAGAGCTGAAGTCTATGAAGAGAAGCCAGGCGTAGCTCCCCTGCTGCTCCAGGTGGGACAGGGCAGCGTGGAGGGTTGTGGCTACAGCATCCTCAGTTGACCTGTTAGCCCTGTATGCGAACTGGTGTGAGTTGAAGGTTGGAGGAATGAGTGATGTGATGTGGCTCCAAACAAGTTTTTCGAAGCACTTCATTACCACGGGGGTGAGTGCCACGGGCCGGTAGTCATTGAGGCTGGTGACGTTTGTTTTTTTGGGCAGAGGGACTATAGTGGAGGATTTCAGGCAGGGTGGGACAGTGGACTGGGACAGAGACTGCTTGAAGATTCTGGTGAAAACCCCGCCAGCTGATCTGCACATTCCTTCAGCACACGTCTGGGAACGACGTCGGGTCCAGCAGCTTTCCTCGGGTTGACGGCCTTCAGCGTGCGCCTCACCTCCCCCTCCTCCACTGTGAGGATGGGGCTGTTTTGTGCCGCTGGATGTGACACAGCTGCCTCTGTTGACACCTCCTCAAAGCGGGCAAAGTAGATGTTCAGCGCCTCTGCCAGCGAGGCGTCGCCATCAGCAGCTGCACGATTACTCCTGGAATTGGTGATGTGCTGGACTCCCTGCCACACCTGCCTGCTGTTGTTGCTGTCCAGGTGTTCCTCTATCCTCCTTGTGTAGTCCGACTTGGCTGTCCGGATGCCTCTCTTCAGGTTAGCGCAAGCTGTGCTGTAGAGTGCCCTGTCACTGGACCTGAAAGCGGTGTTCCTCTCCTTCAGCAGCCGCCAGACCTCGCTGGTCATCCAAGGCTTCTGGTTGGGGTAGACCTGAATGAGTTTGTCCACTGTGACAGTATCTATGCAGTTCTTTATGTAACACAGGACACTGTCAGTGAACACCTCCAGGTCTGGATGTTCAAAGATGTCCCAGTTGGTCCTGTTGAAGCAGTCCTGCAGCTGCATGGACGCTCCATCAGGCCAAACTTTCACCGTCTTGATGGTGAGAGCAGTCTTCCTGAGGGGCGTGTATGCAGGGGTTAAGAGCAGTGACATGTGGTCAGACTGGCCCAGGTGAGGTAGTGGTCTTGCCCTGTAGCCTAGCTTAATGTTAGTGTAGACCTTGTCTAGTGTGTTTGCTCCCCTGGTGGCACATTTTACATGCTGGTGGAATTTAGGGAGTACCGCTTTTAAATCCCCATGGTTGAAATCCCCCGCAACAATGTGCACTGCGTCCGGATACATGTTCTGCTGGCCACTGATGCTATCGTACAGATGACCCAGTGCCGCGTGAGCATTAGCGTCCAGTGGTAGGTAAACAGCAGTAAACATGACCACAGTAAACTCTCTGGGGAGGTAGATGGGTCTGCATTTGACAGTCACATACTCCAAGTCAGGGAGCAGTGACTCCGCAGTGAATTTCATTTTATAGTAAAAATTAAATGGTGGCTTATGAGCAGTAACCAAGTGTAGCCTCCAAAGAACTGGTAAACATGTTCACATTACAGAAACCTGCCAAATAAAAAAGCATGTATACAAATAACTAAGGGTGTCCTGAATGATAGGGCACCAATCGTTTACGGCCAGTGAGCACTGTAAAAGGTTTAACTGGTGGTCTCTATAAAGCCTGATTGGAGGAGCACACTACAAGACTCTGCCGCTTCCTGGCTGCAAACAGCTCACTAGCTGCCCTCCTAACAATATCAATACAGATTTTCAGTGCCCTCTTGGTTTAGCTAATTAGTGCAATATATTTGTGAGGTCCTACCAGCCAGCCATCTATGGCTGAGGGGCTAGATGGACCTGTACATGGAACAGTTCTCGTAACATTAGGTCTCATTCTGAGAGGGTTAGGGTTACAATTTCTGGTGGGGGGGACAACATAACACTGTTTTGAGCCTTGCAATACAAGAGCTCATAGCTGACTGAGCTAACAGCTTACAGCTAGCTTACAGCTGAGCAGTACTGAGTGTTTCTGTTACAAGTAGCAAGTTACACTAAGTAAATTAAGTCAAGTGCTTTAGCTGAGTACAGTTTTTAACAGACTGGATGCCTGTGTGCTGCATGTCAGCTGAGTCGATAAATGTGATGACATGAATTCCCTTTACCCCGCTGAAAGAGCGAGAAACCCACACACAAAATGATCAACAGTAACTGAGTATATCTTAACAGTGTTACTTTTCTGCACCCACTCATGTTCCACCACTACTGTACTGTTACCTTTGGAACTGGCTGTCTGGATGCCCTTCGTCCTCCTCTGTCTCTAGCCCCAGTAAACCATTTTGAGAGTGCCCTCTCTGCTTCCTGCTGGTTCACCTGTGCAGTCAAGGAGTTCTTCTTAAGAGCCTCTGTAAAACAAATTTGGTCGACAGTATAAGCGAACATTAAAAACACATTTTCTTTAAACACCATTTAGAATTAAACAATGGCCAACTATAACATTTATTATACTACTATAATACTCCCTCATAATCATAATAAATATATAATAGCTTTGTGAGGTATTTACAAATAATCATAAAATAAAAAGATGCACATTTTTTCAAATTAAAATGCCCAAATACACTAAAAGCAATAACTTATGCACATAAGTTGAGGCTTCAATGGTACAATGCAGGCTTCAAATTTGAAATGCCAATAGAACCAGCATTATTTGGGTAAAAAAGTTGCTATTTACATGTATATATTGATTTAAGCTTATTTAGTATTATTATTAAAGAAATTAGATGAGCAGTTCTCAAAATAATGCAGTCCAGGACAAAGAGATTCCTTGCATTTTCATCTTGTGAGACATTTTTCCTCTAATTTACTTTAATTTGAAAATGCCACTGTGCTCAATACCTTACTGGTGCATGGTGGACCGCACATAGATACAGGGATTAAAGCAAGAAAAAATTCAGGCCAAATAATTTTTTTCTGCCATGCGGTCGCTTCCCATAGGTTTTCATGGGCTGTTTAGCCCAACAGCTCATCTGTTCTCTTAAACAGCATTCAAGTTGTAAGAAAGCTTTAGCTTACACAATCTAAATACTTAAGACCAAGAGCATTTTTAAAGGAAAAGGATGATGTTGAACAGCTTTTCTATTGTCAGTTTGCTTTTATGTAAATTCAATGTTGTTTTCAATCTATTAAGCTAAATACTTTTTCAAATAATCAACCATCTACATAACTTTTCAGTGCATGTTATTATTTATCTTACACACCTAATGCTGAGAGGGAGTCTTACATTTTGATATAGGCCTAATGTCTATCCAACTTAAAAAAATGAACATTTCCATTCTGCCCCTCAGCTGGTAACATCTCTGTACTTTGTCCTCCGGTTGATTCAGTAGCACACAGGTTAAACCTTCAGTTCCATTTGAGGAACTTAAAAATATAAGCAATAAATAAAATAATGCTAAGTAAATACAGGTAGCACAAAAGGAAGCTAAAGTTTAACAGTTTGCAGTGGTGGAAAGTAACATCCTAGGAGGACCACAGTGGATATAAGTCTTGGACTTTTCTGTGTATTTATCCACGTTAGTTTGATAGGAACATCATGCCGTCATTCCTTTCCTGTGTTTGTGGACGTGGGATTGTATTATGTTTCATTCTTTTAACTGTCAAATAAATCAAATCAAAGTAATTAATTTGCTGAAGTACTGTACTAAATGACAATTATGAGATACTTGTACTTTACTTGAGTATTCCTATGTGATGCTCCTTTATTTTTCCACTCCACTACATCTCAGAGGGGAATATTGCAATTTCTACTCCACTACATTTATTTGACAGCTTTAGTTACTTTCCAGATGAAGATTTGACATAAAAGAATATATTGTAATATTCAAATTTTTGTGGCCCAACACTGATGAAGAACATTCAAATCTCTCACGTTTGTTAGTGACACAAGCAAACAATAAAATATACTTTAATAATATAACACTGCACAACAAGTATTTTTACTTGTTACTTTATATACAGTGCCTTGCAAAAGTATTCACCCCCTTGAACTTTTCCACATTTTGTCACGTTACAACCACAAACGTAAATGTATTTTAATGGGATTTTATGTGATAGACCAACACAAAGTGGTGCAAAATTGTGAAGTGGAAGGAAAATTATACATGATTTTCAAACAGGTCAGGGATAGAGTTGTGGAGAAGTTTAAAGCAGGGTTATGATATTGGAAAAAATATCCCAAGCTTTGAACATTTCATGGAGTATGGAAAGAGTATGTCACAATTGCAAACCTACCAAGACATGGCTGTCCACCTAAACTGAAAGGCCGGGCATGGAGAGCATTGGTCAGAGAAGCAGCCAAGAGGCCCACGGTAACTCTGGAGGAGCTGCAGCGATCCACAGCTCAGGTGGGAGAATCTGTCTACAGGACAACTATTAGTCATGCACTCCACAAATCGGGCCTTTATGGAAGAGTGGCAAGAAGAGAGCCATTGTTGAAACAAAGTCATGCAGTTTGCCACAAGCCATGTGGGGGGCACAACAACCATGTGGAGGAAGGTGCTCTGGTCAGATGAGACCAAAATGAAGTTTTTGGCCTCAAAGCAAAACACTATGTGTGGCAGAAAACTAACACTGCACTAGGGCTGCAGCTATTGATTCTTTTTGTAATCGATTAATCTAGCACTTTATCGATCGATTAATCGAGTAATCGGATAAAAGAAATGTTTGCGTTTTTAAACAACCAAAACAAATAATGCATAACGAAAATGATGTGGCTGTAAAATGATCAAGCATTTCTAAAAAAAACTGAGGTATTCATTCCAACTCCAACATTTGGCTCCAAAACTAAGCCCATTTATTAAGTGCCAGTGCCAATAATTAAACAACAGTACAGTTAAATCAACTTACTGTAAAACATGTATAACATGTAAAAGTGTGAATACAAACTGAAATAGTACTGGCCATTTGGCCTTGGTTTTGTTTTCTTCATACAACATTACAAAAAAAGGATTGCACCTTCTGCAAATTACCCAACTGAGAACAAAGAATGAATATAAAATATCTAGCCAAACAGGTACCCAATGTGTACAATTTATAAAAAAAATACATGAAAATAAAACAATTATAAATAAATAAAATAAATAAATTATAAATAAGACTTTTTCAGTCTTCAGTCCCCAAATCCATGATAATCACACTAATCCGCCAATCACAAGGAGGCAAATACACTGTATGGGAAGACTAGGGTCCTACCTACTCCACATTATACGTGTCCTCCTGGAACCAAAACTTATCCTGAACTGTCAGGAATCATTTCAAAGTGACACAGACACATTGGATTAGCCGGTGGAGGCGGTGTAATGCACTCAAACAGAGTTTATAATCACAAAACAGCCAATGTAGCACGTAATTCATGATCATGTCTGTATAAAGTGATGTTTATTTTTGCTCTTCTTCGGCGGCTGTTTCAGTGAGTTTTGGGCGCAGAGTGATGAGACGTATACCGTTGAAATTTGTAGAGTCCCAGCTTTCATATGACATGCTGTATGTAGCATTAGCATGAAGTAGCGTAATCGCTAACGCCGATTTTTCGGACATGCGCCATTAGCGTGTTTTTTCTACGTGCTCCTTTAGTTGCTTGGTGTCGGAATTGAGTTTCGATTAGGTGAAAATGATTATCATGAGCGTTTAGCCGAGCTTCTTCCCGTTAAGTTGGTGTGCTGCATTAATATGTTGCTACATGGTTAGCATGCTCGCATGTATAATGCAACATGTGCAGCTCGGGTTGAAGAGGTTAAAAACATCAAAGCTAAACATCATATCTAGTCAAACCGCATCACGACATCACTACAAATACAGAGCTAAATTGTGCCAGCCAGCTAAATTCAAAATGTATGACGCGCTGGTGTGCTTCCTGAACAACGGTCCGTGTGGAACAATCAGATCCCTGCGCGTATAGTGCGCGTCATAGGAATTTAACAAGGCTTCGAGGCAGAGTTTTTGCCTCGAGGAATTTTTATAATCGAGTTATTCGAGTAACTCGATGAATCGTTTCAGCCCTACACTGCACATCACCCTGAACACACCATCCCCACCGTGAAACATGGTGGTGGCAGCATCATGCTGTGGGGATGCTTTTCTTCAGCAGGGACAGAGAAGACGGTCAGGGTTGATGGAAAGATGGATGGAGCCAAATACAGGACAATCTTGGAAGAAAACCTGTTAGAGTCTGCAAAAGACTTGAGACTGGGGCGGAGTTTACCTTCCAGCAGGTCAACCAGCCTAAACATACAGCCAGAGCTACAATGGAATGATTTAGATCAAAGCATATTCATGTGTTAGAATGGCCCAGTCAAAGTCTAGACCTAAATCCAAGTGAGAATCTCTGGCAAGACTTGAAAATTGCTGTTCACAGACACTCTCTGTCCAATCAGACTAAGCTTGAGCTATTTTGCAAAGAAGAATGGGCAAATATTTCAGTCTCTATATGTGCATCGCTGGTAGAGACTTAACCCAAAAGACTTGCAGCTGTCATTGCAGCGAAAGGTGGTTCTGCAAAGTATTGACTCAGGGGGTGAATACTTTTGCACACCACACTTCTCCACTCCACTTCTGTTTTTTATTTTTTTAAATGTTTTAAAAGCATGTATCATTTTCCTTCCACTTCACAATTATGCACCACCTTGTGTTGGTCTATTACATAAAATCTCATTAAAATACATTTATGTTTGTGGTTGTAATGTGACCAAGTGTGGAAAAGTTCAAGGGGGTGAATACTTTTGCAAGGCACTGTACATTTTGCTGCTATACTAATGTATTTTTACTCTTGTAACATTTTGAATAAAATACATTTTATTTGTATTGCGCTTAGCAATCTCAAAGTGCTACAGAGCAAAAGACAAATTATTTTTATTTGTTGAAGAACTTAACAATAATAATAAACTTTATTTATAAAGCACTTTTCAAACAAAGTTTTGTGCTTCTAACTTCTCTAATTTACTTACCATACACAACGTTGAAAAGACACAAGTCCTTAAACTTCTTTTTCCCGTGACGGCCAAACATGTTATAGTCCAATGCCAGCTCGTTTGACAGAATGTATTTCATCATTCACCTCTTTGCATCATCTACACTTGTGCCCCCTGTATCTGCCACCATGGCAACCTAGGTATGAGAGCCAAAAGGAGAAAAAAGGCTTACATTAACTGCCAAGACAATAAGCTTCAAAGATTTAAAAATTCAGCTGGAAAGTCAACTAAACATTTTAAGTTGTAGCCTTCATGCAATTTACTGTAGTGTAATACATATTTTTATTTTGTAGGCTAATGCAAATCATTTTGGAAAAAAAGTTAAAAAAAAAAAGTAAATAAATAAAAAAAATAAAAAACGTACAACAGCAGACATTAGAGTGCCATCCCCCAGTTTCTCCTCGAGAAAGCAACATCTGCTTGAGTTTGCTGCGGGAAGACCACTCCTTCAGGAACCTCCATCACTGATGCATCTTGCTTCGTCAGCAGGACATTTAGCATTTTACCATGAACTTTCTGGGTCTCCTTTATTTCTTCTACAATTGTAAGAAGTTTAGAGAACATGGCTTCACAACTGGGGCTTGCAACCCTCTGGGCAGTGGGGCTGGCGACCTGCTGGACAGCGGAACTGGCGACTTGCTGGGCAGTGGGGCTGGCGACTCGCTGGGCAGTGGGGCTGGCGATCCGGCCGGTCATTCTCTTTGCTGCTAGCCCAAGGAGTTTTTCTGGGGGAGTGGGTGGAAGTTCCTCCTCTGAATCAGATTGCTCACTTGATTCTGGCTTGCTCTGACTCTGGGAGAGTTTTGCCCTTGCCCTAGAGAGGTTAATATGAAGATATATAAGATAAACCATACCAACTGCCTCTATATTATGAAAATTACCTTTAACCTGTATTCCCCCACATACACCTTCTTTCTCTTCATCAAGCCATCTTCGGTGTCTGTCAGGTCTGATGTATACTCAGCTTGATGTAACTTTACCCTGGCCTCTGCATAAGTGGCTGTAAAATTAGGGCCCTATGATTTCCGCGATCACGGAATCGTGGACGGAATCGCGGAATTGGCCGATTAAAACGGAATCTATTGTTAAACGCAGAATATTGCGGAATTTGTCATAATTTCACTGAAATGCTTTTTTCGTGTGGAAGAGGAACGTATGTCTGAGGAAAACTGCACTGTGGGAAGCAAATCTGGGTGGCACAACAAGTCCCCACCCCCCACCCCCCCCCGTCAAAACAATGTAAGCATGGCGAAGCGGCTGCCCACGGCTCTGTCTTCGTCGGCGAAAAAACTGAGAGACTCGACATTAACCCCTCAGTACAGAGCCGAGCAGTTCCCGAACAACTTGTATGTGTCAGGTGAACTGTTGTTTTGCAAAGAAGCAGACCTGAGAAATCATAATTGAAGTTGTAATGCGAGAGAGTTAGCCACCTGCCCGATTCATATTATCGGCATATCACCAGAGTGACTGTTAACTGCTGCTAACAGTAGCTGCTGTTAGCTAGCTAGCCCCGTTAGCCACAGCCCTCTCAGATGACTCTGCCTGGGCTGGGAGCTCAGAGGACAGGGGGAGGGTTGCTGTTTTCACTGTATAATTCACAGTATAATTTCTCATTTTGTGAGGCATCTTTGCTAATTTTTTGAATATTTACAACTTAAATTTTCAGAACAATTTTGGTATGCAAACATTTACTGGATCTGCCTGAGAGCTGACCATGTTTTTATTCAATGAAACCCAAATTAAACCCATAAAAACACAAAATATACTACTGTATGAAGACATGATGAAATCAGATGTTTTTGATGCACTTTAGTGTACTCTACGGTACAGTATTGAGGAAATGTGTTTGTCACCTCAATAAATTTAAGGTAATTTCTATGTAATTTGTGTACATCTTGTCATTTACATTAAAGAAACACTGTTTAGTAGTAAAATAAGAGTAAAAGGTAAAAAATTCCCAAAATGTAAATGGAAGAAACGGAATTCCCAAAAATTAAAACGGAAAAAACGGAATTTGGGAAAAAAATAAAACGGAAATTGGGAAAAAATAAAATGGATTTTATAGGGCCCTATAACATACATTGACCCAAAATAAAAGGAGTGAAGCAGATATTAAAATAGAACTAGATTTCCATAGGCATTTAAAATAGGTGTCGTGCATCACGAAATTCACAATTTGGAACACATCACAGTTAGAAAAAAAAAAAGGTTAGGTTAGATTAGAGTTGAAGGTCTGTAGTTATTACTATGGTAAATATAATATGATTTTTTGAAAAATTATTGTTTATAAGTCACGAGTTATAGCCAATCAACACAGACAGACACGTTGTGTCAGACAGGGCTGCACCAGTGGACAGAGGTGAACTCTAGCTCTGTGAAGAAGAAATGACCGAAATTAGAATAAATATCACAATCTAATGATCTATTTCTGTGATTATATCTTAAATTAAAAAAAAAAATTCATCTCAGAATGTTCTGCAGTGCACTGAGCAATTAAAGGCTGTTTTAGAGATGGACCTGAGATAAAAAAAAAAAACATATCCCTTGTCATATGATTATATCTTATATTAGTATATCTTAATGAGATAATTTGACTAGAACTTAAATATATATGGTGACAGTTTTTGACCACTTCATTCATCAGCCTTGGCTGCTCCTGAGGAGGTGGATTGCCGCTGGGCTGAGTCAGTGCCTCCAAAATATTTTAACATTGCTTCTAGGGAAGTTTCATATAACGTATGAGCATATTAGGGAGATGATGTAAAAGGAATATGTTTATTTACTCACATAATTTACTGTGCTCTGCAACAAACAACTGCAAACAACATACCTCAAACTAGTTAGTTAACTAAATTAATTAATTAATGCAAAACCATATTGCTAGCAAATGTCACCACGTTTGTAATTAACTTTAGTTATTAAACATTTGCTATCAAACACTGTTATCAAAAACGTTGTTTTGATGCCAAAGAGTGACCCAGAATAATGTATATACACTGAAAATCAACTTATTCAAAGTATTACACAAACACAAAAACATTAGCTTGAATAGTAAGCCATCTAACCTAGTCAGATGTTTTGAACTAATGTTAGCTAGCAAATTTGCTATTATAGGCTAACGTATTTGGAACAAAATATCAACAAATGTTACATTACTAAGACATACCTTTATCTTGTCGTTTTTATATTTCTTCCTTTTTCTTTTTTCTGCCCCTGAAGGGTAAGTCCTTTTTTGCAACATCTTTCACCTCCTCCAAGCTCCTGGATGCTCAGTGCGCACTGCATGGTTGGCTGCACTGCAAACGTCACTAGCGGAGCTCTGACATTTGGAGCAGAGGAAACTACACTCTTTGGTGTTGTTGTTTTTTTTGTTTGTTCGTTTTTTTGTACAAGTATGTACATTTGATAATATATGAATCATCATTGCTCACTCATGGAAAAATGTATTTATTTATTTTTTTTTTTTTAAGTTAATTGCTCTTGGGGGCCCTCTAGTGGTCACGGGGCCCTAAGCAGCTGCTTAGTTCGCTTATGCCTTGGGCCGGCTCTGCATGTGGGGCCCATGTTACTGAAACAATGTGGGGCCCACACAACTTTTCTACTTCCAGCCCATTCCCACTTAGCCCACTCTTAACCCTTATGAGGCCAATACAGTCAGCCCAAATGGGTTTCCTATGTTGGGCCCATGTTACTGAAACAATATGGGGCCCACACAACTTTTCTACTTCCAGCCCATTCCCACTTAGCCCACTCTTAACCCTTATGAGGCCAATACAGTCAGTCCCAATAGGTTTCCTATGTGGGGCCCATGTTATTGAAACAATATGGGTCCTAGAAAATGTCACCCAGTTCCACCCCATTCCCATTCTGCCCACTTACATCCCCTACGGGGCCCACAGAGTCGACCCACATGGGCTTACCATGTGGGGTCCATGTTACTGAAATAATGTGGGGCCCACAAAACTTTTCTACTTCCAGCCCATTCCCACTTAGCCCACTCTTAACCCTTTTGAGGCCAATACAGTCAGTCCAAAAAGGTTTCCTATGTGGGGCCCATGTTACTGAAACAATATGGGTCCCAGATAATGTCACCCAGTTCCACCTCATTCCCACTCTGCCCACTTACATCCCCTACGGGGCCCACAGAGTCGACCCACATGGGCTTACCATGTGGGGTCCATGTTACTGAAATAATGTGGGGCCCACACAACTTTTCTACTTCCAGCCCATTCCCACTTAGCCCACTCTTAACCCTTTTGAGGCCAATACAGTCAGTCCAAATAGGTTTCCTATGTGGGGCCCATGTTACTGATACAATATGGGTCCCAGATAATGTCACCCAGTTCCACCCCATTCCCACTCTGCCCACTTATATCCCTTACGGGGCCCATAGAGTCGAGCCACATGGGCTAACCATGTGGGGCCAATGTTATTGAAACAACATGGGTCCCAGATATTGTTACGAGGTTCCAACCCACGCCTCCTTTGCCCACTTATATCTCCTATGGGGCCCATAATGTAGCCCCACATGGGAAGCCCATGTGGGGTTCATGTTACTAAAACCACATGGGGCCCACATAACTTGCCTACTTCTACCCCATGCCCACTTTGCCTACTCATATCCCTTATGGGACCCATATGGTCAGCCCACATGGGTTTCCTATATGGGACCCATGGTACTGAAATCATATGGGGCCTAGACAATTTGCCCAGTTCAAGCTCATGCCCACTTGATACCCATGCAGCCCCTTTGTAACCCATATGGGGCCCACATGTATATGTTGGCTGGGCCACGGATGAACGTCTGGACAGAAGGACAGGAAGACTCCTTTTCTAGAGCCGGAAAGAGAGGAGGTTAGTACCCAAGAGCACACTGGAATGGCGATAGGCCCATGGTGGAGCTGGTCAGTGTGTTGTGCACATACTCCACCATAACAGATGTTGGGACCAGGACGATGGATTCCTAGAGACCATGCAGGGAAGCATTGTCTCCATCTCCTGGTTCTTTCGTTCTGTCTGACCGTTGGACTGAGGGTGGAAGCTGGAGTATAGACTGACCATAGCCCCCAGGTGTTCACAGAACTCTTTCCAGAAGACTGAGGCAAACTGGGGTGCCCAGTCTTACACCACATCAGCAGGGAGACCATTAAGTCAAAAGACATGGAGTAGGACCAATCTGGCAGTTTCTTTGGCAGAGGGGAGCTTGGGCAGGGGCACAAAGTGGGCCATCTTGCTGAAACGGTCCACCAAAATGAGTATGGCTGTGATGCCGTCAGATGGGGGCAGGCCGGTGACAAAGCCCAGGGAGATGTTGGACCAAGGACGATGTGGAACAGGGAGTGTCTGAAGGAAACCAGCAGGAGCCTGGTGGGATGGCTTGTGCTGGTTGCAGATTGGACAGGCGTGAAAAAACGTTCTTGTGTCCTCCTCCAAGGTTGACCTCAAAAACCTTTGGAGAAGAATGTCACCAAACCTTTGGATCCCCAGTAGACAGGTGAGTTTGGAGGTGTGGGCCCACTGGATGACTTCTGACTTCAAGTCTGGGGTAACAAATAATTGATTAGGAGGGCAAGCACTGGGTCCTGGTTGCCCCTCGGTGGCAGATCTCTGCAGGGAATGGGGAGGATGGAGTCTGGCTCAGTGGCTTAATGTTGCGGGAAACAGGATGGTAGGAGAGGGAGAAGTTAAACTGGTTGAAAAATAGGGACCATCGGGCTTGACGAGAGTTCAGTCTCGTACTTGTACGGATATATTTATTAAAGATTCTTGTGATCAGTCCAGGCCGGAAAGGGTTCTTTGGTCTCCTCCAGTCAATGACGCCATTCTTCAAATGGAAACTTGACGGCCAGCAGTTGCCAATGTTGTAATTCCTTTCAGCTGGTGACAGGCGTCGAGTGAAAAGGGCACACATCAGAGGCATCCACCTCCACCATGAACTGATGATCAGGATCAGGCACTTGGAGGATGGGGGCGGATGTGAACCGGTACTCTATGATTTACTTTGCTTCTCTCGCTATTTTTGCGAGGTGGGCTTTGCAGTTATTGCTAAAAACAGCTTTGACTTGCTCGATGTGTCGCCTGGCCCTATACCCCAGACTGGACTCCAGCCTGAATTAAAGTGACACATCCATCAAAGTGTCACATTAGGTAAACTGAATTAATTGGATAAATAATTAGTTGTCAGTTTATAATTGTTCAGTATCTGTTCTGCTGTAATTCCTGTGTTAAATTGATTATGTCCCTTTTTTGGGGGGGTTTCTTAACAAGGTTAACTGTGTGTGTGCATGCATGTGTGCATGGGGTGGAAATTTTAGGCACAGTTACTCCCATTGGTGACATTTTTTGCCTAGAATTTGGTGAAGTGTTGGGGTGGCTCTCTTTCATGTAGGCACTATAGCTTTGTTAATTATGTGTCCCCCCACACTGCCTGATTTATTATTTATTATTGTTTTGCCTTTTTTCTCATTGGACAGGAGCTGGTGGGCCTGTGCGAGCAAGTGACTGATCGTCCCCTCAATTCCTTTGCAGTGTATCGCACTTGGCTTTCATCTATATAGTGTCGTGGAGTTTTTCACGTGTGGTGTGTACATTTAACACAGAAAAGCACAAAATATTAGGCAGAGCTACGATATAATTTTTAATCATATTTAGGACTAAGTATAATGTCCTTCATACCTATATGTGTGTATGGCAGGAGTGTATGGATCTAAACTTTTCTGACTTATCAACACCAATTTTACGCATTTTCACGTCCGTAGCAAGTAAACGTGAATCCACAACTTGTTATTGACTTTGTATGTAATCTAGATGAACAGATAATTCACATCTATGCTCACACACAGTAATTCTGTGAAAGCTTGAAGATCAAGGTCTGAATTTATTAACGGTTAAACAAACCAGAAGAACCATAACATGAGTCCACCAATCAGAACATAGAAACACCCTGATTGGGGAATCGATGTAAGGCTTGAAATTGCTGTGTCATTGAGAGAGAAATAGGGAGAGAGCTGAAAAAAATCAATTTAAAGAAGGGACCAAAAAAAAACTAACCTGATGATATGGATGAAATAACCTCACCATCAGCAGAGGTGAATATTGCTTAGATGGTCACATTGACTGAAAGAAGACACATTTTTCTACATACTGATGTATAGATTATGTATGAGAAATAAAAGTTGTGGGATGTTCAAAGTATAAAAAACTTTGAGTACAAAAACTTTTGAAAAAAACAAAAGAGCTTCAGCAAGTGATATCACAGTCTATGTCACACACACTAGAATCAAATAATTCCATGTATTATACCATTTTAAAAGCTTAACAGCCAAAAAGCATCAAACTAAAACTGTGTTGTAAAGACTTTAAAAAGCTGAAAAACTCTAATAGGTTAAAGTGTGCTGTCTTATTTAAAGTTTGAATCATGTCTGTAGCTCAATCTGTAAAGAAGCAGAACAGTTTTAAACTGGGGTGGGTTTCAGGAGGATATAAAGATTTCTCCAATTAAATAAAAACTAGGGCTGTCAAAGTTAACGCGTTAACGCAACTTCCTCTTAACGGCGTTAATTTTTTTAACACGCGATTAATGCTCGGTATTAAAAAAAGAATTGTTTGATTTACGGCCGTCGATGGCACCTGTAGTCTTGATCCAGAGGGTGGCAGAAGAATAAGAAAGGGAATCAGAAGAAGAAGAAGCAGGGTCGGTGGTTTGGGAAAAACATGGTGGACTGAAAAGCAAAAGCGAAAGGAAATGGAGGACTAATGAACGGCAAATTCAATTTCAAAACACTGCCAGATGGTTCGGTCGATAGGAAAAAAAGTTATCTGCACATAATGTCGACATGAAATGAGTTACCATTTAAGTACGTCGAGTCTCAAATATCATTTGCAAGTCAAACACATGGCAGATGCAGAGCCCACCGCCCCCCTCTCGCCAAAAGCAGACATCACCATGTTTTGATCCCATTTAGGCTGAGGGGATATTTTTTTAGCCTTTTATTTTCCGGCATGATTTGAAGTGTTGAATAAACATTTTCATAAAGCAAGCATATTTGCCTAACCCTAACCCTTTCTTATGTTGTTAAAAGTATCAAGAACATGGAAAAAATGCATTAAGGTACATTTAGAACAGAAAAAAATGTGCCAAAAAAAGTGCAATTAATTTGCGATTAATCGCAAGTTAACTATGGACAAAATGTGATTAATCGTGATTTAAAAAATTAATCGTTTGACAGCCCTAGTAAAAACATTTACAAAGAGTCTAATATTTAAAGAAGTATTAGAGGTACAAATGTAAAAAAATCATAGCCATCATGTCCACAGCGAGCTGAACATTTTTGCTAGTAAGATGGTTTCTGTAGCTTAAAGTATAAAGGAGTTCAAAAGTGCAGAAAACAGACAGAAGACAGAAAAAAAAAAAAAATTCCAGAAGAACAATAGTGCTTTAAACAGAGAAATCCAGTCAACCCGCCACCTCCTGCTGGGGTAATGCACAGTTGAGCACCTGCAGACTTGAAGCACACTGATCTGTTGGCAGATCTGTTTCTCCTATTCTGTGTTTATTGAAGTTAATGCATCAATACATTAATGTATTTTCTAAGATTAGTATGTGTTAATATGGCAACAGCCAAAACAGTCAATAAGGTATTCAGTGCTGGAGTGAGATTTCATCAGATCTTTGTTGTTTCAGCATCTTGTGTGTATGGTAAAATAATGTGTTTACTTAGCAGACGGCAGCACTGTCATCAGCAGAGCCTGCTTGCTGTGCTGAGCAGCAGCCGAGCACTAGACCTCAGTAGGTGATGATGATATACAGTGCATGTGTGTCTGATTAGAATCACCTCAGGAACTCACAGCAATGCATCAAAGTGGAAGTTCTCCATCTGCTCTGATTACTCACCATAAGCTTGTGGAACTGCCTCTAAAAGAATCATCCATACTCAATAACCCAGCACCTCGTGTTTAGACTCACTGATGAAGCTCACTACTATCACAGCTCTTGATAGGCCTGTTGTCTTTGGGGAAGGAAAAAATATATCTAAGCACAAAGATCACAAAGATGAATAAAAATGTAGCATAAGTTGGAGGAGCTACCGGGCGCTGCATTTTCATGCACTGCTGTGGCCAAAGCAACTTTATGTGTCAAAGTCTAAAAATGCCACCCGACTTGTCATAAAAATCTGAGCTGTGATCTGTGTATTTGATTTGGCTTCGACTTTTTATGCAGGATGCCACTACTGATGCAGCCATCCCCATTTGTCCAGGCTTAAGACCTGCATTTAGGAATGTACTGCTTGTGTGTCACCAGCAGTGTTGGGGAGTAACGAATTACATGTAACGACGTTACGTAATTTAATTACAAAATGTACGTAATTGTAATCCGTTACATTACTGGGAGAAAATATGTAATTAAATTACAGTTGCTTTTGGAAATTTCAATGATTACAACTTAAGTTACATTTGAAAAATCGCCGCAAAAGCTCGGATTTATCAAATAGTTTTTCGCCCCCCTGGATTCATGTTTGTTTTTAGTTATTTTCATATCAACATCCTCCTTCCAAAACTGACGCTTGTGATTGGCTCTGTCTGGTCATGTGCCATTCGACTCAACCTACAAACCGCACGGCGGCAGTCAGACTCAGCAGCAACAGTGTCGGCGGCGCACAAGATGTTCCTGGGCTGGAAATACAAAAAACACTTAATACAGACAGAAGCCAGGCTTCCCTGTATTACAAAGGTAGCTCTCTTTTAACCCGGCTAGATCACCATGGTAACTTATGCTTACCTCATAACCTGGTCCCGACCAGGTTCTGTTCAGAGTTTAATAATAAAATCGGCTATAAAAGCGCCGCTGTTTCACTATTTAACTCATTTACAGCTGGCGTCACCTTTACTTTGAAAGTCCAGTCGAGCTGGATCAGAACATTTGTACGGAGGGAGAGATCGCGCTGACCCGCTGCTGTTTACTTTCTCTCTGAGCGTCTCCGCCTACAGATGTTCAGCTGAGTGGATATACGCTGCTCAGCTGTTGATCCGACTCGCGTCAGGAGGTCATTTATTAGGCTATAGCCTATTTACTTTTATATACAGTCAGTCACCACTGAAAGAAGTTGTGCGCTCGCAGCAGGACAGATAATTTAACTTAATGTGGCCATGAATAAATTAATTGTTTCGCCTGTTATGTGTTGCCCAAACGCAAATCTTGTGTTTTCTCACATTTAAAAATGTCTTTGTACAGAGACAACATGAGATTTGCTTGTAGTTACAGCACCTAAAAAACCCACTGTAACCTATTTTCATACGCACACCAGCCTCGCTTTCAATAAAACACCACTGGCATTTTATAATTGCGATCAGTGAAATATATGAAAACAATATAAAACACAGTTTAAAACAACAGTTGTTGTTTGCTCTAAAGCTTCATATTTAAAAGCAGCTCAATGTAGAGCTGTCAGAAATTAAAATCAGCCTCCTCTTGTCATATTCGCAGCAACACTGTTGCTTCAGGCTGTGATCAGGCTTTTTTGTATCGCTCATACTCTCTCCATTAAAACAACCTGCTCCTCTTGGCTGAAATCAGCCCGTTGTCGCTCCGTTTAGTGAGGAAGTGAGCCTCCTTCGCAGTACAGGCCGAAGGTCAGACTCATAATATATGGTTAAACCCTTGAACTGAAAGGTTTATCACACTATAGGTCTTAAAATGTGAAAATGGTTAGCAGTTGAGAGATTTCATTCAAAATTAAGAAAAGTAATCATAATGTAATCAAATGTCATTAGTTACATTACTTTGAGAAAGTAATTGAAATAGTTACACTACTATTACATTTTCAACAGGGTAACTTGTAATTGTAACCAACTACATTTCCAAAGTAATCTTCTCAACACTGGTCACCAGTGGCTGAAGAGCAACCTATTATTATTATTATTGGAGGTAGTAGTGGTAGTAGTATTATTAAGTAGTCAATTTGACACACATACCTATGGGACATTGTACTCATACTCACATATAACCACTAACAGTGTTCACTTAATGCTATTTTATAGGGGTGTGCATTGGCACTGTGGCATTGGCACAATTCGATTCGATTACGATTCACCAGGTAACGATTTGATTCAATTCGATTCTACGATGCATTGCGATGCATCAAAATTCTACTGCAGACAACAAGGCAAACTTTTCATCAGTCATGAGGCAATGCAAGCTGTCAGATATTGAATAACAGATTTTATTGGCTAGTAAGTGTGCTCCCCTCTGTTAATCCAAACCCGCGGACAGTTAATAATCATATAGATGCTGTTATAATGTGTTGTGATTGAGATCCTGACCCACCAAACATCCTGGAAAGTGACGAAGTTAAGTTTTTCGCGTTAAATTACATAATTATACATAATTACCATCAGTAAACAGGACATTGTCTGACTCTGTCACCTGCGGGGACGGAGGCTGTTTTCTGGGGGAAAGTTCCCTGAAGTCTCGGTCAGGAGGGCTGACGGTCGCAGTGATTTATTTTCGTCACAAACACTCGGTGAGTTAAAGTTTTTTGCCGGTGACAGACGCTGTTTTTTGAGCAAAAATGTGAGGAAGAGTCGGGGGGACAGGCGGAGGATGGACAGGAGGACAGACGCTTCTCCACGTACAGCTGTGGTATTAGTTTTCCTCGTATAAGTTGCCAAAGACAGTTACAGTTACTACGTTACTTTTGTTCGGTCCTGTAACGTTGCTTTGTCAGACATTTCTCTGTATTTAGTCGAGTGAAGGACCTGTGCAGTTATCAGACTGCACGACCGACACGCCCTCGATCCACGCATCCAGATTATCCGTTCACACTGGGACGGCTCACCAATAATGCGGCCCTGATGTTGTTGTTATGCTAGCTAGTGCTGCCGCTTAGCATGTAGCTACAGTCTGCGCAACATTGCTCCGGAAATGCCCCCGGAAGTAATTGAAACTTCACAACTTTATTGTCCACTCAAGGCCAGAAAATAAACAGTGACATAATCGATTATGGCACGTTGCCGCATTGACGCTGAATCGTGCATGCCCCGCATTTCGATGCATCGCCGAATCGATTATTGTTGGCACACTACTATTTTACTTCAGTCTCTCTTTCAAACTCAGAGCTGACTGAACAATGTGCAAGCTCTGCCTGATGGAGACGGATGGAGAGATATTAACAAGCCAATGGCATTAACTTAACACATGTCATACCATCATGCCTGAGAAGGAAAGTCAAATTTGCGTGTTCACCTGGGTGTTGTGTTCCCATCACAGCGGAGACAGAGATGATAACAATGACTTCTACAGGGTGTAGCCTTTCCAGTGCTACCAGGGGTTAGCGGGTGTAACTGTTTTTTTTTTTTAAGCCAGTTTGAAGGGGTTTAAGAAGGGCAGGAAAAAAAAGAACAAAAAGGAAAAGATATAAGATCAAGACAAGGTTAGAAATAATTATTTTTAATGAAATTATATTTTTCCAAAAATTCAGACTTTACTTGTATAAAGAATCCACCATTTGCAGCAGTTACAGCCTTGCAGGTCTTTGGACTTTTAGCTGTCAATAGCCCTTTTTAGATAGAAAAGGCGGCACATTTGCTCCAAGGTAAGGGCGGCAATGTGCCAGCCTGTCTTTCTAAAATGGAGGCGTAATATTACTCCTTATCCAAAAGCCACCTCTGAGGTAGGCGTAAACATGTGATGTGACGTGAAGCTCGAAGTCGGGCTGTGAACGGTGACATAGAATTTGTCTTCTAAATAACAGCTTTACATTGCACCCCATTGGAGTTTAGAACTGGGTTCTTAGCGGGGGGCTTTTAATTTGAAAGTAGCGACCGTCCTTAGCTTTCCGACACAACATCAAGCTAACACAACCAAACAGCTACAGAGACCGAGGAGACGCTAGCATCTCCTGGATCTCAGCGGCTGTCCAGTTGTTCATCTTAATGTCCGCGGGTGAAATGAAGGACTGACTGCTGTGATCAGCTGTTTCTTGGTTTTAAAACTCCCCGGCTATGGGTCGCACAACAGTGCAGGTCATTGACACCTCCGCCCACCTCACGCAGAGGCCGGCACATTTCCGCCTTGTTTTTAGATAGCAGGCGAGGCAGAAATAAGTGTACCCTCCGAGGCGGAAAATCGGCGGACCACAACAGACCCCCAATTTGCCACCCTCTGTCTAAAACCGTGGACCGAGCCACCAAAAGGACGGGCAAATTGGCGGCTTGGTGCTCTGTCTAAAAACGGCTAATTTGTTGAGGTTACCTGAGGTAATTTCACTGCATGCTTTTGAAACATGTCCACTGCAACGTGACATTGGTTTTAGTTTCTCCAAAGCTAATTGTGTTAAAACTTTTTTTAAACTCAAACTTTTTCCATTTTTTTCCACTGTCGCAGCCCGGACACACTTACTGCATGCAAAGGGGGGCTGGCATTCTCACTGAAATGTTTGATTTGGTCTGACTGAGGACAAAAGCAGTAATCTGACAAGTTGTGGTGGCAGAAACTTTAGCCCTTTACCAAACACGAAAGTGGACTAGAGTTGAGATTACTATGTTAGACTTATTTTTCCACAATCAAGAATAAACTTTCACACATGTCACAGGTTGTGATATACTCTTTCAGGTCCAAAAATCTACACAGCAATCATGCTAAACATGATAGAAAGAGGGGATTAATGTCTGAATTACCTTTTCAGGTTCTGATAGACTTAGTGCTAACGTTATGCCATCCTCATCGCTCTCTCATTTGGGGGTGGGGGCAGGGTTAGGTCACAGAGCTTTACTGAGATCTGCACAATTACAGGCAGATGTGGGGTCATCTTCTAATGAGGCAGCCTTTCCTCTCAGGGACATCATCAGACAGCCTAAGTGGAGACCAGATTGGAGACACAGGAGAGGGAGGTCCCCATAGGAGCTGAACTTGAACAACTACAGAGGAAAAATAGACAATTATGCGATGTTTAGGATTTTGTTGAATCTTTGTGACCATTCACAGGCTGTCCACTAATGACGAGATCAATAACAACCCGAAAGATTAGTTTTGAGGTAGTCTGTCTCACTCTGAAGATGACAGCATCACTGTAAATGTGTGGGAATATATATATATTTGATTTCTCCAGATGTCCTATTACTCCTGCTTGTACTCAAAGGATTCCCAGGATAATGGGATATGTCCAAGGGTGTAATTTCCACGTATCAAAATGACATATTCATCTGACTATTTATCATAAAAGCCTGTGTAGGCTTAGGTTCTTCTGAGCTGCTATAAATACAGACCTTTACTTCCGTACAGTTAATTTTGAGACATATATATATGTGTGTATATATATAAACATATATATATACATGTGTGTGTATATATATATATATATATATATATATATATATATATATATATATATATATATATATATATATATATATATATATACACTGCACTTGAACTCTGGTTAGACTGAATCCAACAAAGTTGAATGTATCTCATCACACTGTCATTATGAGTCTATATTAGTCTTATGTATAGCACACACCAAGAGTTTTTTTTTCTATTAAAATGTGACATACAATGGTCACATATACTTCTCTTCTCTCTTCAGATGCACTTTTAAAGTATTTCACCACCCCGCAGTACAGCATCAGGACTAAAGGCTCCACCAACAGACCTGCTGACTGGACATCTCTGCTAACTGATAAAGTGAGATGAGAGTTAGTTCACAGAGGACCAGTTCAAATAAAAAAGCAGTTATAGATTTCCCAAAGGGAGGTAACTCAAACCAGAGAAAGAGGGGTAACTCTAGCCTGTTTCACAGAGAGAGGTAACTTAAGCTCTCGGTCAGTTACCATGGTAACATACTCTATGAACCTAACCTGGTCGGGACCAGGTTTTTCTCAACAAACCTCGAGTTTCTCTCTGTCTCCGCCCTCTTTCAGCCACACACAGTATTTGATTTCCTCATTCATTCAGTCAGCAGTCGAGTTTTGGCGTAGTATAGTTCTGCCGTCTGTTTTTTGAGAAAATCATTGCAAAAATCAGTCAGTAGGCCTACATTAGAAGTTATATTAGGTGGCGACTATTTTCACTACCATGGCATGTCCTTTTGATAATGATCCCCTGGATGAAGGTGCAGCATTACTGCGCAGAGAATTAAATATTCGTCGGGAGATGATTATCAGACAGCGCATAAATGTTCTTGCATTTCCAGACAATTATCTTTTTGAGCGGTACTGTTTCACGTCACAGTCCATCATTTACATACACAACCTAATCCGTCCTTACATTTCCAACATTACCAACCGAAGTCATGCTCTCACATCCCAGCAGATATTGTGTGTTGCGCTGCGTTTTTTTGCAAATGGGAGTTTTTCATACAACGTCGGAGATGCAGAGCACTTGAGCAAGGCAACTGTATGCAGAGCGGTCAGAAAAGTGTGCCTCGCCCTGAAACGGCTAATACCCATCTTTATCATTTTCAGCTCCTCTGCCTCCGTTAGAGGTGGTGGTGCTGGGCCACCACCCGTTTTACGGGCATCTGCTTTCTTTCTGTTGGCTGAGTAGAAGTCTGTGTTAGTTTAAATAGGCTTAATTATTTAACAGAACATGATATAGATGAGAAGACATTTATGTGTGTGAAAACAGCATTATGTTGGGGATAAAACAACTGTACAGTCAAACAGCCACTTAATATTTACTTTACAATGTAAAACATGATCAAAATGAGGTACCCCCATGAGATTATGCCGAGGTCTTACCTGTTTGAACAATGTTTTTATGTTTCAACTTAAGTTGCTGCCAAGTGTGCTTCTCCCCCGCGGGATTGCACCTAAATGAAATAAATTAATAGGCTACCACTCAAGCAGTTTCCCCCTGTAATATTATTGTGATTGCAAAGGACTACATTTAAACTTACGCATTGACCCGAGCACCAATGTTCTCCCACGCCGTCTCCCTCTCTTTTGCTGCTTCAGCGGTGTTACACTTCCTTCTAAAAACGTGCTCAAACTCACCGTATGAGCGCATTAATATTTACATTTCCAGTGGGGTGAAAAACTTAGCCCTCCTCTTCCCCGTTGCCATGGTGACTCGTCGAATCGGGGCTCCATTGATGCTGTCTTTTTATTCTTGTGGTGCACGTGCTTAACTCCAGGTTAAACTACTCCGAGTTGATCAAACTAACTCAAATCAGCTGTTCTGGAACCGAAAACTCAAGAGTTTCCTATCTCAGAGTAGATCAACTTAGAGTTCAGGGTTAGACTCAGAGTTTGTTGAACCTGCTTTGTGAAACGGACCCCAGTTAGCCAAGACACAGCCTAGTGAATGGGATGACTGCCTCAACCAAGTTGTTTTGGCTTATAATACCAGCCCTCACTCTACAACAGGTTTCATTCCATTTTTGCCTCACACACGGTCATGAAACCAACATGCTGTTACTATTTTCATGTTTAAATCATTTCACTAGCAGATAAGACAGCTACATTAATGTGTTGAATGTACATTTTGTGTACCGTTTACCTCAGTTAAGTCCTTCTAGATTCTGATTGGTTAGTTCAGTCACATGTGAGCCAGAACAAGGAAGTGTTCTTGTTGTTGCTGCTGTTGTTGTTGCTGTTGTTGTAAAGCTGAAGTGCAGAAAAAAAGTAAAGTGCTGCAAAATGAAAAAAAGGAAATTATCCGTCTCCATCCTGCTCTTCCTTATCATTAACAGAGCTCAAACCACCACTCACCGAACACACACGTTACACTAGTATATGATACATAATGACAAACCTTATTAAACTCAATTACAGACATTTTATTTTAAAATGAAGTGCTATACTGCACAACCATATACAAAAAAAATGATAGCCAATAACACATTGTTTTAGCATGGCTGCAAACGATACATGCACAGCCTATTGGCCTTTCAGTGCGCTGTTCATGGGCTGCTGGAAAAACCAGCATAGACCAGCATGATTTCCATGCTGGTCTATGCTGATCTATGCAGGTAAGTGCTGGTTTGGTGCTGGTTTAGCTGGTGGACCAGCATGTTGAAGCCGGTCCACTAGCAATGTCCCAATAATTATGCTGGCCTACCAGTATAGTCTTGCTAGTGAATTTGCTGATAAAGCTGGTCACCAGCATCCCATGCTGGTGCCGGAATGCTGGTCACCAGCATCCCAGCACTAGCATGGGAAGTTCCCTGCCCACCTGTGCCTGAATCATGTTAAATCAGTATCTTGATTTGCCACACCTGTCAGGTGGATGGCTTATCTTATTGAATTTTAACAAATGTGTGCTCAAATTTTTAAAGAAGTAATTACTGTGTGACCATAAAAAAGAAAACCATTATACAATTATTTGCTTCAACTTATGAGAGAAATGGGAGCAAAAAACAAAGTGTTGCATTTATATTTTTGTATATTTAGTGCAGTATATTTAGTCCTGTATTGGGCTTCCACAGCCAGCTTCACTCCTCCTCATACTCTGCAATATGAAATAAGTTGTAGACACATCCCATGCTGGTCACCAGCATCCCATGATGGAGACCAGCATACCAGCACCAAAACACAACATATGCTGGTCTTGCTGGTTACCAGCTATGCTGGTCTATGCTGCTTTTTCCAGTGGGGCGCTTTGAACGGGCTGAACCGAGTCACAAGTAAGTAGCACAAGGTAATAACATTACGCACCATTTAAGGTTGTAGGGCAGCAGAAGTGTTACCGTAAAATACCAAATAATGGCCGGGGCGTTTATTTGTTTCAATCACTTAACAGACCAGGCGTTTATTTGGGACCAGGCGTTTAATTCCTTCCTCACAAAAATCTGGGATGAAAATGTCAAAAACTTCGCCAGCTTCTCTGTGAATTCTCTGGCATCCTTCTGCAAGTGAAGTTGTTGCGGTGGAGGAAACGATTCAGCCGACCAGCACTCGCTGCAAAATCCTCATCTCTGCTGTCACTCACGGTGGCGTACATTTGTTTCGCCCTGATCACTTTGCGGGACACTCTCTCGTGGCGTGCCTGTTTGCTGATAACTCATTCCGGCATGTTTATCTCAGGCTCCTCTCTAGCCTTCTTCCTCCCTCCAGCAGTCAGCCTGGCCCTGTTGCTGTCCTCCTCGGACAGACGCTGAAGCTCAGTTTGATTTTTTTGCCCATCTCTCACTCTCTTGGGGTCGACAGAGAAACGTCTAGCGGCTGCTTCTCCCGAGTTTTCCTCTGCATATTTTACGACAGAAAGTCGTACTTTTAATTTTTTTGCTGCACCAGAGCCATGGCAATCATCAATGTGACAGTGACTGACAGAAAGCAAGCACAATATGTGAAAAAGGCGAAGAAGAAAAATGTGCAGTGTCAGTGGTCAAGTCTTCTTCCTTGATTTAAAAAAAAAAAAATGAATTTGACCCGGCATTTATTTGAAACCAGTGGTTATTTACCAAAATATACACCTGCACCCGGCGTTTAAAGGGGACCCTGCGGTTAATTGAAACCCGGCTATTATTTGGTAATTTACGGTATTAGGTTACTGTAAAGCCTGTTACTAACATAGGTCAGTTTGGACTAAAATGTAGAATGTTAATTATGGTTAATTATTTGGTTTTCACAGCAGAAGACTCCATTGGATTGAGTTCTGTGCAGCTCTACATGACAGATGTGACATGATGTGACATCAGGTGCATTGGAAACCTATTTAGAAACATTTCTAAACCTTGTCAAACTTTCTTATTTTGGGTCTGTAAAGGAAAAAATATATCTCAAATTCAAAGACACTCCCTAAACGCCTCTGATGAAGAGATGACTGCCTGAATGACTGACTGACCTGAATTAGCCTCATGCCTTCAACAAAAAGAGAGCAGCATAAACAATGCTTTCAGAAAGAAGTGACAGAAAATAAATATCTTAATGTCAGTACTTACATAACCATTCTTTGAATCCTGGTCTTTCAAGTTTGGGATCAGAGTTGTAATGCCAAGTGCATACTGAATGCAGACATTTACTGGAGGGACCCTCCTGGGAAGAAACAGATGCATCACTGAAGTGACACTGTACCCAAAAACGACAACTTCAATTACTTACCCTGTGTAGATTAAAGTGCCTGAAGAAAAACTTTATACTGCATGCCATCATGATTTTTATCTTTTTACTTAAGACACAGTTGTGTTGATCAGGGACTGGGAAAATTACAGAACATGTGCAACAAATTGTGCAAGTACTAGTGTAATGATGACCCATTGGATGCACGTGATGATGACCACTCTGATAAAGACTCTACAGTGTTGTCTAAAAACTTACACACAGCCTTTTGTTACAAAATTCGGAACATGATTTCAATTTAAACATATACCAACAGTGAAAACCCTGTAGGCAGGGCAGTTGCTAGGAATTCTGGACCCCCTGAAAGAATATCGGTGTGGGCCCCTCTACCCCATTCATTGTCACCTTCAATTTTCTTGTTTTTCAGTATTCTTGACGGTGCCTGGTGTAATACAGCCAATTTGTTTCCTTTTTTTTACGATTAACGACTTAACAAGTCAGAGTGTTATTATGTAAATGATGTATAATTAGTTGTCTTATTCTCATTTCACTGATTTGCAACACGTTATTACACCTCTGATTGCAAATACATTTTCAATTAACCACTCAACAAATAGGTAGTGGGTCACTAATAAACTAAAACAGCCAACCAGTGTCTACATCACTCACTCACCATCAAAGGTATCATTGGACTGCTGGGCTGAGCGACTGCTGTGGGGTCAAACTCAGATGAAGCAGCCACTGCTGATTCTGGAGCAGCAGGGCATAAAGGTTTATTGTTCCATTATATATGTTGTAAACATTATATGTTATGTTTCATGGAGAAACTGATGCAGAACTAACCTATTCTTGGACAAAATCTAAATGGGCTTCTTAGTACCATAGCTCTAGGTGGACAGCTTCACTTTCCCAGGCAAAAAATATTCTTAAACCATTCAAAAGTCAGTGTAAACTGTCCACAACTCTAAATAGTCTTTTTTACTTTGTTGTTGTCAGCTATTATGGTGTCTTTTATTTTATACTGCTATGAAAACAAACAAATCTTTGAACATTTAACTTTTTTGTATTTAGGCTATTCAAATGTCCCACTAATAACACATTTTACAAGACCACATTGAACACATCATGATAACGTAACTGACCTTCGTCAGATGCTCATAATTACTGAGTAGAACTTGAATGCGTCATAATACAATTCAATGCAGCCTCTGAATGGGCGCATACTGGAGCACTGTCCGACAGTGATATGTGTGAAACACACAGTCACTGTAGTAGCCCCTAGTAACGTTCAGTTATAGCAACTCTAGGAACCGTTGCTCTACAATGAACTGGCGACTTGTCCAGAGTGTAGCGCGGCCAGATGACAGCTAACGTAGGCTCCAGCCTGCGCCCCGTCAAGGGTAATGTTACAGACATTAAATTAATGAACAAGTAGGCTAATTGTTTCAGCCGCCCTCTGTAGTTTTACTCTCACCATTCTTAGAAACTACGTTTTTGATGTCCTGGGCCCCTGCTCTGCTGCTCCTACTCCTGGCCTCCTTCTCAACTCTCTTCTGGTGTCCGGACTTGTGCTTTTTGGTGGGCATCCAACCCTGCTGGAGATCGCTTGCGCTCACTTAATTCCGATGAGGAAGAACCATGGGAAGAACGAACCACGGTGTGGACCAAACCATTTTTTAAGAAGGGACCAAGGGGGTTATTGAAATAATTAAAATTAGAATATTATATGACTGTTTCTTTGTTTTAATTCATATTCATTCGTATGAATATATATTAGTTCAGTGTATGCATAACCATTTTGTCATAGAGGCTACTGGGGGCTGTGTGTGGGCCCTATAGCGGGCTGTGGGCCCTTAGAATTGTCATCACCTTTCCCCCCTATACGACGGCGCTGCCTGTAGGCATGGCAGTCAAAGTACCTCTGTGTTACGGCCCGGCTCGTGGGGAAAAGGGAAGCAACATGAACCAGAATGTCTTTGGTAAAATTACAAGTTAAAAAAAAGGGAGGGAAAAGAACTGTTGGATGCTGTTTAACTCAAAGAAATAAATATAACTTAAAGAGGTCTCTCCAAAATGAGAGAGAGCCACTAGCTACTTCCAAAACAATTAATCAATGTCAACAATAATTAAAAATGCAAAATAAGCAGCACCCTCTAAACCTAGTGTGTCTAACAACAAGAACCTAAAGGTGTCCGGTTGGTGTCAGTAAACCCCACTAAAATCCTTGCCCAATTTCCTTACCACAGCTCATAGGTTCAGATAATACAGGAAACACAAAGAGAACAACACACGGGAGGCCAGTTGATCAAAAGGGTTCCATCACAACTGAGGGCAGCTATTTAAACAGGGGGATGGTCTGGATTGTTTCCACCAGTGTGCTTAATTAGCTAACATTAATTGACGTAGCAAACGTTACCTTACTGAGGTCAGGCTTGCAATCGGCCAGTTTGACAAAATACATTTTAAAATGGGATGTGACACTTCCATATAAAATATTTTCATACAAATGCAGTTCTGCTCACACTTACTGATATTACTTCTGCTAATACCTATCTAAGACTGCAGACCTTGGAGGGCAATTATCCAGAAAGGAAGGTGTGGTCATGTTAACACTGGGAGTTTGGGAATTTCTGAAATAATCGAAATCCACACTCACACTTTCAGGAACTAGAGGTATAATTTATAATAAATAAAAGGGTTAAAATTACTCTGACTTCTACTGATTTCGATTCACACTGAAAAATTAACACTGGCAGTTTTGCTGTGTAGGTATGGTTTTGCTGGGTTTAATGGCCTCACCTTCTCTCCTCCAGATGTATTTCTGCTCACAGAGTTTTCCTCAAGAAGGTTTTTTCTTTGTCCATGTGATCAGCAATGACCTTCAGTCGAGCTTTAAGATGCCACATCTGGAGCAAGGGCTTCTTTATTGCAGGGCAGCCTCTCAGTCATGTTGATGTAAAACACACTCAGTCTGGCTTAAATACTAAACTTCTGCTACACTACAGTGTATGTATTCTCATATTGTATGTATGGTCGGTAACATATATTTTAATTCTGTTGTTACTTGCACTCTATAAGCAGTTTATTTATCTGCATCATACAGAAAAAGGAAACATCAAATGTGCCTTTCATGCACGCTTGCACAACAATCGGCTGAGCTCTCCTAATAACCATGAAGTTTAACACAGCGATGCAGTGTTGTGCTCCAAGAAAAAGTAGATTGTGTGACAAAAGACTTGAGAGCCCCCTTCTCATCAAGTATTACCACTGCTTTAATAATAAACATGTTAAATAAGCTGGACTAGTCATTCAAATCCTGTGTATGTCTTTTTTTAGCAAGGTAGGGCTGACATGTGGCCATATGTAAGGTTTAATGTTATAATTTACTCGCAAACACATGACAATGCACCTCAGGGAGTGTTGCACAGCAACAGTAATATAACAAGTAATGTAACACATTACATTGTAAAGGGAGAAAACAAGTAATGCATCACTCTAAAAAAAAAAATACGGTAATATGTAATACATTTTTTAATATGGAAAGATAGATCATGCTTTTATGAGACTATTGTGATTCCCTTTTTATCTGCCTCAGCAAGTTGTTCCTGTGCCGTCCTTTAATTATTTTTTTTTTTTTTGTCCAAAATGCTGCTGCAAGTCTGTTGACCAGATCCAAGTAGGATGATTTACATGAGGCCGATGTTATATTTTTTACACTGGCTTCCTGTTAAGTTCAGAATTGATTTTAAGGTTCTTGTTTTTACATACTATGAGCCCTGCATGGTGAGGCACCTGTTCATACTTTCAAGCTGCTCCATCCTTACATCATCAGTAAGTCACTTGGGTCTTCTGATTAGGTCTTACTGGTTGTACCCTCGCCTTAACTAAAAACAGTTAGTGATCAGGCCTTTGAAGTGTGGCTCCGATGCTGTGGAATGCCCTTCCCATAGGCTAATGTTACGTGGCCCTTAAAAAGCAACTGGCCTTTGTCTCCCCTGTCTAGTGTTGTAATCTGTGTGCTATTTTAAATAAACTTACTGACTGACTTACTTATTAACTATCCCAACACTATTAGGGACACTGTATCACCTACAGGCCAGTTATTGTTTGTAGCTCCAAACACTACATGTTTTCCAGATGGAAGCGGTGGAAGCACAAATTGAGTCCTTGTCCCCTCAAACCCATTGTCAAGGAGCACTGTGAGGACCTTTGATTCAGTCGTTCTTCAGTGTGAAGATCTTCCCATACAGGCAACAACATTTCCCTTTAACAGGAGCAATCCTGAATCTCTCAATCATATACACCCTCATCCCACTGCTTCATCCTTGTCTGTCTGTTATAAATGCATCTCTAACAGATACCTTTCTTTATCTGTCATGTGCCATCTCATCCACCTCCTTCCTTCACACCTGCCTCATCAGCTATTCTATCCACAATACTTGCCTTGCTGCTTGGGCCCTCAGGCATTGCTTCTCCTGCAAGATTTATTGTCCTCCCTGGCTTCTCTCAACAGTCAGGTCCTCATTCCTCCACTCTCCTCCCAGCTCTCCTGATGAGAGGAATGAGTACTTGCACCACTGGGACTTTATTGGACAGTTTACTGAGGTGGAAAATCAGCCTGCTGTTTACTCTGCTGACATGGAGGATATGAACGAAGGTTTAGTGTTTGTTTTGTAATTTACTTGTCATTTCAACCTGTTTTTTCTACTTCCAGGTAAAATAACTTATAATACTGAAACATTCACATCAGAGACCATACATTCAGAGAATCTCGGAGCTACACTGGTGTGACTTGATATCTAAAGTTAGACTTTGAGACTGCACAAAAGGAAGAGAAAACAGCATAATGTGCCCAGAGAAGGAAGACAAATTAATTAGAGGAGCACCAACCCAGCTCAATAGCTTGGCTTGCCAGCATGTTTTAATCACTAACAGTATAATTAGGGAGGGGCAGAGTGAGGCATGTGAGGGTTCTCCAGTAATAAGGGATGAGAGCAACTCCAAATTTCAATTATAGAAAACACTCTGAAGATGCACCCTTGGATAAGGTCTTTAATGCTTGATAGGAATATTTACTCTTTCTCCAACAGTGTATGATATAACAAATTCCTTTTTTATATATCCCTTTGTACAGATGATGATCAATTATTTGCGTGTTTGATTCGCCACTGCCTGGCAGGTGTAACACTTTACTCATTGAGATTTGGGAATTTACCTTTTGCTAAAAAGTTGTCAAATGAAGCCAAAAACACTAGTAGTTCGAAAATCTGTCAGGTTGGATCCAACTAACAGGTTAAGTCAAACTTACCTGGAAGAGACAAAGAAAAGGTGAACAGCAAAAACAGACAGTAACCGTCTGTTTTAAACATCAATTGCATTTGAGAGGCCCACTGCTTCAATTTTGACCTAGTGTACTTGTTGTAATTGCATGTACACAGTTTTCCTGGGAGAGAAGGATTTTCAAGTTCACTCACCTTCAGTTTGGTCTCCAGAAAAAGTGTTTTAGAGAATTTTGATAAACTTGATTAGTTTCCAACTTGATTTGATTGTCGTTGCTATGATGTTGCATGCAGAATTTGCAGAAAGTAGCTCTCTCAAACATGGGTATTCCTGTGCAGTGCAGTGGACTTTAAGAAAATCACTGCCCCTGTTATCTTTGTACCAGCCGCCAGACCAGCTGGACCAAACCCTCGACCAGTGTGAGTGTCCCTGGAAGAGAATAAGGTATGGTTCACTTAAATGTGTTACTTTTTGGTGTACCAGCATGTTAGCTTGGACCTCAGCACTTCTCCCAAGCAGCACTTATTAACCTTATGGTGAACAGACAGACACATGTTCAGAAATGTTCTGACACCCAGGAGAACCACATTAATCTTGAGGAAGGAATACACATCAACAGTGACATCGTACATCAACAAATGTGTTGGTGATGTCGTGATCAAAAATACAATAATATCATTCTCTACCACAACATCACCAACACCAAAAGCAGGAACCAGCTGTTGGTCACTAAGAAATGCAAACAGATTCTGGTTAGTGGCTATCTTAAATCTTTGTTCCTTTAATCTTTGTCCTAAGTTTCTTTTTAATATAACCACATAATATGGACAACATGAGACTGCTTTTACACATTGAGTTAGCTTGACATTACAAGAACGGTAAAACAACCGCGTTGCTCCACTGTCTGCTCATTTATTTACGCAACAGAAAAACTTTGCAATAAGATTTAGCTATGGACAAACATCCAAATGAGTCAAACTATACAGCAATTATTCAACCACACCTCTCTACATTGCAATAAACTTCTTCTTTGTGGATTAGAAAATAATATTGTATAACAAATAAAATACACTTGCAGTTGTACATGGCACTACCACTTTTGAGTTCATGGGCTTTAGAGGTTTTGTGGAGGAAGTCACACCAGTCCCACTTGATGGCAATCTTTGTACCATGCTAAGATAATCACCTCATGATTAAAAAAAAACATACATATTTGTCAAGGAGAAAGTTTGACTTGATGGTGATATCAAAGGAAAGTTCAGAAAATGTCTGAAATGATGAATCATAAAAACATATCTCACCTGGCTTCCTTCCTGTATCTGCTTGGGTGCAGACACTTTTCTGCTTGCTCTCGCTTCTGCTTGCTTTCTTTTCCACTGTTATTCTTTTTCTTCACTGAGAGATTACAGGCAGCGACTCCTGGATATTTACAAACCACTGGGACAACAATTAATTGACTGCTTCTGCCTTATTTCACTTTTCTTTTTTTTTTCCCGAACTCAGTACTTTCAGAACGAGGCCTACAAAGTAGCACAAGCCTATTAGCAGCTAAAGCCTATTAGCAGCTAAAGCCTATTAGCAGCTAAAGCTAACTAGCACCAAAATGCCTCTCGTTAACCTGAACTTTCAGAACATCCTTCAGAAAATTGCTGAGCTGGAAACCAAGATCCACCAGATAGAAGTAAATGTGGAAGTGAATGGACTATCTGGGAACGAAACTACTCTCCCATGGAATCAAAACAGCAGACAAAAGCCTGCTAATACACGGCTAATTAGCCAATGACAACGACAATGACTCGACAAAACAGGAGTTCTGGGGACTGGATAAAAAGCCCAGGAACATTCTTCCCTGCTGGAATACTCTTGGAGCAAAGCCTAAAGATAAATCATTTTTGGGAGAACGAGTAACAGGCAGAGCCCAGCGTCCTGAGATCTGTGATGCAACTGGTTGGCCTGCACTTTTCTCTGAAAAGAGTGCCTCCTCAACGCCCGTACCAAAGAGGAAACAACCGTGGACAACAGTGAAAACAAAGAGAAAGAGCAAACCTACCCAAATAACAAAAATACAACTGGAGAACAGATTTGCTCCACTTTATCAAGACCTTGCAAGCTCTCTGTCAATGAACAAGGAGAGATATGGGACCAAATCCAAAAGTAAAAGACCACAGAAAGAGCTAATGACTGGACCACAAACACTGATTGTGGGTGATGTTGCTGTGAAGGAGGTAAACAGCTTTTGCAGCAAAAAGAACACCAACGTACTCTGTTTTACCAACGATATGGTCTCTGACATCTCAGAAAAAATTCTGGACATTGTTGCTGAACATCCAACAGCGAAATCTCTCATCTTACACACAGGGGCCTGTTATGTTGTGAAACAACAATCTGAGGTATTGAAACAAGACTTCACTGATCTGTTGAACAAAGTCAGATCTCTCGATACTGTGGTGATTGTCAGTGGCCCTCTACCAACTGTCCGTAGAGGTAATGAGAGATTCAGCAGGTTGTTGATGTTGAACAGATGGCTCAAAGCTACATGTGCTGCTCAATCGGTGAACTTTATTGACAATTTTAACATTTTCTGGGAACGCAGACATCTCTTTAAGGCAGATGGATTCTGCCTTAACAAGTCAGGAGTAAGGTTGTTAACCTCCAACATATTCTACTCAGTGCACCACACACCAGTTCCTCCCTTCAAGGACAGCAGGCAAGACAAACCAAAACAACTGATAAGACAGCCCTTGGAAGGAGAAATACTTGTTCCTGAGATAAGCTTCGAACAGACAAGTCAGCTGTGCCAGGAGGAGGAGTCCTTGCTGCCATCTTCGTCCCCCAAGGAGGAGTCCCCCCCAGTCGCAACAAGAGGGAACATCCACTCTCCACCAACCCCAACCAACTCTCTGCCCTCTCCAGCCAGCCTCAGCCTCAGCCTCTCCCCCTCTTCCCCCCTCCTGGGTTTCATGGATGAGATGAAAAAACTTGTCAATGTTGGACTCAGACTCACACATCGTCCAAATCTGCCACGCTTTAAACCACCATCGCCAAAACGTCATCATGCCCCTCCACCTCCTCTGAATAATCCTCGGTCTCTACAGTCTGAAAACAGCAAAGCACATCCTGTCCATGCTGACAGTACAATTAACGCTTACTGATATGTGCCGGGTCCAGGCTACGAAGTTGATATCACTACTGTTTTCCCCCGAGAAAAGCCAGGGCCCCTTGGAGTTCAGGCAGCCTCCTCAATTCCTGTGCTTACAGGTAATAGAAAAATTGTGAATTTGTTGATAAACAGGAAATGCTGGACTAAATGTGCCAATCCATTCAATTTAGCTCCCATTCCTCGTCAGCCACTAAATGTCGCAAAAAATTTCACAGTTGGTTTTGATACTGTAACTGTAGCTCTATTAAACATCAGATCTCTGGCAGGAAAATCTGTTTTAATCTATGATTTTATCATCAAACACAATCTTACTTTTATGTTTTTAACTGAAACTTGGTTAGACCAGGATAACAGTGCAGCTGTTCACATTGAATCAAGTCCTCCAAATTTCTCTTTCATAAGTGAAACTAGAATGCATAAAAAAGGAGGAGGTGTTAGTATTCTGTTTAATGAGTTACTCAAATGCAAGCAGATGTTTAATGGAAGTTTTACTTCTTTTGAATATGTTGCTCTTCAGGTAAACTCATCTTCTCGAGCTATATTTCTAAACATCTACAGACCACCTAAATACTGTACGGATTTCTTTGATGACCTTGTTGAGTTACTGTCTCTTATCTGCACTGACTTTGATTGTGTGTTAATTGTTGGTGACTTTAACATCCATGTCGACAAGCCTGAGGACAGATGGACTAAAGAACTGTGCTGTGTCCTTGATAACTTTGGACTCACTCAGCATGTGACACAGCCCACACACAACAGGGGCCACATCCTGGACTTAGTTATCTCAAAGGGTCTGAACATTTCTAAGGTTCTGGTATCTGATGTCGCTCTCTCTGACCATTACTGTTTTATTTGAGAGTGATATATCTGTGTACACAAATGTTCAAACTAAGGTTGTCTCAAAGCGATACATCACTGAAAACACTGGTGACATATTCATTGAGGCTTTCTCTTCCACACCACCCCTCTCTAGGTTCTCTGTCAATGACCTTGTACTTCATTTCAATTCCAAAATTACAAATGTCATGAATGCCATTGCACCTTCTAAAGTGAAGGTGGTCTCTGGTAAGAAAAAATCTCCTTGGAAAAAACGCCACGCTAGTCAAGATGGAAAAAAGGGAATGTCGAAAAGCTGAGCGCAGGTGGCGAAAAACAAATCTCCAGGTTCATTTTGACATTTATAAAGAGAGACTTTACATTTTTAATTTAGAATTAAAAAAGTCAAGGCAGTCCTTCTTCTCAGACATTATCACCAAGAACAAAAATAATGCTTGTGCCGTGTTTGCTACTGTCAACAGGCTAACAAACCCTCCTGTGCGAGTAGCATCTGAACATCTGTCTACCAGGGCCTGTAATGAATTTGCCTCATTCTTCACTGTCAAAATTCAGAACATTAGACAAGCGGTCAGTGCCACTCTACCAGGTACTGGAGGTGTGTTGTCGTTTTGTCCACCTAAAAAACCCAACTCTAATACCCTGACACAATTTGATCCAATCAATGACAAAAACCTGCAAGACATTATACAGCACTTGAAGTCTCCTGCAGCCTGGATATTTTACCAGCAGGGTTCTTCAAAAAAGTTTCAGACTGCATGATTCCAGACCTGCTACAGATTGTTAACACGTCTCTCCTCTCAGGTGTCTTCCCCCAAGCCATTAAGACTGCAGTCATTAAACCACTCCTGAAGAAGAGAACTCTAGACACATCAGTAATGAATAACCAAGACCCATTTCAAACCTCCCAAGTTTAAATAAAATAGTTGAAAAAGCTGTCTTTCAACAGCTGAACAATTACTTAATAATAAATGGCTGTTTTGATGTTTTCCAATCAGGATTTCGACCACATCACAGCACTGAGACGGCTCTTGTTAAGGTCCTCAACGACATTCATTCAAACACAGACAGCGGAAAAATCTCAGTCTTAGTATTACTGGATCTCAGCGCTGCGTTTGACACAGTCGACCATAATATACTACTGGACCGACTGGAAAACTGGATTGGACTCTCTGGTACAACACTAAAGTGGTTTAAATCTTATCTAAATGAGAGAGATTACTTTGTATCTATTGGTGATTACACATCTGAACGGATGAAAATGACAAGCGGAGTACCCCAGGGCTCCATTCTGGGGCCTCTACTATTCAACATTTACATGCTCCCTCTAGCTCAGATGAAGGAAAACAATGAAATTTGCTACCATAGTTATGCAGATGACACACAAATGTATATAACCATATCACCAGGGGACTATAATCTCATACATACCCTGAGTAGATGCATTGAACAAATCAAAGATTGGATGCGTCAGAGTTTTCTTCAGTTAAACAAAGATAAGACTGAAATAATTGTTTTTGGATCCAAGGAAGAACGACTTAAAGTCTCTGCTCAGCTACAGTCTGTAATGTTGAAAACTACAGACCAAGCCAGAAACCTCGGTGTAATTATGGACTCAGACATGAATTTCAGCAGCCATATTAAGACAGTTACAAAGTCAGCCTACTATCACCTTAAGAATATATCCAGGATAAGAGGGCTTATGTCTCGGCAGGATTTGGAGAAACTTGTTCACACATTTATCTTTAGCAGGCTCGACTACTGTAATGGTGTCCTCACAGGACTCCCTTAAAAACTCCATCAGACAGTTGCAGCTGATTCAGAACGCTGCTCCTCGAGTCCTAACAACAACCAAAAAAGTAGATCACATCACTCCAGTTCTTAGATCTTTCACTGGTTTAATGTCTATCAACGAATAGATTTCAAAGTCCTGTTGTTGGTTTATAAAGCACTGAATGGTTTCGGGCCAAAATACATTTCTGATCTGCTGCAGCGTTATGAACCATCCAGACCTCTGAGATCGTCAGGTACCGGTCTGCTTTCAGTCCCCAGAGTCAGATGTAAACATGGAGAAGCAGCTTTCAGTTACTATGCGCCACATATTTGGAACAAACTCCCTGAAAATTGCAGGTCTGCTCCAACACTCACCTCTTTTAAATCAAGACTTAAAACATTTCTTTTTGCCACTGCTTTTAACTGAAGCAATTCAAGTCTTTGAACTGCATTGTGACTTTTATTCTACAGTCTTGTTTCTGTTAAAGCTTTTCTATTATAGCCTACTTGTTTTGATGTTTGTTTCTTAATGTTTTTACTGGTCTTAAAATGCTATTTTTAATGCAATTTTTTATGTCTTTTAAATAAAATTTGCATGTCTTTTAATGTAATTTGTGTGTGCCTGTAAAGCACTTTGAGTTGCCTTGTGTCTGAATTGTGCTATACAAATAAACTTGCCTTGCCTTGCCTGAAACTAAAGTAATAGATGGATGTACATAGTTGCTTTAAGGATCTATCTACCGTCATCACCAACTGGAGACTAAGTATACTGCAGCACTGAACAGTAAGGCGTAGGCTGATCTTAAGAAAATAAATGGAACCAAAGAGAGAAATCAACAAAGAGCTCCCGCACGACTCAGCAAAGCCAGCTGGAAGATATTTGGCATATGATGTTCTCTTTTGGCATTGTGATGCATTCACAAAGCAGTCTGGCAGAATGCAGGATTAATAACAATCCGAAGAAGTGGGTGGTGGGTCACAAAGGATTTCAGTACTCAGCACTCACTATAAATGTTCTCCTTTTGTCTTAGAGAGACTAATCTCTTCATGGTACTCTGTTCTTTCCTTTGCCAGCATTCAACCTAGTCACTTGGATAACAGGATGGAGTCTTAGCCAGAGGCTTGACCCAACATGTTCAGCTCACTGTTTCTTGTCAGTAGAATATCCCATTCACATTAGACATGTGTGCTGTATAATATGAAATAAGAATAAGTTAATTAGATGCACATAAGTTCACCGCAGTTGATGCAGCCTTGTTAACCAGTGTTCTGCAATAGCAGGGTTTCTCTATTAAAGGGAGGTATTCTTGAGTCCAAGCAGCTCCTCTGTCTTAGAACTACAGGCACTATTTATAGTTTTCACATGTTGTCACACTCCCAGGTGAACGATCCCTAGAGGGCAAAAGATTGTTCCCCGCAGCATAGGAAACAAGTGATACATTTGGTTTGGAACCACAATTTCTCCTTTTTTGTGCCTCAAGTGCCTTTTTGGATAGAAAAGGCGGCACATTTGGTCCAAGGTTAGGGCGGCAATGTGCCACCCTGTCTTTCTAAAATGGAGGCGTGATATTTCTCCTTTTCCAAAAGCCACCACTGAGGTAGCAGTAAACATGTTACGTGACGTGAAGCTCGAAGTTGGGCTGTGAACAGTGACAACGAATTTGTCTTGAAAATAAGAGCTTTACATTGCACCCCATTGGTGTTTAGAACTGGGTTCTTAGCGGGGAGCTTTTAATTTGAAAGTAGCGACTGTTCCTAGTTTACCGCTACAACAACAAGCAGACAACGAAGACAGCTACAGAGACTGAGTAGACGCCAGCATCTCCTGGATCTCAGCGGCTGTCCAGTTGCTCAGTCTTAATGTCCGCGGATGAAGTGATGGACTGACTGCTGTGATCAGCTGTTTCTTGGTTTTAAAACTCCTCGGCTGTGGGTCGCACTACAGTGCAGGTCATTGACACCTCCGCCCATCTTACGCGGGGGCCGGCACATTGACGCCTCGGCTTTAGATAGCAGGCGAGGCGGAAATAAGTGTACCCTCCGAGGCGCCAAATCGGCGGACCAAAGCAGACCCCCAATATATATTCATATATATATATATTCATATATATATGTATATATATTCATATATATATATATATATTCATATATATATATATATATATATATATATATATGTATTCATATATATATATATATATATATATATATTCATACATACATACATATACATTCATATACATACATATACATTCATATACATATACATACATATACATTCATGTACATATACATATATACATATACATACATATACATACATATACATATACATACATATACATACATACATATACATATACATACATATACATACATATACATTCATATACATATACATACATATACATTCATGTACATATACATACATATACATACACGTACATATACATACATATACATACACGTACATGTACATACATACATATACATACACGTACATAAACATACATATACATACATACACGTACATATACATACGTACATATACATACACGTACATATACATACATACATATACATTCACGTACATATACATACATACATATACATTCACGTACATATACATACATATACATACATATACATTCACGTACATATAC